>NC_090438.1:518718103-519021133 GCF_031143425.1 Pleurodeles waltl
CGAACGTCGGCAGCTCTGCCAGCAATGCCATATCCTCTCCCCTAAGTGCAACAAATAACAAAGTAATCAACTGGATAAAAAACATAAAGAAAGCAAATAATTTATAAGTGCTTTATGAAAATGTGTCCACATTTTCAGTTTTTAGAGCACTAACCATAAGTTTTTATGGGAAAAAGACCCCCTTAACATTTCTAAAGGCAATGGTTTAGGTTTTTACTGTTTTGATTCCATACAAATGACTTCAGGTGTACTACACTTTTGTAATAAATGCAGAAAGTTAGCAATCTAGTTGTTCATTAGAACATTGTGGGGAGGCAAATGTCAAGGGCAGGGCAGGGGGGCAGAGGCAGCAGGTTGACCAAGCAGGGCAGTCGGGAGGAACAGTGGCAGCACAGTAGACAATGGAGGCCAGCGGAAAGGTGGCAGGGGCAGCAAACCGAGCATGAAGGACAGACAAGAGAGGCTGTAGCAACACAACAGACCATTTAGGAAAGAAGGGAGAGACAGTGGCAGTACAACCGTACATGCCAACAGACCCAATTGAGGCAGGAGACTCCTGATTTTTTTAAACCCAAGGAGCATTATTTTAGCTCTGTCCCACCTAAAATCTCTTTTTTTCGATGTGAATCAATGGGGAAAATCAATTCCCGAATATTTTTTTCAAAATCTCCAACTTTCCTATTTCAAAATGTTGTCATGTATGGTGCAATGGGCCGTAAAGGGCAGGAGGAATGGGGTGGCGACGTGGACTCTGTTAGAGATTGGGTTGGTGGTTGACGGGTTATGAATGATGGAACCCTCTTGGCTCAATAGAACTGTGACATAAGTGTTAGAACATGGTGAAGTGAAACAGTGATATGTCATATGTGATCAGAGTGTGCACCCAAGGGGAACCTTGAATTTTGGATCACTCAAAATTAGACAAACATATCAAAGAGGGAGGGCATACACACATTTTCTCTGCAGTGGAACTTATGTCATTTCTAATATTTAGGTTGCCGTTCAAACTGTGCACATGTGGTTACCGGTATACAGCACAGAAGAAGATGTCTTGACATGCTAAATGAGACACTTGCCATGTAGACTGTCTGATGTTCTCAAGCCATATTTCAATATTTACAATCACATCTTCCCCAGGGTATTATACAGTGCCTTGTTTGTATATGTGCACCTTATTTTGCAGGTAGTGTTTCAGTATGCTACACAACAAAAGAAATTTGATAGTAAGCGTAGGACTATTGAGACTGCACATTACAGGATACTCCTGGATCCACGTTTAGATGTGGATATATCCATCCAGACTGTACCTCATTTCCACTTGTAAACTTGAAGATAACTATGTTTCAGTGTCCAGAAACTTATACCACACCAATGCTGAAGGTGAGAGTTAGTAAATACTGAAAAGTATACAGAACAAATGTGAGACAGATGTTATTATGTGAGTAACTGCAGGACATTACAGTGATAATACACATACTTTTGGGTTAAAAAACATAACTTTGCCTAGTGAGATCAAAGGAGTACAAAGTCAGCACTTGCTTAGTGTTGTTGTGAGCTTGTTTGTGAATTATACACCAACTACATAATTGTCTGTCTTCTATTTCAGTGGATCTGGCTGACCAAGGGACATCAAGACAGGACCAGGGGCAGGATAGTGGAACCTTGGCTCGTCGATGGGCACGTCCTCTCAACACTATGGGTGAGGAGGCAGAGGGGGGAGACCAAGACTACGGCAGGGGTAGTGCGCCCACTCGGACCACCAACACCGTCAGCCCGGGTGAAAGCTATGGGCATTTAAGAGGGTGGAGTTGAGAGGAATACTACCAGCCCAGGTGGGGGTGGGGGGAAGAATGTGCATCTCCCCCTGGCCCAAAAGAACTGGACTTTCAAGAGGTGTCCCCAAGACAGGCCTCCTCAACATCTGTGCCTGACACCAACATCTCATTAATTCCTGAGGCCCCCATTCCATGAGGGTCTCAAGCTGCACCCTCTGCCACTACTCCCCCTCCATGTGCCTGCCCAGAAGAGCTGAGGGAGGCACCTGCCCCTGACACTCAACATACCTCATATTCAACCCAAACCCCTCCAAGTACTGCAATTCTTGTAGCTGCATCCGAAGAAGCAATGGTGACATCTGAGGTTGAGGGTAATGTGTCCTCTTTGATCCCACAGGAATTCAGAGATTAATTCCGTATGTTCAGAGAGGCACATTCCAGGGATATGGCCAACCTCACTGCCTCCACCACTTCCTTGGTTGCAGCCATATTGTCTGTGTTGGCTCACAGTTCCACCCAAATCACTGTAGTTGTGTCTCCCAGTTCATCTTCCCTCTCTGTTTCCCCTGCTGCTCCTCACACCCCTCATGTTTGGTACTCCCATGGGGTGACTGGTCCTGCACCGGCCAGCCAAGAAAAGTCCAAAGGGGCAGAGGACTTGGACATTATTTTCAAGATGTTCAGTGAGGATGGACAGCGACTGGAATTTTTTGTTTACTCCTTGTACATAAACTGGTTCCCCTGACGCTTCCTGATGTGCTATTAATATTTTGCCCACCCTCTTCAAGTTCCCTTGCCCAATCTGATATAAGTTTTCATTTGATTTCCCTTCACCCTTTTCAATGGACAGTTTTCCTTTTAATTTAAATACCATCTCACATACATTTTCAAAAATCAATATCTCTGTGTGGTGTGTTTCTTTATATTTGCTGTATTCAAAGTATCGAACTTTCATTGCCCGGTGTTTAGCTATGCTTTCAACATGATACCCTGATATCCAGATAGTCTTCCTAATCTACATGTATTACACTCATTTATCAACACATATGTAGCCTACAACCAGAGTGACCAACTTACCATCATCAGCTACTACTCAACTCAATTGAAACGTGGAAGATATCTTTCTATTTACAAATAATAGGGGAACATATATATTACATTGATCATGGAGGATCTCTTTTGCTGCATCACAATAGTGGTGGTGAGGATCTCTGTGAGTGAGTGCATTTATTGTGGTGTTGCTGAAGAGTGGGTGGGTGTGGTGCATCTGCCTGTACAGCTTGTGGGTGTCCCTGTAAGGGGTGTGTGGGTGGCTGTACAGGTGGGGCAGGCTCCTGTACAGGGGGTGAGTGTGGCTGTACAAGTGGGGCATGTGCCTGTACAGGGGGGAAGGTGGCTGTGCAGGTGGTGCAGGTGCCTATGCAGAGAGTGAGGGTGGCTGTACAGGTGGGACAGGTGCCTGTACGGAGGTGAGAGGGGCTGTACCGTGGGGTAGGTGCCTGTACAAGTGGGGGATGTGACTGGACAGGGGGGCATGTGCTGGGGGCGGTGTCTATGGGGGTTTGGGAATACCTGTGCAGGTTATGGTATACATGGGTGGGTGGAGCATGGTGAAGGTAGGTATGTTGGGTCCCCTCCAAGCACTGACTGTGAAGGAAGACTTTTAAACAGTTTTGACATGCCCTCCTTCATCTTCATGGCCAAGGCACTGTATCTTGCACTCTCTGCCTGGTAGATAGCTATGATAGCTATGATGATATTTTACCTCCTTGCCATGTCTTGGCAAGATTTCACAATACTGTCCAAGATAAGGGTCTGTCTGTCAATCATCTGAGGGATTTGGCATATATCCTGCAATGATCCTGACATGTCAATCAATCAATCAATCAGGAATTTGTAAAGCGCACTATTCACCTGTGAGGGTCTCAAGGCGCTGAGCATGTCAGACACAGTAGCTCCTATGGAATAAATGTCCTGCCTCACATACGCCTGCTGATCCTTCCACTGGCTACCATGACCATCTGGCAGCCTCCTCCCCATGGGATGGCCTCTGATACAACTGTCGTGTCCACCGGCAAGGGACGGGATGGCACGTGGGAGGCTGTTGGGAGGAGATGAGTGCCTACAGGTTACCAGCCGCATCAGTGGTGTCAAGTCCCTCAGATGCTTAGAGAGATGGCCTGGGCGGCTCTGCCATGGGAGGTGTGTGTAGGAGAACCAACACATCTAGCTTGGATCTGAAGGCTCTGAGGAAGTGATGGCTGTATAGGGATAGGTGAATGCTCTGGCTGGTTGGCTGGCAGCTGGGCATGGGCAATCTTCAGAAGTCAGTGGGAGGTGCAATGCTGGCAAGACCTGGTGTATGCTTAGTTGGCCTAAAGGCCAAAATGCACTCCTCTTCCTCCTCAACCAGCACCAGATCATCTTCTTTCCTCCTCATCCTCTTCTTCTATTGTGGTGCTGGAAGCAGCCATTACTGCTTTGAGGAGGATTGGGTACTCTTCTTGGATTTTCTGCTGCCCTCCACTGGTGGATAGTTCAGCTTCCTCAAGCGACTTATTGTCCTCAGCACCTGAAATACAGGGGTTAGCACATTATAAGTATTTGCCTTAGTAAATCATGTGCTACAACACAAGAGTTGGATAAAACAATCTTTGTATCTATCTGATGTTCCACATGTGACCTTGTTTGTCTAAACCTACGTGTGACAGCTCACACTGTACCACTGAAGTGTTCAATGAGATGTGCAATGCAAACTCAAACTCATCAGCTCCAGCCACAGCTGTGTGTGGTATTGAGATCCTCTGTGATGTCAATTGCTGAACCTGGGTCCTTGAATGTGTTGCAGAAGGTGTGGTCCTCGATCTAGCAACTTTAGAAGGAAGTGACGTCAAAATTACTGTTCAGCATGAGATATATGTGAACATTCAAGAATAGCATAGACATTACTGATTATGTTGGGCTCATATTACACACCAACTTCGGAAGCTATAAACAAAGCAGCAACATTTGCTCGTGTCCATTCACAAGTAGTTAATGTATGGACACAATTAGAGAATCAATAGTTTACGCCAATATAGGGCATACTTAACTGATGGACAGATGCTAGTGGTTCTGATTGCTGCAGTGAGGATGTCTTCCAAACCCCTGGATGTGTTTTCTGGATCAGAGAGGAGGACCTAGCAGCAGCTCTAATGTGCCATACATATCCATGTTTCAATATAGTGGATGATAGTAATCATTTTACATGTATATGTCATAGGTACAGGCCAGTGATACTCAAAGTACGGCCCAGGAACCACAAGCGGCCCTCCAGATCTTTATATGCAGCCACCCTGTTCAACAGCAGCACTGGTCTGCTGTTAATTCAACATAGCACTGATATTGAAAAAGTTATGAAATTAACAGGCTGACATGTATTTGAAGGTAAATTTAGGTTAAAGAAAGGTTACGCATGTCCTGAATTAAAACCTTCAATTAAAAAGACATAAACCATTATACAACGCACATTAAAGAGTGAGTAATGACTTAGCCTTTGAATTCAGGGTTATGGGGTCACATATTTTCGAGTGTTTTTCCATTTTAATCTATAAACTTGCAAATGATCTATTATTGATCATGTGTAATAAAGTATTGCACTGATGTGTATAGAAAGGCTTTTCTGTGAACAGACATTTGAGAAAAAACATTGAGGCAGATCGTGCAGGGCTAAGGGTCAGGCCGCAGTGTTTTTCTCCCTGTGATGACAGTCAGTAAATACTGTCTTTGGCTTGACAAGAAAAGTCTACATGGTCATTTTTGAGTCTTGAAAGCGTGTTCCTTACCCCGTAACAGTTGGTGAGCCACCCCAGTAGGTTCTCTTGTGCGCCCACCTGATGGCTGGCCCTGGAAAATGTCTGCCTTCTGCTGCAGAGAGACCATTGCATACAAATTTGATGAGGTGAGCAGAAGATGGGTTATTGAAGTTCTGCCTGTGCACAGGGGATGGGAAGGCTCCGGGGACCACTGTCCCCTTAAAGGTGAGGACAAAGTGACTCATGATCCTCATTCTACATAAGTGCCTTCCTCTTGGCAATACTAAATACAGATGTAAATGTAATGTAGCTCACATTCGATTTGTTTTCTATTGTTGAAGAATTGTGTACGTGCATTGCACAATTAACGGAAATATATATATTTGTGAATTTGTCAGAGAAGGCTAGAAGGACACCTCATTCAATTTTTTTTTTGCTGAAGGATTGTGTACATGCATTGCACAATCAACAGAAATATATTTATTTGTGACTTTGTCAGCAAAGGCCAGAAGGGCATTGCATGAGATTTGTTTTGTCTTGTTGAAAGATTGTGTACGTGCGTTGCACAATGAACAGAAATATATGTATTTGTGACTTTATCAGAGAAGGCCAGAAGGGCGCCACATGCGATTTTGTTTTTATTGTAGGATTGATACATGCATTTCACAAACAATAGAAATATATGAATTTGTGAATTTGTCAGATAAAGCCAGAAGGGCACCGCATGAGATTTGTTTGGTATTGTTGAAAGATTGTGTATGTACGTTGCACAATCAACAGAAATATATGTATTTATGAATTTGTGAATTTGTTGGAGAAGGCCAGAAGGGCGCAACATGCAATTCGTTTTTTATTGTTGAAGGATTGTGTATTGGCAACACACAATCAATGGAAATATATGTATTTGTGAATTCGTCACTGAAGGCCAGAAGGGAACTACATGCAATTTGTTTTTATTGTTGAAAGTGTGTGTACATGCATTGCACAATCAACAGAAATATATGTATTTCTGAATCTGGCAGAGAAGGCCAGAAGGTCACCACATGAGATGTGCTTCTTTTATTTTTCCATGGACGAACTGTGTGCATGTGTTGCACAATCAAAAAGGCGCTTACACAACTAGGAGAATTTTGTTTTGTTAAGTGACTGAAGGTGACCGTGAACAGTTGAATGAAGTGTGGCCACAGTGTGATGTTCTTGTGAGATATTGTATAAAAATGCAAACTGTTGTTTCAAATGTACATTGCAGGTAACAAAAAGTTTATACTGTAATGTGTCCTGTAGACTTGGTAAACAGAACTGAAAGATGAAAGCCTATTGTAAAATGGTAAAGTAGAAAAATTAGACACAATTATTTCCCACTAGAGAAGTTGCGTGAGTCTATTTTAAAATTATTTAAATCTGGTAGCAGAAAAGGTAAAACGTAAAGGATTGAGAACATCTAAACATGGAGACCTCCATAGAACATATGCAGAAGGTATTCCCCAGTGGCAGAAAGAATTACAAAAGTATCACCAGTAGTGGTTTAAAGCCACCCAACAGCATACATGTTCTTGGCCAAAAGAAGGATTGTTTAATGATAGAGCAATTGAGTATGTTGTCACATACCTCAGCAGTAATTATGCAGGAGCCAAATTAAAGAAAAGAGAAACCGCCATAGCGTTATGGAGAATATTTTGTGAAGATTCAAAAGATTCCTCACAGCATACCTTGAGTACATCATCTGTTCCCCCACCCCCATATGACCCTATGAGCACTTCAGCCACAGTGCCCAGCATCTACCTGTTAGTGCAGCTGCTAGAAGCTTCAGCAGGATTTAAAAATCCTGAAATTTAAACATCTTCACATTCCCCTTCAGCGAACCCCAAGGTAACCCCACGAATACCAAAACCAAAGAGGGCAATTACTTCTAGACAGCCAAGTAAAATAGAGGACCCACAATTTTCAGGGCACTTAGAGGCACAGTTTGTACTTTATGTAGAACCTACCTTTCCCCAAGAGGAGAAGAACAACAAGCAGAGTTCAGGGGATAGCAATGTCCAATAACATATTTCATCAGCAATGTTGCGGTTGCGTCAGAAAAGGGACACTTCAGGTAGTGTAATTAGGAAACAAGTGACCCCACAGCAAAGGGATGCAGGGAATGCAGGTTGGAGCGACTATGTGCATGGGACAAACTTTATCTTGAGGAAGGGAACAGGAACAAAGAAGGTCTGAAAGTAGTCCGCCCTCTTGGCAGGAGAAGGGAGGTGTAGTTGTCTCCCGGAGAGTGTGCAAGACTGGCTATCATGCAGTGAGGATAGGAGAGAGACAAGTGAAGTAAGTAGAGAAGGGCATGACCATGACTGTACATGGCAAACTCACGGGAGTTTTAGGAAATTATCAGACAAGGTAGAATCCATACACCAGTGTGTGGAGAGAGCATGGGTGAACTCCTTCAAATCCAAGAAGTAAGTCACCATATATATGGTCTCCAAGAAAGACCACTCATTGACTTAGACTGCACAAGGGGCACATGCAGCCTGCCTAACTCAATGCGGGGGGAAGAGAGCGAGTGCTCTCTAGAAGCAGGAAGCCCAAGCTACAGAGTTTGAGTGGTGACAATTCAAAAGCACCCATGGTCAGCCAGACTCCGGAATGGGATCAAGGAAGGTTAGGGAACAGTTGACTCTCCACAACAGACCCGCCCAGCAAATGAGTGCCCAAGCAAATTTGCGCCGCACAGGCCTCACCCCCAGTGAGACTGTCGCTGAAGGAGAGGATAGCTGGCATTTTATTGTGCATTTGTAGAAAACATAGCAGACTGGACTGACCAGTTAACTCCACAAATGCACCCCTAGCCACAAGAGGGATCCTTTGACCCACACGACATGGCCAGTGCTGAAGATTGCAATCTGTATGGTGAGGGTGATCCAGATTTGGACTACCCTCACATGAGGAAATGTCTGCATATGTGGCAGAAGTAAGCTAGTCAGCACCTTCCCCAGCGCAACACCATTCCTTTATATCAGATGTCCCTGATACGTAAGGTCCCTGGGGAACCACATTATGGCCCTCATTACAACTTCGGCGGTCTTACTAAAAGAACTCTGAAGCCGCGGGTGCCACTATACCGCCAGTGCTGGCGGTTTATGTGGCTCCCTATTATGACTTTTCCGCTGGGCCAGAGGACGGAAACAGTGTTTCCGTCCGCTGGCCCAGTAGAAAAGTCACATCAACATTGCAGCCGGCTCATAATAGAGCCGATGGCAATGTTGATGTGCAGCAGGTGCAGCAGCACCCATCGCGCATTTCACTGTCCGAAATTCGGGCAGTGAAATGCACGATGGGGCTGTGCCTGGGGGCCCCTGCACTGCCTATGTCAAGTGCATGAGCAGCTCAGGGGCCCACAGGGGCACCCGAGTCCCCCTTACCACTAGCCTTTCCATGGCGGTGTTTACCACCATGGACAGGCTGGCGGTTGGGGACTCATAATCCAGGGCAGCGGTGCTTGCATCGCTGCCCTGGGGATTCTGACCGCCTGGCAGAAGCCTGTCGGTCAGTTGAAGGGGCCTGCGGTATGGCCGTGGCTAATGCGCCATGGTCATAATACACTGCCTTTACACTGACAGCCTGTTGGCAGTGTTACCGCTGGTGTACCGCCGGCCGCCAGGGCCGTAATGAGGCCCCATGTTCCTTGGCCAGAAATGGACAATGAAAGCCTCAGAAAGCAGTTGCCACTGCTTAAAGAAGGAACAGGGAAATGGATCAGAACATTTAAGAAGAAAACTGCAGGTATCGCCCTGACAGCAGGGGATCTACAGCATCTGCTTAGTTCCTAAATTGGGGACGAAACATACACAGTATTTCAAAAGGCCGGAGTTAAAAATGTGACCCTCACTGAGACGAGGTGTGATTGATCACCATTTAATCTGGTCAGATCTGTAGTGTGGGATCAGCAGAGGTAAATGTTCCCTCGATAAACCAGACTTAGGATCTCTCATGGGTCAGTCCATCCAACCACATGAGGATCCCACAAAATAGATCAATAAAATGAAAGGAAAACGGACCCAGGAAGTGGGTCAGGGCTGGGAAGTAACAGGAAGTAATGCTGTATTATTCTATAATGTAGTTAAGCAAGGATTGCTTCCTGACATGCAAGATAGCTTAGATAACATAGTGGCACTGGAAGCCAAGCCCAGGAACGAAATTCAAGCACACATCATCCATGTTTGCAAGAAGAAGCAGGAAATAATTTGTCACCAAGATGGAACCATTGAGAGAATTGACTAGGAAGAACACAGAGTGTGTTTGAATGGAGAGACAACAGAAGGTCCTTGATCAGGTTAAGAAGTTGGTGGAAGCACCCACATTGAAGCCTTTCCATGTGAACAAAAATTGTATTATTATTGTGGAAGCGAGTCCATATGGACTCAGAAGCATTCTGTCACAGCATAGTGGTAAAGATATGCTGTCTCTGATTCCTGTAACCTAAAAGATATTGAGAGGCGCTATGCTGTTAAGGGAAATAAACTACTGGCTTGTGAATGGGGAATTGAACACTTATAATAATTATATTTGGGAATCTCATTTTATTCTAAAGACTGATCATAAGCGCTTAGAGGGAATTTTATAACCTGGTGGCAGAAAATGCTAAAGTCAGAATTACACATCTAATGTCAAGGTTGCAGGAATATAATTTAATTGTGTAATATGTTCTGGGGAAAACATGTCACAGCAGACCTTTTGTCCAGGTGACCTTGTGCTAGGATTGAAGATGAAAGTCGAGTGGATGAAGCTGAAGTGATAGCTGGTGTTACAGATGTAATGTTTGGGAAATTTGACTTTATCACAGAAGAAATTTGGAAAGATGCCTTGGAAAAAGATAAATTATTGGGAGAGGTTGTGAGATATCTCAGAGAAGGTTAGCCTAAAAGATTTCTGTTGAATTGCTTCCATATTGGAACATTTCTGAAAATGTGGAGATTGAGGGAGACATGTTTAAAGATGGAAAATGTATACCACCTGTCAGTTTGAGAGATTACATTTTATCCGTGGCACATGAGGGACATTTAGGTATGTTATCTATGAGGAGGAGAGATGAAGCCGGCTACGAGTGCTGAGCAGTGTGGAGAGAGTATCACCACAGGACAGCCACGCCACGTTCCTGGAGGAACGTGGCTAAACAAGGTACTACTGTATTCTGACAAAAAACTGCCATTATTCACAAAGAGCGAGGGGAGGGAAAGAGAGAACAAGAGGGCATTCCTAGAATAATGAACCTGGAACTGTTGTGATTGGTGGTGGCTGAAGATTATTATTGAACACCTTTTGCATGAGAATCACCCCGAACAATTATTCATCATGAATGTATATACCCCACTTACCCCCAAGAGCACCACCCCAGTGGCTCACCCCTCATCCTAAATATTAGAAACATTTACCTGAGATCAGTCCATTCTTATTTATTCCAAGAGGGACCAGTCGAGATCTTCACCAAGAGAAACCTACATACCACCATGGAAACAAAGAAGAAAAGGTGAAGATTCAGGACAAAGAGACAAAAAAGAGAAAAACAACTTATGAAGCCACATGTTCCCCACCTCAGGCAAGTGAAATAAAGATATACTAACTGGCAAAACCCCTAGTAGACCTTCATTATTACATGGTACCCAACAACAGGGCTCATGGTTTTGGAGCAGGATGGAACGACAAACTTCTTTAAAAAATGTGGTTGTATCGCATAACACCCCATACCACTAATATGGTCAGTCGCTTTAGATTACTTAAGGGTAGAGAACCGATATCCAAACTGTGTTCTTCGTGGTCTAAAAGAAGACAGGTTGAAAGGGTTAATGGTGTAAGCAAAGAAGAAATAGCAGCAAGAGTAAAAGAAACACAGGACAAGTTTAAACATGCTTATGATTCCAAATGGAAAGTCAAGATACCTGATTTTGTAGTGGGTGATTGGGTCAGCATTCGCAAACCTCGAGTGTTAGCAAAAGGAGCTTCCAAGTTTGGTAAGCCTATACATGTGGTTAAAGTAAATCGTAACAGTGTGATCACTCAAGATGTAAAGTTTTGGAATGTCCGGAGAGTGGCCAGGAGCAAGAGTGATTTTAAGCCAGAGTATCAGTTTCACAATAATGAGTTTGATACTTCTGCTGTTTCCGCTCCCTGAGTGTAAGGTAAGCATGACTATATACATTTTTTAAATGTGTAGTATAATGTGTTCTTAAGAAGGCAAATTACATTATTATAAATGTACATATCTTCCTTTACTGATTTTTGTTATTAATATAAGAGTGGGAGATGTGTTACATCTTGGGATTGTTCCTTTAATTTCATTGTGTTTGTATTCAACTGTGGCATGTGCCATTTGTACTGTTGTGTGTGTTCTGCTTTGGAACTCTTGGTCAGAGCATCTTTGGCTGCCTGAGGTTCCGGGCAGGTACCATTCTATCTCCAATAAAACTTTCATTTAAATCATCACTTTTGTGAGCTTTTGGAATTCAACACCCCACCACTCTAGATTGGACCTGGATGGTCTAGGTTTCCTAGGAGTAACACGCCCACCAATGGAATGTAACAGCTATTTTGCAAACACCTTAGTACCAGATTGTGTCCATAGGCCAGGGTTTAGAGTGAGAGGGTCAATCTTTGCTCATGAGCAGTGGCATCCCAACATTGAATTTTCCTGTAGGGCTATGTCTTTATGGAATGGCACTGATGTTAGCCTGTATGCAATTAAGGAGATGTACACCCATCTGGCATGAAAATATGTCCAGTTACCACCTAACCAGGAAGAATTTGTTCCATAGAAACTTGCATGCTCCAGTTTTAGTAATACCTGGAATAAACATATCCACTTTGCATAAGCATCCCATGAGTTGTCCAACAACCTTGCTACATCACACCTGAAGAAAGAGAACTGCAGAATACTGTAGCACAAGCACTTGGAATGAAATCTATCAAGAGTGCCACTTGTTCAATGATGCTGAAGTTTTCTTTGAGAGCATCTTGCCATTTGCCCAGGCTAAGGCAAGAGCTCGTTGACTCCAGATCACAAGGTGGGAACTCCTCAAGGTTACTAACACCACGAATGAGGGCTTCAATGCCATAAAGGATGATCTGTGTGCCCTAAGGTGAATGGTGCTGCAACACTGTTATGTACTGGACCTTTTGACGGCTATGCAAGGGGTGTTTGTAAGAAGATAGGTACTGTGTGCTGTATGTTCATTCCAGCAAAGGAGGCAGAGAATAGAACTTTGTCAAAAGCAATACAGAGACTGCATAATTTACAAACTAAAATATAATAGATATAGGAGGTGCCCCAGATAGTTGATTCAGTGGTTGATTTTCATCACTGCCATCCTGGATGTTGGGACTATTGGGGGCTCTGTTACAAATGACTGTGATCTTACTGCTAATATACTGTGTAGTAGTGGATTCCCAAGGCAACATGTATCACCTGGTCCCAAAGGCAGACCAAGTTCTTGATAATGTAGTTGAAATATCTATTAGAGGGAGGAATGTTGTAGAAAATGAAAGAAATTAGCTCACTACCATAAATATGAAATGTGAAATCATCGTACAACATCAAGCAAGTAGAAACTACACCACTGTTCATAATGAAAATCCAGTTTAGGCCTAACCCCCACACTGACACAAGCAAAGTGAAAGGTTCATTCAAGCATGTAGTGAAATAAGGAACATGAAACAGTCATCTGTTAAAGGCCAACTTGTGTCTAACCAACCTGCAAGTATTTACGACATCAGAACTTAAGTCCCCAGCACACTCTCCGTGCCTACAAACAGATTGCAGACTGATTAGACAATGGGTACATAATTGAATTAGCGCAAAGCACACAGGTGCACAACCTACAAAGGGTGCAGGGTAGAAACCAATTTCCCAGTATTCAGACGTCCCTGACACACACTTCAAATCAATTACAATTACAAAAGAGCACATGGTAATTCATATGTCAACGAATGCTTGGTCATAAACCTTTGTCCAACATATAAAAAAGTGTGAGTAATGACTTAGTCTAGGAATTTGGGGTTATGGGCTCACATGTTTTGGAGTGTTTCCATTTTAATCGGTAAGCATGCAAGTTATCTATTATTGATCATGTGTAATAAAGTATTGTACTGATGTGTATAAAAAGCCCTGTCTGTGAACAGGCATTTGAGAAAAACCATAGAGAAAGATTGTGCAGGGCTCAGGTGGAGTCTGCAGTGTTTTCTCCCTGTCATGACAGTTAGTAAATACTGTCTTTGGATTGCCAAGAAGAGTCTGTGTGGTCATTTTTGAATCTCAAGAGCATTTTCCTTACCCCGTAACACACACCACATACTATTGATATATCATCCAATATTTAAGAGCATGAGCATTTTGGGAAATCCTTATGAAGTGTACTTAGCAGGGTCTGCAATCTGCTCAATGAATGGTGCCTGACCAGATGTGGTCAGAGATCTCCCTAGTAGATGTTTTTCTGGCTAATGTGACAGGGCCTGTAATGATCTAAGTGTATTTAGTTTACATTCAAGAAGTTGAAACATGTAATGTACCACCATTCCTAGTTTAGTTCACATGTTTATAAGCATTGATGGATTCTATGTAAAATATCTATGGGTTGTTAGAGCATAACGTAGTCAAAAGTACCCTCTTTAGGCCATATTTACGTACAAGTTGGTGGAACAGGTTGAAGTGCCCCATGCCGTTGCCTCCCTGTAAGTACAGAGACTCTGTTCCGGTGTGTGATCCTAATCTAGCTGTATGTGACAATGAAAATGAGAAGTCCACAGATAATATTAATGAATGATGATTATGTGCAACAAGTTACATATGCACTCAATTGCATTTACAAGACAACAGTAATGGTTACTAACTCAGGCACATTTTCTAGCGCCATTGACAAGTGTAAAATAAAATCATCGGCAGTGATGAGCCACTGTTTGTGAATGAGAAATTGGATGTTACCATTTCCATCACAAAGAATTCTGGGACTTGTAGTGTAATAGACAAAATGAGACACAGGAGAGTCTAACTCACTATGAATATCTGAAAAACTTTTGACTGACTTCTATCGTCACATTTGCAGTGTATCATACACATTTAGCATTTTAAGTAATTGCTTAATTCTTCAGATATTACCTGGCACTGTATTAAGTTTATCAGTCACAGACAGCCCCTGTACCAGTTGGGGTGCATGGTGGAGAGAATGTCCCTCTCAAGTGCTTTGAGTCGGAGGTAGAATCCAGTTGGTGCACCAGGAAGAGCTCTGGCCACCTCTATCCTGGTGAACCTCTCCTTCACCCACCTCGGCTTATTCTGCTACTTCTTCTTTATGTCAGTGACAGTCCAGACATCTTCCCCTAATCCGCGAACTGAAGTTTCCAACTGCTACCATAGCGCTGCCTTCTGTGTTGTACTGGTGTGGTAGAGTGGAAAACTATCATGGTAGTCTGCTTATTTGTGTAATTCTTATTCCTTCTTAAAGGTAGCATGGTGTAAGATTTTCCAGGCACAGGGCAGGCAGGTGTAGTGTCGGTGTGGAAAGACCAGAGCCTTGAATGTGTGCTGCTTTTATGTAGTTAAAAGTGCAGGGTTGCAGGTGATATTAATTATCCCTCAGGTGTTTGAAATTACGATTACACCACCTTGAGTGCTGATCTAAAGATACTACTCAAAAGTTACCTTTGTGAATACCGAAAGTCGTAAATTTAGACTTTTGTTCTAAGTTTACCATCGTGAATTGGGCCCTGTAGGTTCAATGAATTTAATGATGAGGAAGCAATACGTCTATGAGTTATTGACAGATGCTTGTCAGATTCATTCAGATGAAGAATGCTGAGAGAAACTCTTATGGCCTGATTTAGAATTTGGCAGATGGGTTTCTCAGTCACAACGGTGACAGAAATCCCGACCGCCGAAATCTAAATCCCATAGAATCTAATGGGATATATATGTCAGCGGATGGGACATCTATCATGGTTGTGAGAGAGCAACCCATCTGCTGAGTTCTAACTCAGGCCCTTAGTCTGGAGCGAGTTCTCATGGTTGCCTGAGCTAAAGAGTGTGCAAATTGGCAAGCTGCGGACATGGAGGTCAGAGGTGCCCAAAGTAAGTCAGTCATGAGCATGAAGAGCAGGCAGGAATACAAAGTTGAAGGACACAAGTTAATGCCTCCACAAAAAAAGAAGTTATATTTCAGGTTTGGATTGTTGTTTTCCACACAAAGGTAAATGTTCTTCCATTGGACAGAATTGCAAAAGCTGTGGAAAGGACAAAATGGCTGCCCAAACATTCCAGCAGCAACGTTTGACCCATGTCCACAAGGCCGAGCGACAACACCAACTGAGACAAATCAACACCAAATGAAGTAGGTTGTCTTCGAAATCATTGTCAAAAAGTTCTTCAGTATCAATATCAAGTGAAAGTGAAGATGGTTGTGCAATGTTGATGTTTACCTTAAAAGAATGTGTGCATGTTGGACTGGCCGTATGTGAATAAAAATACCAGTTGAAGAAAAGTCGACACGAAAAAGCACCAAAATCATTCAAACATAGTCTGAAAATTACACTCAGTGATGTCCATGTAGAGACTGGTTTGGAAAGGACAATGGAAAACTCAAGACTACTGTTGCTCCTGCATCGCCAACGCAAATCGTGGACATTTCTATTACCGGTTCCCAGTTTTCCAAGACATGATCGGGGCGATTAGTCAGAGACCCACGAAGGCTCATCGAAGAGCTATGATTCTATATAAATTTGTAAAAAATAGTAATTTTGTATTTATCGGAGGGGGAAATGTAGTGTTGTGTAAGTTAATAATGATGGAAGCCTCTTGGCTCCTAAAGGACTCCGTAGAACTGTGACGTAAGTGTCAGAACATGGTGAAGTGAATGCATGTTTAGACTGTTGAGTTCATGGTTACATGCATACGAATAAAGATGTGCAATATGCAGCTTCATGTGTGGCGTAGTTATTGGCGGGTACCCCGGCTGGGGAAGATGCTAGATCTTGCAGGGTGAACCACAAAAGGTCACTTTATTAACCTGTGCCTAACCCTATGCAGCTTGGCTTAACTTAGAGACAAAGTCTAAAGTATTTATGCAGCAAACAAACAGTACACAAAGTGAAAATAAGCACAAGAAGAATCCCAAACCAATTTAGGAAAATAGAGTAAATTGCAATAAATAATGTTACATTAAAATGATAAAAATCCATTTAGTAGAACTGGAGTCCTGAATTTTTAAATATTCTGGTAAAAACTGGTTCCTAAAAGATCAAAGTGTCACCCATGGACATGTAGTCACACAAGACCAGTTCAAAGTAAAAAAATGTGTCTGACCACGATTGAACGTGGTCCGGATACAAGAAGTAGATTGGGCCCACTCAGCACTTACCTTCAACTTAGAAAAATTATTGAGAAAAATATTCTGAGAAGGCAAAGTTTTGGCAATTTTTAGCCAAAACTTTTCTTAGGTTACACTTTTGGATTTTGGATATCTGGTCACAATTAGCAACCCTTCCAAGAGTCAGACTGGGTGCAAGTGCGGGTTCAAGATGGGGGAGTAGGACTTTGGTGTACCTGCAGCTCTGAACAGGAAGCCAGCAAACTAGCCCTAGTGAGTCACTTTGGAGGTCCTGGGACAGTTGAAGATCTGGTCCTTGTCCCCAGGCAGAAGGTAGCAGAGTAGCAAGACAAAGAGGGCAGCAATTCAAGCAGATCAGCAGTCTTGTCGTGCATCAGTCCAGCAGAGTAGCAGTCCTTAAAGCAGCACGACAGTCTTTCTTTCTGGCTGAGTATTCACATGTCCAGAAGTGTACTGAAGAGTTGGTGTCTGAGGTCCTACATTTATACCGTGGTGCACTGGTTTTGGAAGGTGGGAGAAGGTTCTAGACAGTGGTTTGAAGTGCATGGAAATTCCTGTGTCCTTTGCCCTGGATCCAAGCTGGCTGAAGTAACAATTCAGGGTTGTTAGGCCCTTTGTTTGAAGGCAGAGCACAGACTATTCAGGTGTAAGTGGAACTGTGCAGCAGATAGCCCATTTAGACACACCAAGTCCCTCTAATTTGTGACTGTCTGGGAAGAATTCACAAAGCCTAACTGTCAGATACACCCGGTCATGTGAACCAGGCCAGACTGCAGGCACAAAAAAGCTAAGGGCAGAAAAATGGCGACTTTCTAAATTTGACATTTTTTAAATTGTAATTAAAAATTAAACTCTACCATTTAATAGGGTAATTCACTATGGTTCCAAAGACACCAGAGATGACCTACTAGCTCCCATGTGGCTTGTTAAGTCTAATAAGGAATCCCTAATGTTATCCTATGGGAGGGGTATGCCTCACAGTAGTGAAAAACAAATTTAGGAGACTTTCACTACCAGGACATGTAAAACTTATCAGTACATGTCCAACCTTTTAATTACATGGCACCCTACCCAATGGTCTACGAAGTGTCAATCTTAGGGATAGCTTGTATGTAATAAAAGGGGAGTTTAAGGCTTGGCGAAAGGATTTTAATGCTAAGTCGATATAGCAGCCTAAAACGGCATGTAGACTGCAGTGGCAGGTCTGGAACATGTGTTATGGTGCTACTTAAGTGGGTGGCACAGTAAGTGCTGCGGGCCTACTGGTAGCATTTAATTTACATGCCCTGGGTATATGGGATATCACTCTACAAGGGACTTATCAGTAAATTAAATATGCAATTGGGGTATAAGCCAATGTAACCATGTTTGAGGGAGAGAGCACACCCACATTAGGCCTGGCTTGCAGTGGGAAAAAGCACTGAGTCCTAAGACCAACAAAAACAAATGTAGCAAAAGATAGAGGAAAAAAGGCAAAAGGTTTTGGGGGTGACCCTGCAAAGAGGGTCAGATCCAATACTGGGACATTGGTGGGTAGGAGGGAGGTAGCTTGGGTGCCAAATTAACTTAACAGGGGTTGCAGCAGCAAGCTTGGGTGGGGGTAGCACAACAGGCAATGCCAGGTCAGGCTCTACATAAAACCACCCCACTGTGCATTGTGATGGACATCTTACTTTACGTTAAAAAGCTCTAGAAATTCACTGGAAGAAAAAACAAAGGGGAAAGTGACCTTATAGTTAGGAATTGTAAGACAATCTAATTTTACAATACAAAACCTTAGAAATACCCTGAAAATCACAAAGGTTAAAAGGATGTTATAGACAGGTGAAAATGTCACATAAAACATATCATTCAAAACTAACAAAACCACTGACATTCACCACCCATAGTCATCTCAAGTAACTATAACATGACCCTTAAAGTAACCATAAAATGCACCCTCGCCATGCACTGCTTTTACACTCACATAATAAATCACTCATGACACATTTATTAACTACATTTAACTACATTTATACTATCCCTAATCATTTCTGAAATGTGATCATTGTAGACAATACTGTGCATGGTGAGTTTCTTTAAAGCATGAGTTGTAGTTGCTTGAGACCTTCCTTTGTTTTTTCATATACATATATATATATATGTATATATATATATATATATATATATATATACAACATGCTCTCCCCATCAAGGAGTAAGACACTTCACACCTGATTCTTGGAGCGTGGCTGGTAGATATTTTATTTTAAAAAAACAGCAGGGCCGTAAATCAATCTGATGCATTTTCGGCTCCTTATTGCTAGCCCTACTCATGGATACATTCATTACTCATATGGGATGTTTTTAAAAGTGACCTGTTGGGAGAAAGAAAGACTATTATCTCCATGTCTCCAATCTTTCTTTCATCAACCACTGATGGTGAATTAAAAAAAATGCAACATGTGATATATTCAATGTATTTGAAATCGTGACATGATATTTCAAAGTTCACTTGCCATTGCTCACAGTTTACTCCCCAATTGACAAACATAGGGCGCTGTTGTGCAATATCTATTTAGTTCATTGTAATGGTCACTGCTGCTCTCAGTCCATAAAATTACATAACTCGTGCTCAATATTTCCCAGAATTCACAAGAGAACATCAATTTCCTCTCATGTTCCGCTTACCCGCATTTACTTATGTACTCCTCTGTAAGTACCATTTTCCTGATTTACAATGTGGCCGGGTCATGCTTCTTTAAAAATAATCCATTTTCACAACTGTCCATTGCAGGAAGCCCCAACCCTCGCAGGGTGGCCCCAGGTGCGGGCAATGGATGATCAGTCAATAGGGGTCTAAACCAAGGCGGTTCGCGGTCATCAAAGTAATACACAATGGCACATTGGATGGATTTGAAAACACACAGCTGACACACATTGCCACACTGGACACATCTGCAAAGAACACTATAAAAAACACCCCTTCACACACCACAGTCCTCTGCATTTTCACAGCAAGACAGAGTGAATATACTAATCCACATATGAATAATTAGGCACCCTTTTTTCAATATCCCATACAATGCGAAGCACACACTTCACTCCATTCACACCCTATTGCACTACCCCTGTTTATTAAGTTACTTTCACCCGCTTCAATATTTGTATATGTTTTTCCACCATGTCACGTTCACAAACTCCCTGTTTTTCCAAAGATGAGTTGAAAGTCATCATGGTGGAGAGCCACAATTGTTTGGAGCACGCGTCCAGCACACTCCTCTCAGTAGGGAAAATGGAAATGTGCGACAGGATAGTCGACAGAGTCAAAGCTGTAGGCACCTCACTGTGCACAAGGGAGGACATCAGGAAGAGGTGAAATGACTTCAGGGGCAAGGTTGGTTCTCTGGTTTCCAGGTAGCAGCTGCAGGCCAAGAAGACTGGTGGTGGCCCTCCCAGTTCCCCATTAACTATCTTTCCCTCTGGGGGAGTGGAGTCTGGTAAGTCACAGCACATAAAAATGACACCAGAATGCCATGTCATGCATTATCATGGCTCACTTTTTGCCACATTTACTGTTACTACACTCACCAGCCCAGTGTTTACTTGTCCAAAGACCTCTGTTTGTGAACTCCCAATTGAAGTGTACCCACCTGTGGAAAGAGCATTTGTATAGTGTGTGTGGTATAGGGACTGACATGCCTACAACTCCCAAAAGGCACTGTTACTGTTACTCAAACCACCAGCCGAGTGTTTCCTTCTCCAAATACCCTTGTTTGTCAACTCCCAAATGGGTGTATTCACCTGGGGGGGGCAACATACGGATGGTGTGTATAGTAAAGGGACTGACATGAATGCAACTCCCAGGAGGCTCTGATACTGATACCCCAACCACCAGCACAGTGTCCTCCTCTCAAAATACCCTTGTTTGGTAACTCTCAAATGACGTTTACTCACCTGGGGCGATGGCAAATGCACTGTGTGTGTAGTAGATGGAGTGACATGACCTCAAATCCCAGGAAGCACTGTTTCCATAATGCCAAACACCAGCATAGTGTTCCCTTGTTCAAATACCCCTGTTTCTCAAATCACAAATGAAGTTTACTCACCTGGAGGGATGACAAATGTATAGGGTGTGTAGTAGAGAAAGTGACATGACTGCAAATCCCAGGAGGCACTGTTTCCATAACCCAAAACACCAGCATACTGTTCCCTTGATCAAATACCCCAGTTTCTCAACTCACAAATGACATTTACTCACCTGGGCTGGGTGGATGACATTGGTCAAGTGTGTGAAGTTGATATGTTTACCTGACTGCAATTCACATGAGGCACCATTTCTCTGCCTCCACTATCCCCTTGGATGAAGCTCTCGGTGATGAAGATGCTCCTGGATATCTGGTCATGGAGGACAGTTCTGCACCATCTGTGCTACCTGGTCAGACACCAACAGTAAGTATCACTGTGGCCAAATCAACATCTTCCATCCCAGTTCCCTCTACATCATGGGCAACCATGCACCTCCCCACCTGTGTCCCTAGCACATTGTCAACCATCTCATGCCTCCCCAGTCCAGGATCCTGAGCTGCAGCATAGCACCTCTGACAATGATGGTCCAGGGACCAGTGGGAGAGGGCAGCCTCTGGCAAGGGGACAGGCAGAGGAGGTTAGGGTGCCTGGGAGGGATGTTGTGGGCCAGTGGGGTGAGGCCACTGGGGCTGCTATTGGCCAGGACACCATCAGCCACATCTTCGGGGGTCTATCAGGAGTCCCAAGGCATGATGGGCCAGGTACTTTCTGAAATCCGGAGAATGAAACAGCTGCAGAGGGACTTTCATCGGGAAATGCATGAACAGTGGGAGGCTCACAATACCAACATGGCCTCGCTAACAGGGGTTCTGAAGGACATTAATACCACCCTGAGCAGGGATCGACAACAATACTATTGTCCTCATTATGACACTGGCCATAAATCCTGCTTACCGCCGCGCTGACGGCCACCAACATACCGCCACGCTGGCAAATATCTGTTCACCATATTATGACACACACACACCAATCCGACAGAATGCAGCCACATACACAAATCCGCCAGACCAAAGGTCAGTGATAAAGTGGTGGTCCCAAAACCCCATTGGTTACGCCAACAGAACAACGCCCTTCACATTATGACCCACGAATCACCACAGCGGAAATTCAACAGCGGTAAACCATTGGCGGTACATACTGCCGTGCTCAGAATGGACACCCACATACAAAACAACACTACATTGGCCAATACTAAAGACACATACCTGACACCCATACACACACCACACCCATACACCCACATTACCCAGAACCCCTTACGTACAACAATTGCCACCAGGAGACTGAGAAGGAGAGCACAGAGACAACTAGACACACACACTACATACACCCCTCATGCACTCCACATCACACACCCCACCACATTACCCAACACACCCTCACCAACACACATCACACAACACCCATGGCACCACAAAGGCACCCCCATTTCACTGAGGAGGAGTTAAGGGCCATGGTGGAGGAAGTTGTCAGAGTAGAGCCACAGCTATTTGGAGCACAGGTGCAGCAAATATCTATAGCAAGGAAGACGGAGCTATGGCGGAGAATCGTGGACAGGGTCAACACTGTGGGACAGCACCCAAGAAGGAGCGACAACATCAGGAAGAGGTGGAACGACCTACGGTGGAAGGTACATTCCATTGCAAGCAAGACACCAGCTCACCATACAGAGGACTGGCGGACTAACCCCTGTTGGAGTGTAGTTTTATAATCAAAATTAATCACTAGGCCTTAGTTAGCATGAGTCGGGCCTAGCTGTCCGGTTTCATATTAAATGTGTTTTTCTAACGTGCAATGTGCTGACTGCTGAGGACATGTAGCAGTACTTTTCCAGAAGATTAGAAGATGTGTGTAACCGTAGTAAATTCTTTCTCATGAGACTAGACTTGCTCAAGGAGATATTCTTGCAGAATGCAACAGTGTAAACTTGCAACAGGTACAAGGTCGCCTGAACTGGTATAGACAATGGAACTACTGACTGGGTCTGTGAGAGGACCGCGAAAACATGAAATTGTACCTGACATTCTGCCCGTTGGAGACTTCAATTACAGAAGCCAATAAGCTACGTGAAAACTGTTCTGAGGTGACAATCTTAATGAGGCGACAAGCAAACCATTGGATGGAGATAGTGGTGCACCAAAACATGCCCAATTGGAAATTAGGGGACTGTACAGCAAGATCGATATAATTCTTGGGCACAAGGGGAAATCAGCCAATATATATGGCATTCTTTTGCCATAGCCATTACGTGCCTTTGCTATTGCCTAGACACTTTGTCACTCTGTCTTAAAGACTTTGCGGTTTAATTCTTCGAACCATCCTTATCTTTGTCCTGCCCGATTCATACTTTCCTCCTTATGAGGGGAGTGTCCCTTATTGCCCTGTCTTGCTGAACTTTGCTGTGTTTCTTGGCTGATGGCGGATCAACCGATGTCCTGAGGATGAAGACTGACTCTGTATGCTGACTCATTACGGAGGGTAACTATATGATGATGAAATTGTAATTGTCTGTTTGCCTTTTCTTTCTAGGTACCAACTGCTACCCTTTGATAGAGACCATAGTTAGATGTTTTCTAAATTTGTGTTGCTAAATTGTTTTGCATGAAGCCCAACATGCTAATGCTAATTCAAGGGTAGGTAAGTGATTCACTAAATGGACGCAAATAGACAAATGACTGAATCTATGCTTTGTTGAATACTGCGCTAATGATACTCTGTTAAGATTAACCCATGTTGACGTTGTTCTTTGTTCTAATGTTTATGATTTTTGCATTGATGAAGTCCTATTTGAGTTGCCATATTATTACCGTGTTGATGTGTTTTCTGGTATTGAGACTAATAAACTTACTCTTAGAGGTGTAATCAATAGGGAATGAATATCATAAATCATACTAAATCCGTGTGGTTATTCGCGACTGAGAGGTCTTGGTGTGTTTTGATTCTTACTTATGCCATTATCCAAATTAAATCGATTTGCTATAGTGAATATTGATGATGTTATTGATCTATTAATTGCTATGTTGATTAATTGTCTTGTCCTGAGGTGTCTTCAATCAGTGTCAAAAGATTCATTGGCCTAAAACGAGTCCCAGACTAATAAAATTATCTAAGATGGGACGCGTTATCACCGCCTCCTCCTCCCCCACGACTCACAGCATGGGAGGAGCAGGTACTGGCAATACTTCATCCTGAGGGACTTGCCAGAGTTGACGGAGGACTGGACACTGGTACGTTAACTTTTACAGTTATCAACCCCTCTACCTGCATGCCATCACACACCCTCACCCTCACTCCCATCACTCCACCACATCCCACATGCTCCACCAACACATCTCACTAATCCCAATACCAGGCCCTGCATGCTATACCAATGCATGGACACCCCTCCCAGCCCTGCATGGACACCCATCACTAAAGCATCGAACAGCATAGGGAAACTAACATAACTACAATACACCAACATACACAAGCAAAAGCTGGCAGGGTAACAACAACCATACAGGGGAAGCTACAGAAGTACAAATGTCATACACTTGAAGCATAATACATAATTTACATCCACACAGGTACCCCAGCCAATGTCACTGGGGAGGAGGTGCCACCACTATCTAGTCCCCCAACAGAAGACGCCCCCAGTGATGACAGCAACTCTGGGCTTTTGGATCTGGACGACCTACCTGGCCCATCAGGGACCACTGGACAGCTGGTCACCCAAGCCCACTCACAGACCACCACACAGCCTCCCCCATCAGGAACCAACACCACAGTACACAACCAGCATACCCAGGACACATCAATCAGAAGTGTGCCCACCTGTACAGGGACCCCAGTCCACACCTCGCACACAAGACAATCAGGGACCTGGGGTCAGTGGTAGTGGCCACACTGTTCAGGGGACAAAGGCACAGGCCAACAGGGACACTGGGCGGACTGCTGTGCACCAGGTGGAGGACAGGAGCAGGGAACTGACTCTCCAGGAGGCACTCTCCAAGATCTTGGGAGCCTACCAACATTCCCAGGACACGATGGGCCAGATCCTAGACAACGTGCAGGAGAACAGGCGGCTGCAGGAGGGACAGTATCAGGGGATCAGGGAGGACTTGCAGGCCAATAACAACACCCTGATCTCCATAGCAGTGGTGCTGGCAGATATGGCCAACATCATAAGGGAGGCAACAGCACACCGGTGGGCCCCTACCACTAGCCAGTTCTCTGAACAGCCCTCCACTTCCGCTGCCACTAGTGGCCAGGAGGCCCCACCACAGGACTCACAGGCCACCAGCACCCCTACCCCTGCAAAAGGTGAACCACCCTGCAAACGTTCAATGCAACCCAGACAGAAGCCAGAAACACTTGCCAAGACTACCGCCAGGAAATGAGATTCTCCTGATTGTCCCCTTTGTGTCCCACTCTGTCACCTTGTCCACCTTGAACTGCCATTGCTCCCCCTCCTATGTCCCCATGGACACTGCACCTGTACTACAAACAGACAAACAGACAATACCCTGGACTTTCCTCCATCGTTACCCCATTCCACTGCACTTTCCCCCCCTATATTTTAGCACAACAATAAACACCCTTGGATAAAACTCGACTACTAGTATTTCATGTATTGCAAATTTGTATTGATTGAAACAGCTAAAACCATTGCAAATGAACTGTACATAGAATGAGCATAGAATGAATGACTTGTTGCTGGCTATTTTGATCACATGAGGACAATGTTGTCATATAACCAACATCCGTAAAATGAATATCGATAGGTAACAGTATGTAGGGGAAAGAAGTGGGTAATGCCAGCATGCTAATGCCACACTGAATACACCAATAGTCATAGAAATGTGAAGTTGCACTGTCTCACCTGTGTGTCAGTGGAAGTTCTGAGTTATCACCAATGTTCTGTTGTCCACATCCTCTGCCTCCTCATCCTCACTGTCCTCAGGGTCCACCGGTGCCACAGGGGCATCTCCAGTCTCCTCCTCCTTCAGAAAAGGTACATGGCGTCTGAGGGCCAGGTCAGGTTGTGCAACATGCAGCATGCCACTACTATCTCGCAGACCTGTCAGATGGAGGCACCTGAACCTGGCCTTCAGGAGGCCAAAGGTCCTCTCAATGATCCTTCTGGTTCACCCATGTGCCTCATAATATTGTTCTTCTGCCCTCATCCTGGCATTCCTCACAGGGGTCTGCAGACATGATAGGTTTGGGTAACCAGGGTCACCTGCAAATATTGAGGGACAACATTTAGCCACACACTATCCTATATGGGCCAACAGCATAGGCATACACCAACATATACTGGGTGGGAACCAAGGCTCACCTATTAGCCCCACCCTGTGCCTCTGTAGTTGGGCCATCACGTTTGGGATGCTGCTATTCCTTACGACAAAGGCATCATGCACCAATTCAGGATACTTAGCATTGACACAGGAGATATACTGGTCCACCAAGCATACCATCTGCACATTCATGTAGTGGAAACTCTTACGATTCCTTAACACCTGTTCATTTTGCCGGGGGTACAAATGCAATATGTGTTCCGTCAATCGCCTCAATTATATTGGGGAAATGTCCCATTGCATAAAACCCTGCCTTCACAGTGGCCAAGCCTCCACCTGGGGGAAAGCAATGTAGCTGCTCATGTGTTTTAACAGGGCAGACAAGACTCTTGCCAGCACTATTGAGAACATTGTCTGTGACATTCTTGCTGCCAAGCCCACTGTCACTTGGAAAGAACCAGTTGGCAGGAAATGCAGCACTGATAGAACTTGGACAAGAGGGGGGATCCTAGTGGGATGACGGATGGCTGAGATTAGGTCAGGTTCTAACAGGGCACACAGCTCTGTGATTGTGGCCCTGTCCAGTCTATAGTGTAGCCAAGTCCACTAGGGGTCTGTACACAGGGGTATGTCTCCATCTCCTATTCATCTGCAGTGGTAGGTATCTAAGGGACACAAGAGAGAGTAGGCTGGCACGATTTGAACAACTATACCACAGCAGCGGTCCACATTGTGCAATCATGTTTAGGGACAGTGTAATTTAAAAGTATGTGCCTATATATCCTGTGACGCATAAATATTCAATAGGCCTGTTCACTCCCCCTGAAATGGCAACCGCCTGTCCTGTGTGGAGGGACTGGTGGAAGTGAGGTAATATGGCCAACATTGGGTGCCGTGGCTGTAGGCAGTTTTGAACCGCCGTGCAATTCCTCATTGGTTTATATTGGGCCCTATGGCCAATGGGAATCTACTCCTGTGCTGACGGTATGCACCGCCGCAGATGTGACTGCCATTTTCGATCTCAATCCTCACTTGTTTCCTGACCTTCTACAGGAGAAGACCTACACTGAATGTACTGCTGTGACCAGTGTCTGGAGCCTACCATGGCCTGTGTGTCTGGGGAAATGGCCCCAGCCTTCACTTCTGAGGAGTTGGAGCGACTGGTGGATGGAGTCCTACCCCAGTACGGACTGCTGTTTGGGCCTCCATACCAACAGGTGAGTACACTGTGGGCATGATGCATGTGGCATGAATGCAATCAATCAATCAATCATTACATTTGTAGAGCGCGCTACTCATCCATGAGGGTCTCAAGGTGCTTGGGAGATGTGGGGAGCTGCTACTGCTTGAACAGCCAGGTCTTGAGGAGCCTCCTGAAGGTCAGTAGGTCCTTGGTCTGCCATAGGTGGAGGGGGAGGGTGTTCCAGGTCTTGGCAGCGAGGTAGGAGAAATATCTGCCACTGGTTGTTGTCCTGTGGATGCGTGGGACGGTGGAGAGGGCGAGGTCGATGGAGAGGAGCTGACGGTTCAGGGCGTAGAAGGTGAGACGATCATTGAGGTATGCTGGTCCGGCATTGTGGAGTGCTTTGTGGGCGTGGGTTAGGAGTTTGAATGTGATCCTTTTGTTGATGGGAAGCCAGTGTAGTTCTCTCAGGTGGGCTGTGATGTGGCTGTGGCGGGGGATGTTGAGGATTAGGCGTGCAGAGGCATTCTGTATCCGTTGCAGTCTTTTCTGGAGAGCCGTCGTGGTTCCCACGTAGAGGGCGTTGCCATGGTCCATTCTGCTGCTGTCGAGGGCCTGGGTAACCGTCCTTCTGGTTTCGTTAGGGATCCACCTGTAGATTTTGTGGAGCATGAGGAGGGTGTTGAAGCAGGAGGATGAGACAGCGTTGGCTTGATGGGTCATGGAGAGCGATGAGTCAAGGATGAAACCCAGGTTGCGGGTGTGGTTGGTGGGCGTTGGTGCGGCTCCCAGAGTGGGCGGCCACCAGGAGGTGTCCCAAGCTGAGGGGGTGGGGCCGAGGATGAGGACCTCTGTCTTATCTGAGTTAAGTTTTAGTCGACTGTTCTTCATCCAGTTGGCGCCGGCCTTCATACCCTCGTGGAGGTTGGTTTTGGCAGTGGCGGGGTCCTTGGTAAGTGAGAGGATCAGCTGAGTGTCGTCGGCATAAGAGACGATGTTGAGAAGGTGAGATCAGATGGTTTTGGTGAGCAGTGCCATGTAGACGTTGAAGAGTGTTGGGGTGAGGGAGGAGCCTGTGGTACGTCGCAGATGGTGTTGGTGGCTTCATATAGGAATGGAGGGAAGCGGATTCTCTGTGTTCTGTCTGAGAGGAAGGCGGTGATCCAGTCCAGGGCCTTGTCACGGATCCCTGTGTCATGGAGGCATGTGCGCAGGGTGTGGTAGCAGACGGTGTCAAAGGCAGCCGAGAGGTCAAGGAGCATGAGGGCTGTGATTTCTCCTTTGTCCAGGAGGGTCTGGATGTCGTCGGTGGCAGCGATGAGGGCGGTCTCGGTGCTGTGATCGCTGTGAAAGCCGAATTGGGATGGGTCTAGAGTGTTGTTTTCCTCCAGGTGGTGGGTCAGTTGCTTGTTGACGATCTTCTCGAGAACCCTTGCCGGGAACGGAAGCAGGGAGATGGGCCAGTAGTTTTTGAGGTCCTTAGGGTCCGCCTTGGGTTTCTTGAGTAAGGTGTTCTCGGCTTGCATCCAGCTTTCTGGGAAGGTGGCGTCTCGAAGGAGCTGTTGATGATAAGACGGAGTTGGGGGGCAATGATGGAGCTCGCTCTGTAGTAGATGTAGTGCGGGCAGGAGTCAGATGGGGAGCCAGAATGAATGGTGTTCATTACTTTGGGCGGTGTCAGCGTCGTTGACGTGTGTCCAGGAGAGCAGGAGGTTGGTGTGGTTGGAGGGCGATGAGTTGGAGGTGATGGTGGCTGCTGGTGGGGTCTTGTTGTTGAAGCTATTGTGGATTTCTGTGAACTTATGGTGAAAGAAGGTGGCAGGGAGTCACAGAGGTCTTGTGAAGGTGGGATGTCGTTGGTGCTGGAGCTGGGGTTGGAGAGTTCCTTTACGATGTTGAAGAGCTCTTTGCTGTTGTGCACGTTGTTGTTGATTCGTCCCTTGAAGGAGGATCTCTTGGTGGTCCGGATGAGCTAGTGGTGCTTGTGGATGGCGTTCTTGAGGGCTGTGTGGGTGGCTGGTGTATTTTCCTGGTGCCACTTCCTCTCACGTTTTTGGCAGGCCTGTTTGGAGGTCCGGAGGTCAGTGGTGAACCAGGTGGCCTTTCTAATGGTGTGGTTGTGGGAGGGTTTCTTGATCAGGGCGAGAGTGTTGGCGCAGTCGTCGATCCATTGCCGGAGGTTGCAGGCGGCTGTGTCTGCGTTGGTGGTGTCAACTAGTGGGGCTCAGGCGAGGGCGGAGATCAGCCGGTCGTTGGTGATCTTGTTCCAGCTGCAGCGGGGGATCGGTTGCGGGTGGTAGTGGGTGGTGGGTTTATTGAAGGTGAAGTGGAGGCAGCGGTGGTCAGTTCAGTGGAGTTCGCAGGTGTGGCTCAAGGTGATGTGGTTGCTGGAGGAGAAGATGGGGTCGAGCGTGTGTCCGACGGAGTGAGTGAAAGATGTGACTAGTTGATTGAGTTCGAGATTGTCTGTCATGGAGTTGTGTGTGAAGGCATTGTGTAAAGGGGTATGGGTGGATGTCCTCTTGGTGGTATACATGTTGTACGCTGGGCTATGTGTGTGCCAATGGTGATGCAAACGAGTATTGTGGGCCATTTGTGTGACAGGCTGGACTGTTTGTCTAATGGTGTTCTGTCTGTATTGCCTCTGCAGGTCAGCGCCCATCAAAAGAAGGGAGTATGGTGTATATCGCCAAGGAGGTGCAGACCCTGGGGGTCTATGGCAGGCGGAGCACCCACTGTCGGAAACAGTGGGAGGACCTGAGACGCTACGCACGAAAGACCACGGAGGCCCATCTGGGGATGACCTCTCAATGAGGAAGGGGTGCCCTTCGGACCCGGACCCCCTGATGGCTCGCATACTGGTGATGGCCTACCCTGAGCTGGATGGGTGCTTGAGGGCATCACAGCAGCCACAAGGGGGTGAGTACAGTGGCTATCATTACAACTTATGGCTGGTGGGGTGGTATCCAGGTGGTGGTTGTTTGTCCTTGGGTGCCCCTAGGCCAGGCCAGACATAGCACCGTAGGTCCTCAGGTGGTTAAGGTTTTGAATGGAAAAAACTGCTTACATAGCTCGTTAGTATTGACTTGTGGGCAGGGCTGCGTGGGTCCCAGGTATGCTGGAGTTGGCGGTGTGTGGCACTTCTCATGCCTTGGTGACTAGCCATTTCACTGCGTAGGCCTGTTCCCTGTGTGTGAGGGTGCTGTGTATGCCAACGGTGGTGCTGGTGCAGTCATTGACCCAGTGTATCCTTTGTCTCTCTCCCCCTTTCTTGTTTTGTCATCCTGTCCTTATGTGCATTAGCATCATCTGGCTGAGGAGCAGAGGCACCGGCGACAGAGGGAGCTGCATCCCACAGGACCCAGGAGGAAGAGTCCACCGACCAAAGGGAACCAGTGGGACGGAGGATGAGGGGAGCACCACGGTGGAGACTGGAGGGGACCCCACAGACTCAGATACCTCCTCCGATGGGAGCTCCCTGGTGGTGGCGGACACCTCTGTTACCACCCCAGCTGCAGGTACAGCCATCCCCTCCGGTACCAGCAACGCCCTCCCAGCAGCCCCTCAGTGAGTTGCCCGTGCCTGCTCACCCAGGAGGGTGGGCATCTGCTTCGCCCCAGGCACCTCAGGCCCTGCCCCAGTGACCCCTGCTGCCCTGAGTGAGGAGGCCATTGTGAATGCCATCCAGGGTCTGGCATCCCAGATGCAGCAATGCATTCCTGGAGGGCATTCACAGTGGATTGGCAGCCCAACAGAGATCGATTCAGGCTCTGGCCTCCTCTCTGATGGAAGCCATTGTCCCTGTTTCTTCCGCCCCCCTCCAACTTCCACTTTCCAGTCCCATTCTCCTCAACCCCAACCCATCCCAAGCACACAGGCAGATGACCATGCACACAAATCAACACACAAGAGTGGCACAGGCAAACGCAAGCACCACACTTCATCCCACAGGCACTCACACAAACAACATCCTGTTGCAGACATAACAACATCCACAGCCTCCACTGTCTTCCCCTCCTCCTCCTCCCAGTTATGTCCATACTCACCACTGCATGCACTACATCAACATCCACTACCAGCATCACCACACCAAGCAGAACACACACCTCACTGGCATACACCTCCACAACATCCATGCATGTGTGCCCTGTGTCCTCTCCCACTGTGTCTGTCGCTCCTCCTAAAGGACACAAACACAAGCATTCAGACACCCAACAGCCATCCACCTCACATCAGCATACAGCCCATGCACCTGCACCCAAATCCAGCAGACATACACCTCCAACAACCACTCCCTCATCCTCCACTCCCATTACTCCTCCCTCCTCCTGCCCCAACGTCCCTAAAAGGCTTTTCCTTGCCCAACTTGACCTCTTCCCTACCCCTTCCTCCCCTCCAGCACGTATGGGCAGGGTACCAAGCACACAGCCCAGCACCTCAGCCAAACAGTCCACGGGGACAGTGGAAGCACCACCTACTCGTGGTGGTAGGGATACCAGACCTACGACACTGAAGGGGAAGGAGCCAGCACCACCAGGGATGAAAGGGAAGAGTCCTGCACCTGCAGTGAGAAAGGGGAAGGGGCCTGCACCAGCAGTGAGAAAGGGGAAGGAGCTAGCACCAGCTGTGGGAAGGGGCAGGAGCCAGCACTAGCTGTGAGGAAGGGGAAGGAGCCTGTTCCACCAGGCAGAGAGGAGAAGAGCCCATCAACCCCTGCCAGGAAGGGTAAGGGATCCCCAACCCATGACCAGGAGGACAAGAGGCACTCTACGCCAGCGGAAGCTGTGAGGCAAACACTGCCACCACCAGCAGCTGTCACAGGGCCCCCACCACCAGCCGTGGATGTGCTGCCATCACTGAGTGCAGGGGCTGACCAGGAGCCTCCCCCAACCACCACCAGCATGCAGCCATCACAGAGTGCAGGGGCTGCCCAGGAGCCTCCCCAAGCACCACCAGCATGCAGCAATCATCGCCAGCGGACGCCATGTAGTCCACACTCCAAGGGCTACTGTGCAGGCTGCCCCGTTCAGAACTAGTTGGCAAGACACCCACTTGAGAGACTGTGGCCTTGCACTCCCCAGGATAAAGCACAGGGCACGTTGCCCCCTCCAGAACCAGTGGGGAAGACACCCACTTCAGAGACTGTGGCCTTGCACTCCCCAGGACAAAGCAATGGGCATGTTGCCCCCTCCAGAACCGGTGGACAAGACACCCACTTTAGAGACTGTGGCCTTGCACTCCCCAGTACAAAGCAATGGGCATGTTGACCCCTCCAGAACCAGAGGGCTTGTTCCTGCATCTGGCTGAGGTGCCCCCTCCCCCTGAGGTGCCTGCCTATTTGCAAACTGATGGCCCACCGCATGGGTCGTAATGAGGGCCTATATCCCTTCCTTTGGCACATCTACACCAGGTTCTTCATCAGTGCCAGCCCCGGGAAGGGAGGTCCTGTCAGGAGAATAACCTGCCCAAGACACTCCTGCCTCTGAAGCAGCAGATCCCCCCATCCCACCATCTAAGAGCTCAGGCGGTGCGGATGGCAAGACACCCACCACTGCCAGCAAGTGACCTCTTCCAAAATGACCTTCTTTGTGTGCCACATATTCATTCTGTATACTGTTCTTAAACCCTTCCATTTCCAAAGGGAGGAGTACACTGGACTTTGGAATTTTAATGGTGTGGCATCTACTCTAATGATTTCACCCACCATGACTGACCCCTTCATGTTTCTGTTCCATCATGCCCCAATTTATATTCTGCACACATTTCAAATAAACTCACCTATCACCAAGTCATTGTATACTTGCTTCTGTTCCACATTTTGCTATGTAGAAGTGTAAGACCATGTGAAGCAAATGAGGAAGAGACTTGATACTAATGCAAAGAAGGGGGTGTTACAGGTACAGTGTCCTGCTAAGGATTACTATCAACACACACAAACAAATTGCTACAAGTATCTGGTCACACCAAACATTGTATTCCACTGCACAGCACATAGGCTGTTGAAATGGCTGGACTGTCATAGCCAAGAATGGATGACTCACATTGAGTCAAGGTACAACTCCCAGACCACGGAAGGAAGGGCTCTATCTGACATTGCCCTGTGGACGAGGCAAAGACAAAAGTGTATGGTGTCACCAGCTGGAGCCTTATCACATACCACACCAGAGTAATGCACCATCATATAAACCAAGGTACAGACAGAGGGCAGTACACCAGCCCCTGATCACAGGCCCAGCATAATCTAATGACCATGCATCTGGTGGTATAACATAAACATCTGACAGTGATATGGCACAGGCAATGCGGCCTGTAATGATGAAACACATCTACAGCTACATACAGGCCATACAAGAAGAGTGTTTAGCCAATGTGAAGGGTGAATGCCTTGCTTGCAATTGATGACTACATATTTCATGCCTACATGATGACACACATGATGTAATTGGCCCAACACTGCACACTAAAAAAGTACAATGTGCACTTCAGACGTACCACCCAAACAGTGTTCAAGCAGCCTTGGCACAGGTCTCATACACCCCAAATCTGTGACCCACATTACCTGGGCCAATCTATGTCTACTTTGACTGTTAGAACAGCATCAGACACCTGCCAATGTCACAACTCTGAAGTGCCCACATGAGGATATCATGGTGATGGTACCTGTACAAAGACTAATCAAGAAGTATAGACTTGAAACCATACCTGTTACACAAATCACATAGCAAGCATCTGGAAATTAAATGACATTGCAATGAGTGATAAAAACAAAGCAGCAGCATCAAGGTGGGGATATGTGAAAGGCTAATTCTTCAAGCACCCTTTGGCTGAATAATGCAGAGTATCAGCTTCTTGGTTGCTGCCAAAACACTCAACTCCACACATTCTCAGTCCTACAGTACATTGTACAGTCGCAGTCACTAAATCACATGACATACTTACACTCATGAAAAGTAGCTGTTGATGAGATCTTCCCGCAAGCCAGCCCCTTCCTCTTCACCGCTGTCGTTCTCACTTGACATTTCAGGATTCTCACCTGTTGGCAATGCAGGCTCCCCTTCCTCTGGAATGTATGGTATATCCCTCCATTGGGCGATGTTGTGGAGCATGCAGCATACCACAGGGATCTGACACACTTTTCCGGGTGAGTAGAGGAATGCTCCACTAGCCCTGTCCAGGAAGTGGAATCTGGCCTCAGGATCCCAAATGCCAGCTCCACCACCAGCCTTTTTCTTCCATGTGACTCATTGAAGCAGACTGCTCCTGGTGTAGTTGAATTCCTTATTGGTGTCAATACCCAAATACTGTTTGGATATGTGGAGTTTCCTGATAAGGCATAGGACTTATGTGCAACAATTAGTCACTCACTTCATGATTGTAGCATCAGACCTTGCACACACACAATTAGGACAGATGTCACTTACCAACCATCCAGGCCCTCTCTGGGTTGCATTTGTGACATCAGCTAGGGTATGGTGCTGTTCTGCATTATGAAGGAATCATGGGCTGAATACGAATAGTGAGCACAGACCGGGGAATGTAGAGATCCACCAAACATACAACTTGCACATTGATGGAATGGAAGTTCTTTCTGTTGCGATATATACTTGTTTATTGGCCTACGGTGGGACCAAGCCCAAATGTGTGCCATCAATAGCCTCCACCACATGTGGGATGAGTGGAAAAACATAAAAGTCAGCCTTCACATGGACTACACCTTCATGTGGGGAAACTGGATAAAACTGTCTAGGCATTTCAACATTGCTAAGAGGACATCCCTCCACACCAGACTGAACATAGGTTGGGACATGCCAGCTGATAGGGCCACTGTATGTTGGAAGGACCCTGTGGCTAGGAAGTGCATTACTAACATGACTTGTACAATTGTTGGTATGCTAATAGCTGGCATCAGATCTGGCTCCAACTGATGAGATAAGTCCACTATTATTTGCCTATTCAGACAATATTGCAGGATAATGTGGCATTCTTCCATTGTCTGAATGCCTGGCAGTAGACAGTTGACAGGAGGTTGTCGCATCCTCCCTGTCCCTGGGTACCTATGTATGACATGACATGATTTGTAACATTAGTCAGTGTATCCACAGCAACATACACGATGCATGTGAATGATATCATGTGACAAGGCACTTCTGAAAGGATAGACATGGCAAGCAGTACATATCACAGCGGCATATAACACAAGGGTCACATGCAGTTACATGTATAGAGACCTAACAATTGCCCCTCGAAATGCGACTAGGTATCCCTACTGCCAAAATGACCATCGGCGACGGTGGACTATGCCACACTGTTAAATGCCATCTGTGCCCTGCAACATACTACAATGGTGTTTGAGTAGTAGGACCTACATTGCAAGACAGAATAAGAATGTTTGTGAGCTCAACACTACATTGTTGTAGTTGTGACGCAGTTTCTACAACCCAATACAGCATTTCAGGCCACCAAAATGGCAGCTGCCTGACCTAATCCACTGGACATTAGGAGCTGCCTGCGACTGCTGTCAGAAGTCGTCATGGCAGTTGCAATCGTGGGAGACACAGCCATAGGCTAATATTGTTGCCAGTGGTGGTCACAGGCCAATGGCTGTGTCTGCCGGCGGTGACAACCGCTTACATGTCGGACGTGACCGCCATGTTCTGCAGATTCACTCTCTTGACTCCTGACACTGCTGCCATCAAGACCTTCGTGACCTGGGCTGCTGTGCGCCATCCCTGGGAGCAATCATGCCGCATCCAGCAGGTGATAGGGCCCCTGCCTTCTCTCCAAAGGAGCAGGACATGCTAGTGACTGAGGTCCTACCCCTGTACGGACATCTCTCTGGCTCACGAGGAGCAGGTAGGTACCTCATATGAACACTTTTCTCTGTACTTCACCATCCTTTCCATCCTCACATGCTAGAATGTGCCCATGTGTGCCACTTTGTCTACTCATGTGTCTGTTGTTGCAGTCTGTGTGGCATCAATGGGAGGGACAATGTGCTGGTATTGGTGGGCAGTGCCAAATGTTAAGTTTATTCACATTGTGTTGTGTGAGGCTTTCTGGGTCTTTGATGCTGCTTGTGTTGATGCACATAACTAGGTGAGGGTATATTATTGCCATCCATGGACATCTCTTCCCTCATGATTGTTGTAAATGTTAGACAACATGTATGTGCATGACAGCGTGAGCTGTGTATGCATGTTGTATGAATCAGTTGAGTCATGTGAGCAAAGTGTATAGTGCCACAGATATTTCAAACCACATCTGCCCTAGCTAAACCTGCAGAGACCAGGGCCTGTGACATATATCTCCCAGTATGGGACCTCTCCAGGCTGTGGGAGAGGCACTGTGGCTATGCAACTGTGGCACTGTGCCCACTTCCTGTAACCCAGCAGATCTTGTTCTGTGTCCAATGTGAAGCTCTGGTGGCAAAACCTTCTCTGAATCCCTCATTCCTTTGACTAGAATAATTATGTGTGTCTTGGACTCATGACAGGTCCCTTACTCCCACAGCTCTGTTGTCACCTTCACACAGGTCATATTTGTTCTCTACAGGCTTATTGCATAACTGCCAGTCTCACAGTGCAGACAGTGTGTTGATTCCTGGGAGTCCATGATATGTTACTCAGTAGCTTGGTCACAGAGCAGAAACTGTGCAATGCATGCCTTTGTTAGTTGGAAGCCATCCGTGTAGGATGGACACATATGTATAAAGGAGTGTTCTGTTGGACAGGTACATAGCACAGAACCCCACCCCATAAAGTTGCAGGAGTCTGCATTTCTTACTTCACATGTCCACACATTCACAGGGAATACACTTTCTGTACCACCTATGCCAGCCCCTTGATTGTTACTGATGTGTAATGTTGGAGTTTTTACTCTGGCAGTTGCCTGTATGGACTGAATGCAGCAAGTTATGTTCACAGAGTGTGAATGTGTTAGTCCATTCATACCTAAGGGGTTTACCTTTCAGAAGCCACATAGGTGTACAGTGTTTTATAGTGGCTCACATCACAGTACAGGTTGCTAGGGCACGGGCTACCTGATGTCAGTATGCCTGCTTAGGTATAGCAGGCCATGAGCAGGGGAATGTGTCAATCTGCAGATGGAAATATATATGTGTGTAGTCATGCCCCTGTACTTATTGGCTTGTGCGTGTCACCCTTGTGGAGTAATGACAAATATTAAAGTCCTAGCTTGATGTTACTGATATGTACGTGACTCAACCATTTGTAATGAAACTTGTGATCATGGTCTATTGATTTGTCTTTTGCATCCATGCAGGTCAACACCGATCAAAAGAAGACACTATAGAGAGCCATCACCCAAAAGGAAAGACCCTGGGGTTCCACAGCCCGTGGAGGTCCACTGCAGGAAAAGGTGGGAGGACCTGTGGTACTGGGCCTATAAGATTGCTGAGGTCCATCTGGGGATGTCCCCCAACGTGGGCGGGGTGCCAGTCAGACCATGATACCTCTAATGGCCTGCGTTCTGGTGGTGGCCTGTCCAGAGCTTGATAGGCATTTGAGGGCAGCACAGCAGCCACAAAGGGGTGAGTACAGGGCACATTCCTGCCTGTAACATTGCCAAGTTAATGTGCTGGGGTCTGAGAGCTCCCCCTGACAATTAGGGATGAGCCATGTGACACACTGTAGATGAGTGGTTGTTTGTGTAGGCATGTCATCTGTTGTATACTGATGTACCTTGCCTATTGGCCAAGGGACCTAGGACACAACTATGTGCAATCCATGCTCTACAGGGACCATATATGGCTGTTTACATTGATCAATTAAGTACTGTTTGTAGTAGTAGTATGCAAATTCTATGCAACATACCACTACTCCTCAATGTTACAGGCCAAAGATAAGTAAGTGATAGATCACTGTCCTTAGCCAAGTGTCTGGGTAAATGAGTATATTGTCATCCCCCACCCAGAGACTAGTTGTCCTCAGCATATGATTGGTGCTGGTGTCTCACCCCACTGTAGTCTGTAGTATGAAGATGACCATCACACATGTGCCAGAGCCTACATTGTACTTTGGGTACAGCTACAGATCAATACTTTCCCTTGGGAAGTGGGGATTGTTCATTGACATGATTTATGTGCCATCACTGCTGCCAACATTACTTCTGCCTACATGTCAGCATGAGTCCCTTTCTCTTTTGAGAAACATATGTAAGCTGCTGTTTCATGCATGGTCTACCTGTGTTGAGGGGGATCATTTCTGTATTCCCTTACATATAAGTGCATGCCAACCTGTGTGTGGAATAGGACATTTACAATGGGGTACATTTTATGTTGTGCACAGACAGCAATGTGCCACTATTGTTTATTGGCTGACACATTCCCTCATGTGTGACAGCATGTGTAAAATTGCAGTAGCAATGAGGGACATGACAGGTGGGCCTAGAGTTTTGAGCCACAATGTGCATTTCCATGCCCTTGATGTAGTGTTATGTGGAAAAGTGCACTGCACATGTGTAATGGGTAAGGTTTGTGACCTGACTGTTGGCATGCCTCATGGAGTGACTTGCAATTATGTAGAAATTATATGTGTTTGGGTACAAACATTTATCCACAGCCAGACATCTGGGTCCGAATGGCCATAATGGAGAGAAACATCTAGCTTCCAATTGGGCAACATGTTAATGGCCTTCTACGACTTGGAAATCTCAGGGCCTCTCCAACATCCAAGGGACTAAAGACGTTTACTGATGCATTCAGAGTATGTCATTGTAAGGTATGCTAGACATTAGTGGTGATTACCTTGGGGCTTGCTGATTCATTGTGTTGTGGATTTTGAGACATCTCTCCATGACATATTACACATGATGTCTACAGTGTCCATTTCCATGCCACATGCTTGGTCTATCTGAGCAATATTAATACTACCTCCATGACTCTATTCGAACAAATATCACTTGGTGAAGTATGCATAGTGGAACTGCTTCCAGTGTGACATGAGTATTTCCATGTCACATTTCCAGGCTATTGTACTTTTGTGAGCAACATGGCAGGATTTTGGAGCATCTTTTTTATTGTTGGTTCATTACGTATGTGACAAACAGATGTGTGTATGGCCCTGTGTGGGATCTGTGGGAATGCATATAGCATTGGCCTGCTATTGTATGACAACAGGCAACTGAGGTCAGGTCTATGGGATAATGCTTTGAGGTCTCCCACTTGTGATTACTCTTATTACACAACTTCAGCCATGCAATTGCAGTTGTCTGAGATCCTGATTTTCCTGTGGGCAACTGTTGACAGGTTAGATGGCATGCATGCATATGGGATGGCACAATTATGGGCCACATGCATGGAGTTTGTTGCTGGGCCTACTTGATATCATGGTAATGTTTGCTAATCAGAGCTGTTGTTCAAGTGTGATCAGGGACATGTAATGACCCTACTTCTCTTCCTATTTGCAGCATCAGCAAGTGAAGGAGATGGGGCACAGCCGAGTGGGGACACATCTGGCCATGGGACCTCAGGTCAAGACACCACGGGCACAGAGGGACCCAGTGGCCTGGAGGGTGAGTGGGAGTGCCACGGGGAGACTGGAACACCTTCTTCAGCATGAGATTCTTCCTTCATTGAACACTCCCTAGTGGTGGCAGACCCATTGGGCATACCTCTTTACCATCGTTGTCCTTCACCCCCATTCTATCACCACCCTCCCTGTTGCTCCCCACCCAATTGGCCGTGCCTGCTCATCCAAGAGGGTGGGTTTCTCCTTTGTGTCAGGCACCTTCGCCCCAGCCCCTGTGACCCCTGCTGCCCCCAGTAAGGATGCTATTGACCTCCTGAGAAGTATCACTGTGGGTCAGACCGCCATTGTGAATGGCAACCAAGGACTGGAAACCCAACTCCAACAAGCAAATGCTGTCCTAGAAGGCATTCATGGTTCAATGGCTTGCCTACAGAGATCTTTTCAGGCTCTGGCCTCCACACTGACGGCAGCCAGTCATCCCCCACTTTCTGTCCCCCCGCACCTCCCTCCTCCCAATCTAAATCCCCTTCCCCTACCTACCCAAAGCACACAGATATGCACGCATCCACTTCAACTCACAACAGCAGCATACACAAGAACCACAAAACACACCAGCATGCAAGCAAACAAGAGACACCCACACACACAACAACAATCACCACTTTCCCAGACTCCCCTACCACCCCTAGTGTAACACACACAACATCAAACATAACCACAGGCACTACCACAACAGTCAGTGACACACCCACCACACCCAGCATACCCACAGACACCACACCAACAGACACCCAGACATCCACCACAAGCACCATACCCGCAGACACCACCCAGACACACAGACATCCACCACAACCAGCATTCCCGCAGCCATCACCCCTACAGACACACACACACATCCACCACTCCATCCCCAGAAATTTCACCTACCAGACCCCAAGACAAACAAACACACTCACTCACCCACGCAACAGGCACCTACCAAACACAAGCATACCTCCCAGAAGCACACACCCACAACATCCACACAGACACAGCAGACAACCACTGCCTTGACCTTCAAATCCCCAAACACTTTTGCTGACCATCCCTGTGTCCCTAAGAAATGTTTTTTAGACCTTGGCCTTACCCCTGTTCCATCCACCCTGTCCCAAACCCACCTCCCAGCCCCTCCCTTCCAACTCCAAGGCCTCCCCTGCCCCCCTCCCACACCTCCCAAGAAGAAGCCTACCCCTCCCAAAAAGCAGTCTATCGCTCCCAAACATAAGATCAACCCCCCCACCCAAATCCACCCCCTCTAAAGATGATCCCTGAGGTGCCTGCCTGCCAACTTGATTACCCTTCCTCTGGAGGTTCCCTGGCAGTTAGGAGTCAAGTGTTGGCACCATGATGTGCCTGTACCAACACACATGGACTGGCCAATGGCCATGGACATTTCCTATTTTTAAATTAATAAACTCAAACAGTTGTTTTTTGGGGTATACATTTGTGCTGCAGTTTTTTTTTCTACCATTTGTTGCTCCTGAGTAACTTGTGTTGTCTGCCTACAGTTGTGTGTGTTTCACCCTGCTTGCTGGCCCGTTGGCTGTTGTTTGCAGTATCTGACTTTGTGGGAAGTGCTGCTGCCCCCCAAGTCACGGTATATGTTGACTCTATGGATATGTGGATGTAAATGCAATGTGGTGTCATGGCTTTGGGTACTTTTTACTGTTTGAAATAGCAAGTATTCCATCTTGTGTTGTCCAATGGAAGCATGTATGGTGTTAGACTTGTCCCCCTGATATGGATTATGGATTCATCTTATGTGTGTCAGCTTGAGTTTTGTTTGTGCAGACACTGAGTGTGTTCAATTGTGCTACCTTTTCATTTGCCTGTGTATGTGTCCATTTAGCTATGTGTACCTTGCAGCTACCTCATGTGGAGGTATGTCCCATGCAGTTGGAGTTGCATGTGCTCTGTTGACTTGCACTTAAACATTGTTCAGATAGGCATGTCATTTGGGTCTAGTATTTGTTGTCTCTGACGTACCTGAAGGGACAGTTCCTGTGCAAATGTTGTTTTATGGGCAGTTGCAAGGTGATATGTGTCCCAGTGCAGCTTCTGTCCCTGGGTGTTCCTGCTCCCCCATCCCAATTGTGTAGGTATTGGTTGCATAGTGTGCTTTGGATATTTGTCTCTATGACTATTGTGCTTCTCATTGTCCTTCCATTGTGTTGCAATGTGGGCGATGTGTGGATCCATTACAGGGCTGTTTCATGGGAGTGTTGTTTGTGTTCCATGCCACATCCATACATATTTGTATTGAATGCAATGACAGTCTATAGTTGAACCAGACGTGTAAGGCTGCATGAGTGTCTCTCTTTACACTGTCCATTTCCACCAGCTGAGACGTGGTGGTTGGACTGGCATGGTCACATTGGCAGAGTGCAACCTCATAATGTGTCTGGTGAAAACACAGGCTCCGCTGGTCTGTTTGTGCAGCCTCGTGACCGTGGCGGTCTGTGCTGTCTGGCATTGCCAGTGAGACCACAGCGGTCTTTGCTCATCAGGCCAGCATGACTTGTAATCTGGCGGTCGGACCGCTGCCATGGTTGTCCACGGACCACCAGACTCGTAATGCGGCCCTTTAATTTTGCTGGATCTTATAACTTTCTTCCAAGGAACAAAAATATTTGAATGTTGTTACAGACTTGATATATTATTTATTTGTAAATTCCACAACCACTGATGTGGTAATTCATTTTTATTAAATTCATTCAAAAATATTTGAATGTTGTTACAGACATTTTCTCCAGATGGATATATTATTTATTTGTAAATTCCACAACCACTGATGTGGTAATTCATTTTTATTAAATTCATTTGCACGTGAAGGGCCCCTCAGAGTAATGGTGTCAGACCATTTTCTATTTTCTTGGTGGAAAGGGCAACACATTTTGAAGGAGGAAATTTAGAGATATCTGAGACAAATCTTAACATCAGATGTTGAGATTTATTCCTGTCGCAAAGAAAAAGGTTAGAACTATGTCATCATAATCATCAAACAAATATTTATGGCAAAAAGCCATAAAAGTCTCAAAACACATATGAATAAATGAAAAAATAATACATTTTGAGCTAAAAATTTAAAGTTAAAAAAAATTCCCACATCAGCATGTGCATAATTCATAACACAAAGATGCAGCATAGTAACGAGGTTGTTCATGTGATCATACCAACAGGAACTCATACCTTTTTCAAATTGCTAGTGCTCTTCTGATAAAATTTGATAGCACATAACAAGTTCTGTAAAAAATTCAGGCATTCCTGGTGTACTGTCAGCTTTGATCTACGCAAAATGGGGACCAGAAATGAACGCCTAGGTTCTGCATATAGAGGACATGACAATACAAAATGACAAATCCTCTGTTTTACAGGATTATTACGGCGACATATGGGTAGATCATATTACCATACAGATTGTAGTAGAAAGGCAAGCTTAAAATGTATCATACTAAGTCTAAAAAGAGTTAGGTAGCAGTGACTGATGGGGTTTGTAAGCCAGAACAGATATGATTTTAGATTATTTGTAGCTGATACCATTTAATATCTTACAACTGACACCACTGACTGAGTCCTCAGTAGTCTCAGATCTCAACAATGCTTGAGAAAACATTGTTGAACATACTCTTTACATTTTAAAGTAATCACATGAGGATTCACAAATAGCTCTTTCATGCCTATTGCCTCAAAGGTTTTATTCAGGTATGGGATCCATGGAATCTGGGCAACCCCGTTCAAAGATAAGCTATCTGTGGTATTCTGTTTGTTGGGGAAACATTTATGTATGCAAATTGTAATTCAAGGTTCAGGTAATTATATCTTGCCCCTTTACGCTTCGTTTATTTATGTTATGTGAAATGGTATCTTCCTGCTCTCCCTGCTCTTAGAATGGTACTGCCTGTAATGTGGGGATTGGAGGCAGTTAAAGAAGGAGCTGAGCAGGAGCGGCTGGGGTCTTTCATTATTCAGGACTTGAACAAATAAACAAGTGTTCTACTTTTTGAATTGGTATTTTTCTTATGGATTTACTTCATTTTGGCGACAAGTGACTTTTTGACCCCAGGACCCCAGGACCTGCTCTCATCTGAGCTTTTAAACCAGAGCTATTCATGCTGTTCGACATTGCTGGTTTACTAGGCAATGGCTGAAGCTGAAGGGATTTCCTCTCCTAAGGCCGTTAGAACTGAAGGATCTGTGTTTACTTTAGGCCGTCTGCCCTTCGCCTATTAATTGACAGAGGAGGAGAAGGAATTTGGATGAGTTTCATTTCATGTTGGCCACCTGACAATATTTACTTTGAAGCTTAACACATTGTGCTATCCCTGCTTCAAACAGAATAAGCTCATGGAGCTCGGTATTGATTTTGGCTGCCTGCCAACAAAAGAGTGTTCAGCTGAAACTATGGAAGAAAAGATTTAACCCCTGTGATGTTGTTTTGGCTCCGGAGCTCAGTATTGATTTTGGCTGCCTACCAACAAAAGAGTGTTCAACTGAAACTATCAAAGAAAGGATTTAACCCGTGTGATGTTGTTTTGGCTCCCAGCCAATGTTTACATTTCACAATTATTAGAGCTGCTGTGCTTCTAAGAAGATTGTGGGAGCTTGGTATTTACTTTGGATGCCTGCCAACATGAGTCTTGAAGTGTTCAGCTGAACTTGATAATTACCTTGTTTCATTGTGTTTAAGAAAAGTTGGGTATTTATCTTGGCTTTGGGCCAATGCTTCTATCTCAGCATTAAGGTTCTGTTGCTAGGCAACGCACAAGCTTTAGCAACCTCACTAGCAAGTGCTGTAAGACTATTGTTTTTTTTCCTCTTTGTTTTCAACTATGTATTCTTTTGATATGCTCTGCTTTGTTACACATGATTATTAACATTTAAGGCAGTTTTACATTTCAAAGGGTTGCGTTTAAGTAAGAGTATATCTGAGAGAATGCAGAATATAACACCGCCCCCCTTTTTCTTGTCTTTACCTGGTGATCCACCTATACCATGGAGTAAATGGAAAAAGGTTTTTCTTACATACATTCGAGTTTGTGGCAGCAATTTATCTGCAGAACGGAAAACTTCAATTCTCCAACATTGTCTGGGTGCAGAAGGTCAGGAGATTTTGGAGAATTTACCGGTAATTGATTCACCAGATGGAGCGGAAGGCGACACAAATTTGAATGAGTTTGAATTAACTTTGCTCAGGTTGGATAGACATTATCTCCCTAAAGTGTCCATTATTTTACAAAGGTACTACTTTGGTAAATGTAAGCAAAGTGAAACTGAGACAGTGGAGGATTTTGTGACTGCTTTGCGTAAATTGGCTGCCCAATGTAAATTTGGTGACACTTTGGAGGAGCGCATTAGGGACCAATTTATGCTGGAATGTAAGAGCGACAAGATTAGAGAAGCCTTGTGGTCCAAAGGTGATCCAAATTTGGATGAAGTTATAATGGTGGCAAAACAAATTGAACATTCTGAACTTTGCATGGAAAACTTAAGAAAATCTAAAAATGCCTTGAGGGATATCCAGTTAGTTGAAACCAAGGTGGCAACAAAGAAACCGACTGGATCACTCAAATCTAAACTGTTATGCTATAGGTGTAATTCTTCATCACACTTAGCCAATAGCAAGGATTGTCCAGCAATTAACATGTTATGTAACAAATGTGGTAAAAGAGGGCATTTTGCTAGATGTTGCAAGTCAAGTGAGAAGAAAATGGTGAAAGTGAATGAAATTGAGTATGCTTGCAGTGATGAAGAGGAAGAGAAGTCGTTTGTGTTACAGGTTGTTAATGATGTAAATTGTATTGCCAGGGTAAATTGTGATTATCCCATTGATGAGGTTGATGTAAATGGGATCAAGGTTTCCATGATGATGGATTCAGGCGCAAAGTTAACCCTGATTTCGGAGTCAGATTATTTGAAATACTTTATCAACAATGTGACTCTTCTCCCTCCGGATGTTATGCCGTTTAGTTATGGTGGGAAACCTATTGAGTTAAGAGGGTACTTTGAGGCTAAGATCACGTTTAAGGGAAACGTAATTGAAGGAAAAATATATATTCCTGTTGTGGGTGACACGATTTTGGGATGTCCTCATCAAAAATTACTTAATATTATATTGAATCCTAATGCTAACCCTCAAGTTCAAGTGCAGAAGGTATGTATGGAGGGTGAAGATCTCAAGAATGAATTTCCTGAGGTATTTTCCAACAAAATTGGGTGTGTTAAGGGCTACAAGCATCGCATTGTACTTAAGAAAGGAGCAATACCTTTAATGTGCAAAGTTAGAAGTATACCCTTTAGTGTAAGGGACAATGTGAGAAAGGAACTTCAGAGATTAGAATCAGAAAGTATCATTGAAAAAGTTGAGGCTGCGGAATGGATTGCACCCATTGTGGTTGCCTCTAAGGTCAATGGAGACATAAGATTGTGTGTGGACTTGCGCAATTTAAATAAGGCAGTAGTTGAAGACAGGTTTCCCTTACCCAACATAACTGAAATGATAAGTTTGTTAGGTAATGCTAGATTTTTCACTACTTTGGATCTCAGCTCGGCTTATCACCAGGTTCAGCTTTGTGAAGAATCTAAAGTGTTGACTTCCTTTATCACTCCTTTTGGTGTTTATAAATTCAACCAGATGCCGTTTGGTCTATGTTCTGCGGCTTCGGTCTTCCAAAGACTCATGAATGAGCTTCTTGGTGAGTTGCCTTTCGTGAAATTTTTTCAAGATGATGTTCTCATATTCTCCAGTACTCTTGAACAACACCGAACATCTGTGAGGAGTGTGCTCAACATTTTCCGGAACAAAGGTATAACTCTTAAAGGGGATAAGTGTAAGTTTTAAAAAAATGAAATCTCTTACCTTGGACACATGATTACTGCAGAAGGTGTAAAGCCGAAAGATGATCTAGTGAAATCTATTATCAAGCTTACTGTACCTGAAAGTAAGTCTGATGTGCAGACGTTCTTGGGAATGGTGGAATATTATTCTAGGTTCATTCCTGATCTAGCTAAAAGAACTTGTGCTATCAGAAACTTACTTAAAAGTCAATCTGTATTCATGTGGGACTCAGAATGTCAAAGGGAATTTGATGACTTGAAAGAGAGCTTGTCATCGGCGCAATCCTTAAATAGTTTCCAACCTGGCCTTCCGTGCTCTATCACTACGGATGCATCTGAGAAAGGGTTAGGTTGTGTTTTGAAACAACTTAGTGGTGATGAGAACAAAACCATTGCTTTTGCGTCAAGGAGTTTACGTGGAGCGGAGTATAAATATTCTACCATTGAAAAAGAGGCTTTGGCAATTTTTTGGGCTATAAAGAAATTCAAACAATTTCTGTGGGGAACTAAATTTGTGGTGTGCACTGATCACAAACCACTACGTGAGATTTTTGAGAAGAAGGGTTTGGATAATGTTTCAGGTCGTATTTGTAAATGGATTGTGGGCCTACAGGATTATTTTTTCGATGTAAAGTATGTGCCAGGTTGTGAGAATAAAGCTGCAGACTGTTTATCCAGACTCAGAAATAAAGGAGTGGGAGAAGATGACCCTGAAAGTTCCTGGTGGGTAGATGAGGAGGTGAAAGTATGTGCTGTAACGGATGGATGTGTTACTGAGGAAGAATGGAAACAAGGAGTGGATGATGATGTTGAACTTTCCCGTGTGAGAGATTTACTTTCTGTTGGTAAGGTTTTAGATAAAAGTGAGAGTATAGGTGATGGTTTTGGTAAGATTTGGCATGAATTGTCCATTCAAAATGGAATTGTGTTAAGAGGGGAAAGGTTGATCCCGCCGTGCAATTTGCGTGAACGTATTATGGATCTTGCTCACAGTGGTCATCATGGGATCTGCAAAACTAAAGAAAGACTTAGGGGAGTGTATTGGTGGCCAGGGATGTATTTATCTATCGAGAGAAGGGTGCGTGATTGTGTGGAGTGTAATGTTGCAGATAAATCGTTGAAAGTCAGAACCCAACCCATGATACTCAAAAAAAATCCCAGTGAGGTGTGGGATTCTGTATCTATTGACATTTTGGGGCCTTTGAATTATAAATCTCATTCGAAGTATGTGGTGGTCCTCATGGATGAGTTATCTAGATGGCCGGAAGTCAAGATTGTCTCTCAGGTGTCTTCTTTGACTGTTTTAGAATTCCTCACTGAAGTATTTAGTAGAGAGGGTAATCCTAAGTCTATTTTGACTGATAATGGAGTTCAATTCACATCCAAACTTATGTGTGAGTTCTTGAGGAAAAGAGGGATTTTACACAAAAAGAGTGCATTATATCATCCAGAAACCAATGGCATGGTAGAACGCTTCAACAGAACATTAAAAGAGACTATCCAGTTAGCTAATCATTTAAATTGTGATTGGGAGTATATGGTGAAGAAGAAGGTTGAGGAATATAGGTTCACCCCTCACACTAGCACTGGTCAATCTCCGTTCATCATGTTCAGGAAACGTATACCTCACACTGTGATAAATCCACCGTGGGTTAAAAATTATTCCAAGGAACATCTCAATTATGAGGGCAGGAGAGTTTCAGCAAGGAGTAAGCATTTGTCCTGTCAGGAGAAAAGAAAACTTGTGTATGATGCGAGAAAATCTGTAAAGGAGATGCATTTTGGGGTAGGGGAGTTAGTTAAAGTCAAATTACCAGGGAGAACTGGTGGAGGGCAGTCTCACTTTAGTAGAGTCTTTAAAATTATTAAAGTCTATAAAGGAGCGGTTAAATTGGATGATGGACGTGTATGGAATCTCAATAGAATTGTCAAAATAAAATAATGTGTATATATTAATAGTTATTTAGGAATCTCAATAGGAATGTCAAAATAATATTATGTATATATGTTTATAGTTATTTGTTTGAAGGGGAAAGATGGTGTGGTATTCTGTTTGTTGGGGAAACATTTATGTATGCAAATTGTAATTCAAGGTTCAGGTAATTATATCTTGCCCCTTTACGCTTCGTTTATTTATGTTATGTGAAATGGTATCTTCCTGCTCTCCCTGCTCTTAGAATGGTACTGCCTGTAATGTGGGGATTGGAGGCAGTTAAAGAAGGAGCTGAGCAGGAGCGGCTGGGGTCTTTCATTATTCAGGACTTGAACAAATAAACAAGTGTTCTACTTTTTGAATTGGTATTTTTCTTATGGATTTACTTCATTATCAGATATGCAAAATCTAAACAGGGCTGCCTTTGGGTTTCCCCAAAAATTAACCCAGAGTAAAAGCTGGGCAAGACCCATCTGCTCCTCCAAAAATAGAGGCTTAATCCCTTGTGACAAATCAGAGTGGCCATCACTGCGGGAACCATTAGTAGCCTCAGAGTGAAATGGTTTTCTAGCCATTGGAGGACTGTCACATTTGTATACCGCACAAACCCGCTCCAAAAAGCCCTGGAGAAAGATATTTACATTTATACAATTTATTATCTTTCTGATGGGTTTATGTCCCAACCTATCGGCAAATCTAAAAATTGCCTCTATATTCTTGCTAAATTGCTTTGTCCTTACAGTTGAAAACAAATTCTAGATAAAAGAACAACTAAAAAGGATTCGTAAGTAAGTAAAATATTTCACCTTCTCCAGAGCTATTTTCCCCTTGTCCAAAGATTTTGTTCTCGTACTAGGAGGACCGCATGTCATTATAAATTATTTCGAATGACTGACTTTCAGATCCAGTTTTTCCATTTATGGGGAAAAAGAATCCAATAAGACCTGCAGGCCGTTTGATGTGTGGGACTATACCAGGGTCCACACTTCTCACTCCGTCATGGGAGTGCCTTCTTTTTTGTTGCTGAGGGTAGAGAAGTGTGCACCAGTTTGATACCCGATTGTGTTAAATCTGTGTGCCTGACAAAGGCTGTTTTGTCGTCAGAGCTATTGCAGCAGGTGATAAAAAATGTTGAGGTAAAACAAAAGCAAAGTAAAGAGTATGATGACCCTAAAACAAAAGAAATAGTCCATTAGAAAGAGGGAAAGGACAAGGGGCAAAAAAGAAAAAAAGGCAATAAGATAGAAAAAGGAGTCAAATTCTTCCTACAGGAAGAGAAAGGATGGTAGTCAGGCATCTAGAGAGAAAAAGTAGACGGACGTAGATGAGAGGAGGCAGAGTGGAGAAATTGAGGGAGAAGTGACAGGATGCCACAAGAAAAGAAGAGTGAGGAGAGATTGAGACCCAACTGCAGGAAGAGCAAGGAAAGAGACAGAGAGCTGGAGGAGGCACTGGAAGACCCTCAGGAAGCGAGATGAGTGCTAGGCAACCACTCCCTGAGAAGGCCAAGGAGCCAGAAGACAATGCCACACTGGTAAAAGACTTATGGGAAGATTCCGCTCAAACCGCAGGGCCTCCTAAGGGTCTGCAGAACTGGATAGGTGCTTGGCCCTAGCCATGTTTACAGGGGAGCGTGGCTCACCCAGGTCAGTTCTCATATATCACAATGGAGAGGGTGCTCACAGGGTAAGGTTGGAGGAAGGGGGAATCCATAAAAGTCATTAAGGAAGGAAGAAAGCTGAGGCCTCAGGAAGGAAGGGACCACTAGAAAGTGTTGCTCTTTTACCTTCTGTTAGCGAAACACTTACTATTCAAAGGGGAAAGCTTAATGTGGGAATTGTGCTTTTTTCTGTTTATTTGCTATATACTGGTCAAGAAAAAGGAAGTATGTGGGGTCACTAGAAGTACAGAGAATGCATATGAAACAGTAAAAGTAAAAAATAATAGAGAAAATCCCAGAGAAAGGACAGTATAAGGAAGAGGGAAGAAGAGATACAAGGCTCAGGGCAACTAATGAACAGGAAAAAGATCCCTCACTTACCTGTCACTTCTGTCTGTTCTGTCCGAGCTATCTAGTCCTTCAGACAGGAACCCATAGCAAAAGAATCAGGAGCAAATCTGTCACAAGAGGTCTACAGTGGAGTGAGACCTGCAAAAGCCAAAGAAAGGACTTTAAGCCCAAAAAGCCGAAAGCCTAAATAGATTTTTTGTTCACAATAGTCTTCTCCTACTTGCCTACACTTGGTGTCAGAAGTGGGCTACCCCATTTTAAATACGATGGTGAACCTAGAATATCACCTTGTAGAAGGACAGCAGAAACTAGAATGCACACTAAAACTATATTTTAAGTCTGCTGACATAGAGAGGATATTCTCCCAGGATACCCTCAAAATACAGATGGAGCAGCTGCATCAGTTGTCGGGAAAGCAACTACAGCTAGCCACGGGAATCGTGCAAAGCAGAGGACTTACACCTGTTGGGCCTACTATTTCCTTGTAGAAATTCACATCAGAAGAAGATCCAGCTGCCTTTGTCATACATTTTGAAAGAACTGCTAAGGCCACCCGCTGGACGGAAGATAGCTGGAACTTTGACCTTGCTCCCTTAATGACTAGGGAAGCTCAAGTGGCCTATCAGACTGCCAAGCTCATGGGAGGTACCCCCTACTGAGATTTTAAGAGGCTAATTCTAGAACATCTGGGAATAGATGAGGAGAGTTACAGACTAGCTTTTCGGAGGAAGAGAGGGAACGCTTGAGACACACCTAGGTCACTTTCATTTAAGCTAAAGGATGCTGTGGATAAATGGTTGAAACCCCATGAAAGTACCAAAGAGGACATTATGAATCAGATATATCTAGAGAATTTATTGAAGCCCTCCCAGTTTCCACACAAAGGTGGTTAAGACAGCATGCCGGATTAACTCTCGAGTATGCCATAAAGTTGGATAATTTTTTCTACCAAGTGCAAAACATTAGAAATGCTTCGGAACCAGTAAGAATTCTAAAACCCCTCTTTCAGAGTCCTCCCGGGTACCTGGAAAATTGGTATCATATAAAAACAACTCTTCACTCTACAAAACAGCTCAGAAAGGCTTAGGAGGAAATACAGGACCCCAGTCTTTTGAGTGTGGAGAATGGGACACATAGCCAGATTCTGTAACATGAAAAGGACAGAAGAATACATGGAAGTAAATTGTATTAATAGAGCAATCTATTATACTCAGAAAGCAGTACCCAGCTTTTACTTGAACCTCCAGGTGAACCATTATTGTTTTTTTTATTTTATTAGTTTCATAGTGCAAATTTTCAGTTATTAACGAATGGTTAGTTGCCCCTTATCAGATAAATTCTGAAAGAAAGGATGTTATCAAGTACGTGCATGGGGATCGGTGAGAATACAACATAGCTAAAGTCCCTGGAAGGGGACCCCAAGGGGAAACCAGTCTCATAGAAGCAGGAGTACTTCCCAATTTACACGAGGATCTCATTATAGGGACATATAACCCTCAGTTCCTCAACCTTCTAAAGACTACCCTAACTTGGGAGCAGGACTGGATAGGACAGGCATCGTTTTCCCATGTGGAATCTGAATCTCCAGGAGCAGATAAGAAATACAAGATCTTGAAGAAAAGGCAGATGAAGAAAAAGAAAGCAGTCCCCAAAGACAGTTTTCTCACCACAGAAACATGGGAGCTGGATGAACATTTTAAGGCTGTCCAAGTCATGACAGTTCCTTTCAGAACACTAGGTGAAGGTCCAGCAAGATGGGAATCATATACATAGACTGTAGATTGTGATCCTTGCTACGTGCTATGTGCAACACACAACAAGCAACAAGCTGGTGGGTGGGGGAGGAGCTCTCTGATCCGATCTGCTCCATCCCCACAGTCCCCGCCTTTCCTGCCTTTTCCCCTGTATAGAAAGCCCTTCTAGGGAAGAGGGATAAGCCATTTCTGAAAAGGAAAAATTGAAGTTTTTCAACAAAGAAAGCACATTCAGGTCCGTTATGGCCATACAGTTGTTCCCATCATACAAAACTGTGGGTAACAGACATCATTTATGAACACTCTTAAGCTATAGGTAATGGTATGAATATAGTCTGACAATATGTGAGCTTCATGTAGGCTAGCAGGAGAAATCAAGATATAAATTAAACAAATTATTAAATATTGCATAGAAACTCCACCCCCCTCCATAACCCGAACCTACCTCAGTTGTTCACAACCCTGTAAGACAATAATGTAATGACTAGGACCGACATGGATCACAACAGGACTCAGAAATTAAAAGATGTGATACTATGAGTACTAGCATCTTTGGTGAAAGTCAGGTGACATAGGCATGGTAGTGTAAGGGTGACCATACAACCGGTGTCTATTGGTCAGCTCCCTTGTGGGACTTAGATGTTTCCAACAGGCCATTCCAAATTAAGGCTATAGGTTGTTTTTGGAGACCTCGATATTCTTCCCGGCATAGGGCATAACCTTTGCCTGTACCCCAACGTATAACTTTATCCTGCCAGTTGGATGTGAGGGGGGCTTGAGAGGACTTCCAGAGTCTGGTAATCCAATGCTTGGCTATAAGAAGTGCCAAGTCCACAAATTGTGCCATGGTTTTAGACTTTTTAGTTCATCTGTAAAACCCGAAGAAAAGTCTCCACATTATTCCATTTGGGTAACCCCGAAAGTGCAGAAAGTGCATCCACATCTGCCTAATAGGATGTCAATGAAGGGCATGCCCATAACAAATGTACCAAATTGGTAGATTCCACTTGGCACCTAGGACAATTCAGAGAAGACATAGAAAAAAGTCTATGAAGTTTCAATGGCATAAAATATGCCCTAGGTAAGAGTGAAAATAAAATTAATTTAAAATGTGAATTGCAAGAAATCACACTTGGGATTTTGAGGAGAAAGCACCATTCCTTATTGTATAGAGCATGACCCAAATCCTCTACCCATTTAGTTCAGAAGGGTGTCAAGGAGGTATGTAAGTGTGCATGTAGGCCTCTTTATAGCGACTTTACTAGGTCTCTGTCAGTGCCCATCACATATACAGCCTGAACTAAGGAGTGTATCTCCGGATCCATACCTGTCAGTGTCCAATGTTTGTGTATATACCAGCAAATATTGGCATGTGTTGAGAAAAGGGGGTTTGGTAAACCATGGGTCTGAGTAAAGTCTTGGTGCAACATCAAGACATCCTCTGTTAACATGTTCCTTACTGAAGTAAACCCCGCAGTCTCCCAAGACCCTATTCTGAGCGACATGGGCAGACCCACAGGAGTGGGCAGGCCTTACAATGGTATGTTAGGGGCATAATTCGATGGGGTGTTTGTATATCAAAGAGCATATTTCCAATATGTTATCGTGTTACTGAGCAGCAACAGTAGGTGAGGGGGCATTGCTGCTTCTGGCAACAGTAATGTATGCAGTGTGCCAAGTCACACCATGTGCAGTGCATACAAAATGTTATTTAAATAAAAGCCTGCAGACCACTAGGATAGCCATTGCAATTGTCCCACAAAACAATATACTTTGATGTCCGGGGCTTCCATTCCTCCCTCCTCAGTCAGCCACTGCAATCTAGGGAGGCTGACTCTATGCCGTCCTGTGCCCAATATCAAATCAATCAGTAAGGAATTGAGCATATTGAAAACTGCTGCAGGGACAACAATGGATCAGTTAACAAAATAATTCAACAAACAGAGTACCATTACCATTTTGGCCAATGCCAGGCCATCTGCCACCGACAGGGGCAGTGCACCCAAAAACGTATTAGGGATTTAAACAATATGTTGGCTCTCATTAAATTGCAGTCTAGTAAATGTGTCGTAGTTTTGTAGACCTGAATATCCAAATAATGAAACGTGTGTTGTGCTACTGGGATATAGTGCCCAAAAGCAATGTCTTACTGATGATGTCTTGCTGGAACAAGAATGCATAGGACTTACTGTGGTTGCTGCAGAGGCCAGACAGGTCACCAGATGAATGAAATAGGGTAGATAAGGGTGTTAAGTCCATTGTGAGCTCACAAACATAAGCAGTCATGTCATCTATGTACAAGGAAGCAGCATGAAGCTGTGGTCCTTGTGGTATTGGTAACATCAATAAGAACGGAGATAGGGGGCATCCCTGTCTAGTTCTATGATAAATCGGGAATGGAGATGATATATGTAGGCCTGTCCCGGCTTTCGCAGTGGGGTTAGTGTACAAAAGTCTGACCCAACTTAGAAAAGTGGGGGAATTCCATATTTTACCAGTGCTGCAAATATGTATTCCCATCCCAGTACATTGAATGATTGCTGAAGATCAAGGGAAAGGCAACCTGCTGCAGGGTAATGGTCTCTGGTCTATGACCTTGTAGAGGCATCTTATAATCAATGAGATACTTTGTCTTGGAACAAAGCCACATTGATTGGGATGAAATAAATCAGGAAGCAAAGGAAGTAATTGCCTCACCAGCACCTTACTCAATATTTTGTATTCAATAGGGACAAAGGTCTATAGCAAGACATGTCTTCTGAGTTGCGACTGGGTTTAAGTAAGGATGTGACTAGAGCCTGCCAAGTGGTGGGAGGTATGAAGCCGGTCTCTAAGAAAGCATTGAAAGTTTTCCAAGTTGTAGGAGCAGTCGGGATGCAAAAGTAGCATAAAATTCTATGGGGACACCATCCATCCCAGGTGTTTTATTACGTGCAAGCTCACTTATCATGAGACAAATCTTGCTTGGTGACAAAGGAGCTCCAAACTCTTCTCTATGATGTGCTGGGACCCAGAGTGTTGGAAAATGGATTATTGGTAAGAGCAGGTAAGTACCTACACTTAGTGATAGGCCACTAACATCCACTTAGGTCCAGTTAGGTCTCAATAAATTAAACCCAGCTCAACCCTTGGTAGCTTGGCAACAAGCAACAAGGCTTAACTTAGGAGAAATAAGTGTAAAGTCTTTAAAAATCACAAAACAGTAAATAAGTAAAACACAAAAGACAACAAAAATCCAACACAAATTCATAACAATGGATTATATTGTTATCTTTAAAATGACACCAAAATGAATACAATTGGATAAGGGGAACCGGAGATATGGATTTTTAAAGAAATAATGCTTTTTTGCACTTTTAAAGGAATAGCGCCAGTCTGGTCATCTGGTCACACCTTGACCGGGGCAAAGTCAAAGTTTAGGGCTGACCATGATGGAGCCCTGCTCGGCTACAGCCCGTGAGAGGCCTCGGTCAAAAGTTCACCTTCGGACTTAGTCGTTTTCTTGAAGATTTTCTTCAGCGGGACCAAGTCGCCAGTCCAGTCCGACCACCTGGAACTCTTCCTCGGATATGCGTTGCAGCAGCCCTTGGTTGGAGATTTTTACCTTCGGACTTAGTAGTTTTGTTTAGATGAAAATCCTTTGAACGGGGCAAACCAGAATCTTGATCTGACGTCCTTGGAGCCTGGGAGGCTCTTTCTACGTTCAGACTTAGGCCCTCATTATGATCCTGGCAGTCGGTGATAAAGTGACTAATTGGCGGTAATACCGCCAAAAGTTTGGCGGTAAGTACCGCCAAGGTATGACCATGGCGGTTAGATCTCCGAAAGACAGCCAATGTACTACACTGACCGCCAGTCACCACAACACAGACAAAGTTCTGCTAATCAGATTATGACAACACAATCCGCCACCTTTTCAGGGACGGTACCAATGCCATCAAATGCCTGGCAGAAACACATTACAGAAGTGAAAGGACTCACCATTGGAGACACAGGGAAGAACCACTCCACCATGGAACCAGAGCTGCAAGTATTCCTGATGATCTTCTATGTTATACTTCACCACAAACACCAACGCAGGCGAAGACGACGACAGTGAGTACAGACGCCTAGCACACCAGGGAGGAGGGGAGGAAAACGAGCGTGACACACACATGCACCACACACACCCCATACACACACACACACACCATACACACAACCAGCTGCACAAGAAAACAATTTATCCCTGTAAATCAGCTGACTAATGTAAGGACAACAGGAATTAACTAAAGTGATTGTAATAAGATCAACACAAAATTAATAATACGATTTGCCAATGCAACAGATATGTACAAATGTACAAAAAAGGGACACTGCCCTGTCCTCAGTTCACAGGGGCCACATGGCCACAGGGCAAAGTCCAAGGCCCCACTAGTTACCTGCACCAATACAGAGAGAAAACTTCAGGGGCATCAGTTAGCAAATAGGCAGGCACCTAAGGGGGGGACACCTCAGCTGGATGCGGAAACAAGACCCCTGGTTTAGAAGGGAGCAACAAGCCCTGTGCTTGGTCCTGCGGAGTGCAAGGCCACAGTCTCTGGAGTGGGTGACTTGCCCATTGGTTCTGGAGGGGGTAACATGTCGTGTGCTTGGTCCTGGGGAGTGTAAGGCGACAGTCTCTCAAGTGGGAATCTTCCACACTGGCTCTGGAGGGGGCAACATGCCCTGTGCTTGGTCCTGGGGAGTGCAAAGCCACAGTCTCTGGAGTGGGTGAATACTCCACTGGTTCTGGAGGGGGCAACATGCCCTGTGCTTGGTCCTGGGGAGTGCAAGGCCACAGTCTCTCATGTGGGTGTCTTCCACACTGTTTCTGGAGGGGCAACATGTCCGGTGTTTGGTCCTGGGGAGTGCAAGGCCATAGTCTCTGGAGTGGGTGACTTGCGCACTGATTCTGGAGGGGGCAACATGCCCTGTGCTTGGTCCTGGGGAGTGCAAGTCCACAATCTCTGGAGTGGGTGAATACCCCGCTGGTTCTGAAGGGGGCAACATGCCCTGAGCTTGGGCCTGGGTAGTGCAAAGCCACAGTCTCTCAAGTGGGTGAATACCCCACTGGTTCTGGAGGGGACAGACCGCATAGCATCCCATGGAGGCTGGATCACATGGCGCCCGCCGGCAGTGACGGCTGCACTGTGGTGGTGGTGGTAGTGGGAGGCACATGCTCAGACTCTACACCCTCTGATGGCTGCATTGTGGTAGTGGTGGTAGTGGGGGGCTCCTGCTCAGCCCCTGCACACTGCAATGGCTGCACTGTGGTGGTGGTGGTAGTGGGAGGCTCCTGCTCAGCCCCTGCACCCTGCAATGGCAGCACTGTGGTGGTGGTGGTTGTGGGAGGCTCCTGCTTAGCCCCTGCACCCTCAGATGGCTGCACTGTGGTGGTGGTGGCAGTGGGAGGCTCCTGCTCAGCCCCTGCACTCTGCGATGGCTGCACTGTGGTGGTAGTAGTAGGAGGCTCCTGCTTAGCCTCTGCACCCTTCGATGGCTGCACTGTGGTGGTGGTGGCAGTGGGAGGCTCCTGCTCAGCCCCTGCACCCTGCGATGGCTGCACTGTGGTGGTGGTGGTAGTGGGAGGCTCCTGCTCAGCACCTGCACCGTGCAATGGCTGCACTGTGGTGGTGGTGGTAGTGGGAGGCTCCTGTTCAGCCCCTGCACTCACCGATGGCTGCACAACCATGGCTGGCGGTGGGGGCTTTGTGACAGCTGCTGGTGCAGGCTCCTTCCCCTTCTTGCTTGCTGGTGCAGGCTCCTTCCCCTTCTTGCTTACTGGTGCAGGCTCCTTCCCCTGTCTGCTGGCTGGTGCAGGCTCCTTCCCTTCTTGCTGGCAGGTGCAGGCTACTTCCCCTTTCTGCTGGCTGGTGCAGGCTCCTTCCCCTTTTTGATGGCTGGTGCAGGCTCCTTCCCCTTCAGTATTTGTGGCCTGGAATCCTTTCCACCATGAGTAGGTGCTGATGGAACTGGGCCTGTGGACTGTTTGGCTGAGGTGCTTGTCTGGGTTCTTGATACCCTGGCCATACGTGCAGGACGGGGGGTAGGGAAGAGGTCAATGGTGGAAAGGAAAAGCTTTTTAGGGACATTGGAGTGGGAAGAGGGAGAATTAATGGGAGTGGAGATTGAGGGAGTGGTTGTTGGAGGTGTTTGTCTGCTGGATTTGGGTGCAGGTGCATGGGTTGTATGCTGTTGTGAGATGGATGGCTGTTGGGTGTCTGAGTGCTTGCGTTTGTGTACCTTAGGAGGGGAGGAGGGGGGACAGACACTGTGGGAGAGAACACAGAGGACATGTGCATGGATGTTGTGGAGGTGTCTGCCAGTGAGGTGTGTGTTCTGCTTGGTGTGGTGATGATGCAAGCAATGGATAATGATGTAGTGCATGCAGGTGTGAGTGTGGACGTAACTGGGTGGGAGGTGAAGGAGGAGGAGGAGGGGGAGACAGTGGAGGCAGTGGATATTGGTATGTCTGCATCTTAATGGTGTTTGTGTGAGTGCCTGTGGGATGAAGTGTGGTGCTTGTGTTTTCCTGTGACACTCTTTGGTATTGTCCTGTGTGCATGCTCGTCTGGCTGTGTGCTTGTGATGGGTCGGGGTTGAGGAGAATGGGACTGGGAAGTGGAAGTTAGAGGAGGGACGGTGGAAACAGGGACAATGGCTGCCATCAGAGAGGAGGCCAGAGCCTGGATCGATCTCTGTTGGGCCGCCAATCCACTGTGAATGCTCTCCAGGAATGCTTAGATTGTTGCATCTGGGCTGCCAGCCCCTGGATGGCATACACAATGGTTGTTTGCCCTACAGAAATAGATCTCAGGAGGTCAATAGCCTCCTCACTCAGGGCAGCAGGGCTCACTGGGGCAGGGCCTGAGGTGCCTGGGGTGAAGGAGATGCCCATCCTCCTGGGTGAGCGGGCACGGGCAACTCGCTGAGGGGCTGCTGGGAGGGCGATGCTGGTACAGGGGATGGCGGCTGTACCTGTAGCTGAGGTGGTCACATAGGTGTCCGCCACCTCCAGGGAGCTCCCATTGGAGGAGGTATCAGAGTCTGTATTGTCCCCTCCAGTCTCCGCCGTGGTGCTCCCCTCGCCCTCCGTCCCACTGGTGCCCTCAGCGTTGGTGGACTCTGCCTCCTGGGTCCTGTGGGAGGCAGCTCCTCCACCAGATGATGCTAATGCACATAAGGACAGGATGACAAAACAAGAACGGGGAGGGAGAGAGACAAATGATACACTGGGTCAATGACTGCACCAACACCATTGTTGGCGTTTACAGCACCCTCACACACAAGGTACAGGCCTATGCACTATGCATTGCACTACCAGTGATATTGCTAGCCACCAAGGCATGAGGAGGAGCACACACCGCCAGCTGCAGCACACCTGGAACCCACGCAGCCCTGGCCAGTAGTGGATGCTAACAAGCTAGGTAGGCAGTATTTTACGCTGCTATGTCAGGCCTGGCCTAGGGGTACCCACTGACACACAACCACCACCCGAATACCACCCCACCAGGTGTAAGTTGTAATTATAGCCACTGTACTCACCCCCTTGTGGCTGCTGCTTTGCCCTCAAGCACCCATCCAGCTCCGGATAAGCCACTGCCAGTATGTAGGCCATCGGGGGAGTCAGGGTTCGATGGACACCCTTCCTCATTGGGAGGCCATCCCCAGCTGGGCCTCCGCAGTCTTCCGTGCCCAGCGTCTCAGGTCCTCCCATAGTAGACCCCCAGGGTCCGCACGTCCTTGGCAATGGCACGCCATATACCCTTCTTTTGATGGGCGCTGATATGCAGTGAAAATACACACGGGGAAATGTATTACTCAGACCGTCCTGCCTGTTACACTCATGGCCCACCATACCCCTTCCCATCCCCATTTGCACAGACATGGCCTAGCACACAAGCTGCACGTCTCCCAGCGGATATCCACCAACACCCCTCCTACTCGAGGCCTTCACACACACCACTCCATGCATTCATGCCCCATGCTTCGTGCTCACAGTGTACACACCTGTTGGTTTGGAGGCCCATACAGCAGTTGGTACTGGCGTAGGACCCCATCCACAAGTCACTCCAACTACGCCGAGGTGAAGGCAGGGGCCCTTTCCCCAGTCATACGAGCCATGGTAGGTTCCAGACAGAAGTCACAGCAGCACATGCAGTGTAGGTCCTCTCCTGTTGAAGGTCAGGTAGCAAGTGAGGAATCAGATAGAAAATGGCGGTGACGTCCGCAGCGGTGCATACCGTCACCGCTGGCGTACATCACCATTGGCCACTGTACCCTATAGGGGCCAATATTATCCAATGAGGTGTTGCACAGCGGTTCCTGACCGCCTCCCGCCACGGCTCACATCGTCAGCGGAATTACCTCACTTTCACCTGTCCATCCACACAGGACAGGCGGACGCCATTTCGGGGGGGGGCAGGCCCTGGATTACAACTGCATCACAGTTCACAATTGGACAGTCTGGACAAATGCCACATATACATTTCAAAATAACATCATGCATTGTACTGTTGTGGCTACAATGTACAGTTTATGACAGGCTCCTCACTCTTTTGCCCCCTAGATTGCAACCTCCGCGGATGAAAAGGAGATGGAGACATACCCCTGTGTACAAACCCCTGGTAGACTTGGCAACAATGGAGGACAGGCACATTATCCTGACCTACAGACTTGACAGGGCCACAATCACAGAGCGGTGTGCCCAACTGGAGCCTGACCTGATATCTGCTATCCATCACCCCACTGGGATCACCCCTCTTGTGCAAGTCCTATCTGTGCTCCATTTCCTGGCAACTGGTTCTTTCCAAGTGACAGCAGGAATGTCCCAGCCAATTTTCTCAATAGTACTGACAAGAGTGTTGTCTGCCCTGATTAAACACATGTGAAGCTACATTGTTTTCCCCCACGTGGATGATTTGGCCACAGTGAAGGCTGACTTCTATGCAACGGAACATACCCCCACCATAATTGGGGTGATTGATGGAACACATATTGCATTTGTCCCCCCCTGGCAAAATGAACAGGTCTACAGAAATCGAAAGAGTTTTCATTACATGAATGTCCAAATGGTGTGCCTTGAGGACCAGTACAGCTCCCACTTCAATGTAAAGTATCCTGGTTCTGTGCATGATGCCTTTATCCTGAGGAATAGCAGCATCCCAAATGTGATGGCCCAACTACGGAGGCGCTGTGTGTGGCTAACAGGTGAGCCCTAGTTCCCACCCAGTAGATGTTGGTGTATGGGTATGATGTGGGCCATAAGGGATAGTGTGTGGCTAAATTTTGTCCCTGGATATTTGCAGGTGACTCTGGTTACCACAACCTATCATGGCTACTGACCTCTGTGAGGAATCCCAGGACAAGGGCAGAGGAACGTTACAATGAGGCACATGGACGAACAAGAAGGATCATTGAACGTACCTTTGGCCTCCGGAAGGCCAGGTTTTGGTGCCTCCATCTAACAGGTTCGATGTGCTACTCACCCAAGAAGGAAACTTTCCTGCACAAAAACAATCCCGAGAGGAGTTTTTCTCTTCCTACGTGTGCCACAAAATGACGCACTCATAGAAAGAGGAAAGAACAGGGAGAAATAAAGACATTCCTCCCTGTTGCATCACTTCTGCACCACCCCTGGGATGGCGTAGGGTTTTGATGCATTGCCAGGTTTACAAAACCTTGTAAATCTGGGAACGTGTAAAAATCCATGGATGTTGCGTGGGAACACCCATTCAACACCAGTGGAAATGCCTCCCTGACACATAGTAAGGCAACGTAGCGACTTGTGCTGCGTTGCCTTACTCCATATCTACAAAGCCATTAAAGAGGGTTTATCGTCACAAGCTCATATATACGAAACATGATTTATATAAGCCCATATATACCAACCACCTCTCATTTAGGAATTACAACTTATTAATTTTAATAAAGAATCCCCAATGTTACCCTATGGGAAGGGTATGCCTTTCAGTATTGAAAAAATGAATTTGGGAGTTTTTCACTACTTGGACATGTAAAATTAAAAGTACATGTCCTCCCTTTTAATTATACAGCACCCTGCCCATGGACTACCTATGGCCTACCTTCGGAGTTACTTATATGTAATAGAAGGGGAGTTTAAGGCTTGGCAGGGGTTAAATGCCAAGTCGACATGACAGTCCTTGGTCAAGTGCTACTTAAGTGGGTGCCACAATAAGTGCTGCAGGCCTGCTAGTAGCATTTATTTTACAGGCCCTAGGTAAATGTTATACCACTCTACAAGGGACTTTCATATAAATTAACTATGCCAATCAGGTGTATACCAATCAAACCATGTTTAGCGGAGTAAGCACAAGCACTTTAGCACTGGTTATCAGTGGTAAAGAGCATAGAGTCTTAATGGCAACAAGTAAAAATCCAGCAAAACATAGGATGAGGAAGGCAAAAAGTTTGGGGGTGACCCTGTAGAGAGGGCTATTGTCAACACAGCCCTCTCCAGCCTAAAATCAGGGTAGACTTATCCATTCCTTGATGGACTTCCCACTTAGGTGAAAGAATGTGGACAATGGTCCTTTACTGCAGGGGCACTTGTCAATTCCCTGAATTCAGTTGGACCCCACTGCATAAACTTCCTGAGCCACTGAACCAATCCTAGGGAAAACCCTTCTCCTCACCTGTGGACTCCATCTTTGCAGCTCCATCCTTAACTTGCTCATAGATGCATCCCATTAAGCAGACAGTACCACTATGGCCAGCAAAGTGATATGGCCCATTTAGCCCCTTGGATCAGACTCATGTCCCCAACCAAAGAAAAACTCTGTCCAACAGACAACAACCAAAAAAGGCCACTGACAGCTGCCAGTGTCATCAACCGGGCCCCATTCCTCCCTGAGGTCTCCGAGCTCTGAAGTTTCTCAGAGTAGGAGGGCAGTAGCCCCAGGTGTTAGGCACCCTTTCACCACTCTCCCTTCTACCAGTTCAGGGGTTGTCACCTGGGACTGGTTACTCAGCCCAAGGTTCGTACCCTAAGACTGAAGAAGAGTCAAGGGTGAGTGCTGTGCTTCCTCCTCCATTAGAGTCTCCGTGGAGTGTTACCCCCAGAAAATTGAACAGGCAGGATACCTTTGACAGCCCCCCATCCAGTTCTCCGGATGCTGTGGAGCTCTCATCAGTGGATTTCCCCTTGATACAGACCAGGTCCCCTTGCTTGTCCTCCCTCTGGAAGCAGCCCAAGCACTGGGGTTTGAAATGGGGCATCCTGGGTTTCCACCCACCATAACCTTCCCTTCTATCTTTGGAAGGGACATGGGACCCCTTTCCCCCCACACTACATGCAAACCTGTCTGAGTCACTGCGTTCCTCCCCTTCGCTCCGATAGGTGGAATCTGGGCCAACTTCCTTTGGCTCATTTCCCAATGCCTTTCCGGACACTCTGGTACTTACCCAGAGATCTGCCTCCTTTGCAAGCTCCCTGGAGGTCAGTGAGCTTGCAGTCAACCAGATGTTGGCAAAGCTCTGGAAAACAATGACTGAACATGTGCTCTCTGGCAATCAAATTGTACAGCCCCTAAAAAGTGTTTACCTTGCTACTCTTTACCCAATTAACTAGTGCCTTGGAACATTAGTCCACAAAATCCCCTCAGGACTGGTGAGACAGTTTCCAACACCCCAGACCCTCAACCTGTACTTTTCTGGGGTGAATTCCTGTTTCTTGACAAGGGTTTCTTTCATGGTGGAATACCTCAACCTGTCCCCCTTCTATAGGGCAAGTAGGGCACCCCTACCATCACCAGGAATATACCTCCAAAGGGCAGCTCCCTAATCCTCCTCAGGGATTCTCTGTGCCTCTAAGGCTACCTCATATGAGTCAAACCACCTGCCCATGTCATCCCCCACTTGAAAGTCAGACACCTGTTCCTTGGGTATGTAGACTTTTTCCTCTCTATTGGACACTGCTAATTCGCTGCCACCATTTATAATGGACTCTGAAAGCTGTTTGGTCTTGAAGTCTAGCTCCTTGATGCTGAGCTCATGGGTCATCCTTTTCTCCTTCACAACCACTCTCTTTTCCTCCATCTTTAGCTTGGCCAGTTCCAACTTGAGTTTCTTCTCCTCTCTCCTGACCTCCAGCTCTTATTACAACAGGCTTCTGGAAGACACACTGCTTACTGCCTCATCCCGGACATCTTGATTCTCCTCCTGGGGCCAGGAGGGTTCTCCCTGCTGCTCTGGGTTCTCCTCTGGGCCCTGGTCCTCATCATCATTTGGGCCCAGGACCCCATCATCATCATTCTCTGGGGCTGCAACTTGCTTCCTGCAGACCCTCTCCCAGGTGTTAAGGGCCACCTGGAAATTCAGCTTTGGAGAACCCTTGGGGATTTTCAGTCCCCTCTCGCTGCACAGCTTCCTCAGCTCAACCATGCTATAGATCTCAATGGTGTTGAAGTCCAATTCCATCCAGGCAGACAAGAATCACAGGCACAGAAAATTGAGACAGGAATCAAACTTGGAAAAAGGAAAAATAGGGCCAATCAAGGCCAATTTGAAAAGAGGTCACTCGGATGCCAAATTATTTATCTGGGATTTTTGTGTAATATAAATTACTGTATGGTACTGCACAAACACAAGTCCTGACCCCACTGCTGCCACTAATGTGAGAAATTGGGGGTGTTGGTTGATCAGACATGAGTCCTGGTCAAGCAACAGTCACAATCCCTTGCAGGGTGAACCAAAAAAAGTCACTAATTGGACCTATGCTTAACCCTGGGTAGGCTTGGTACAAAACAGTCAGGCAAATTTAGAGGCAATGTGTTAAGTATTTACGCTGTACACAAAAAGCAACACAGATAAAACACAAAACAATAACAATCCCAAACGAATTTAGAAAAACAGAGAAACATTTTATACATTATTTCACACCAAAACCATGAGTTCAAGGTTAAAAACAGCAAGTCGTCAGTTTTGTAAAATGGCCATCTGGGCACCTTTAGCACCTCAACCAGGCGTCCAGGAATGGATGGAGACCTCTTGGAGGTTCAAGGCTCACTCAGGCTGGGTCCAAGTGCAGGTTTAAGATGGTGGGAGCCTGTTATGTCCCTGTGGCTCAGAACAGGAGACCGGCTTAACTAGCCCTTGGAGTCACTGCTGAAGTCCTGGTTGCAGGTGCTGATGCAGGGCTCAACAGCAAGGCTGGCCTCCGAGGGTTCAAGGCAGGCTCCAGGCAGCACAGAAGTCCTTCTAGGTACAGCAGCAGTCTGCCTGCCACAGCAGGCAGCTCTCTGAGAGTCCTTCCAGAGGTCGATTACTCAACAGAGGAATAGGTCTGAGAGTCCTAAATTTTTTACCCTCCACCCCTTCTCCTAGAAGTTGGGAGATGTTCCCAGAAGGGTTTTCTGAACTTCCAGGAGTTTTCTACTCTTCCTGCCCAGGCTCCTAGCTGGTTACACTGACAATACAGGGTTGTTAAGCCTATTGTTAAGCCTCTTGTTTGGTGGCAGGGCTCAGCCTATTCAGTTGCAAGTAGGTCTGTGCTTGGCTCAACCCCCATCAAGTCAGGCCCATTAAGGCTCTGCTAATGCCCCTATTGTGTGACTGTCTGGGGTGAATTCAGAAAGTCTCAACTGTCAGTTACACCCAGTTTTGTGACCTAAGGCAGGCTGCAGACAAAAAAGGGCTAAGGGCAGGAAAATACCAACTTTCTAAAAGTAGCATGTTCAAACTTGTAATGATAAATTCGAGTTTACCATAAAAGAGGGTTCTTCATCATGAGTTCATAGATGCCAAACACGGGATATCTACCACCTCTGTTTTAGAAATTACAAACTTATTAACTTTAACAAGGAATCCCCAATGTTACTCTATGGAAGGAGTAGGCCTCTCAGTAGTGGGAAAATGAATTTGGGAGTTTTTCACTATTAGTACATGTAAAACTAAAAGGTACATGTCCTACATTATAATTACAAGGCACCCTGCCCTGTGGGCTGCCTAGGGCCTACCTTAGGGGTGACGGATATGTAATAAAAGGGGAGTTTAAGGCTTGCCAAGTGGTTTTAAATGCCAAGTCAAAATGGCAGTGGGCGCTTTCAGGCTGCAATGGCAGGCCTAGGACATGTTTTAAAATGCTTCTTAAGTGGGTGGCACAATAAGTGCTGCAGGCTCTCTGGTAGCAATAAACTGGGTGTATGGTATGCCACTTAACAAGGGACATACACGTAAATTAAATATCCCAATCAGGTGTATGCCAATCAAACCATGTTTAGGGGAGTGAGCACGAGCACTTTAGCAGTGGTTAGCAGTGGCAAGGTACATCGAGTCCTAAGGCCAACAAGTAAAAATCCAGCAAAAAGTAGGAGGAGAAAGGCAAAACGTTTGGGGGTGACCCTGTAGAGAGGGCCATTTCCAACAGAGGTGCTTTGCTGATATACCAGATCTACACATGCTTCAAATTAGTGATCTTTCAAAGTCCAAATCACCAATCATGGGGTAAATAGTGATGCTGGTTTAACTTTTAACTCCAAAGTAGTATCTAACCTTGTACTACTAAATAGCAACAAGCTGCGCGGTTGTGGAATTTACATATTTCCTCTGCAGGAGGAGAAGGTTACTAAAATGCCCTCACATAATATTTGGGGTGAGGGAAACTATCTCCCAGATTCTCCTCTCCCAGACACCTCCCCAATTGAGAAGGAAAATAACTTTGTTGGTCTCGTTGGGAAAAGGGCATAGAAGGGTTTACTGCCCTCTGGGAAAGAGGAGAGGCAGGACCAGGTCCGAGACAGGAGATTAAGCTGGGTAGCAGGGGTACGTAACTTTAAGCGTTCTATTGGGCTGAACTGCAAAAGCCATACCTAGTAATAATCTCAAGCTGGTTTCATGTAATGTAGGTGGGCTACTGACTGATAGCAACAAAACACTAGTTCTGAATAGTTTGGAGACCAATGTAGTTTACGTCCAAGAACCTGGCTCACAAAAGATTGGTTATTTGAGGGGTATTTTGTGTTAAGCTGCCCTGCAAACCCTTCCAAGAGGGGCCATGCAAAAGGAGGTATAGCTATGTTGCTAAGTACCAATTATAGTAGGACATATAAAGATTTGACGCATAACTCAAAATTAATTCAGGCAGTAAAATATGCTTTAATGGGAAACAAGATAGTATTGAGTCACTACTGGTGGTAAATGCATATATTTCACCTGATCCTTTCCATGTCTATTTGCTAACAGACATATTTCACTTTATCCCTACTATTATGTTGAGAGAGACGTGCAAACACATAGTATTAGTAGGTGACCTGAATGCTAAAGTTTCTAATTATGCTTTACAGTCATTTGAAAAGTATTCTAAAGAGGAAGCACTCAAAATCCCCCTGACAATCTTCCCTTCTAATTGAAGCGCTGACAAAAGAGGATTGCTTTTGTTAGAAGGTGTAAGGAATAATTAACTTCTAATAGCAAATGGAAGAATAGAGAATGATACTCTAGCAAATTTTACGCATAAATCTTTCTCTAGCTGTTCAATTATTGATTACGTAAGGAACCCATTTTTCACGTTTACTATGATAGCAGACATTAATGTTTTTGACATTCACTATAGTGGCCATATGTTGGTTTCCTACTTGATTGATGTGATCTTAATGGAAACAGAAATGTGGAATTTGAAGGATGTAACATTGGGTTCATGAGATCAAATGGCAGAAGTCGTTGGAATTCCAAGGCATCTGGAAAACTAAAAGATTCCCTGACAGCATTATTAGGGGATCTGCAGCTTTTGTATCTTGATCTACTAATTAAGCAAAAGCTTACCCGCCCGCCGCAGACCACGTCCTAGCTCGGTTATTGGTCTAAACAGGGAGCTAAACAGAGAGTGAGAATCCAATATCTGGCCTTTTCCTCCGAATGAAGCAAATTAAACAATCTTCTAAAAAGGAGAAGATACAGATTGAAATGTTCTTTAATGAAAGAAAAGGATGATTATAACTGGGTGCAGCTGTCAGAAGCAGCCTCTTGTAAAGATGCATCATGTACTGTGGCACTAGAGTGAAGTCCCTCCCGGGTCCAATAAAGGAAGTGGTTTCGAGAGCCTATTCAGACAGCGTTGATTGTGTAGTTTCATACTCCCTCTATTGAACCTTCTTCTTCTCCCCCACTCTGTTGTGCCCCCTCTATATAAGAGATTGAGGGTATCATTAGGGGAATTAGGTCCTCAGGGGAAATGGGCCTGAATGAGGTGTCCATTACTGTTATCAAAAAGGAGCCCTTGTTGTGGGCCTCTTACAGTACATCCTTCTTTGCTCACTGTTATCGGTGTGGTGTCACCCCCTTTCTTAGTTTGGAAGCATTTTAATTCCACTATAGAAAAAGGGCCCAATACAGCTCCCCGGGAACTATTGCCAAATCTATTGCCAAATTGCACTGCTAGACGCAGATGGGAAATTATTTGCTAGGAGCATCTTCGGATATCTCAAGTGGGGCTTTAGAATGAAACACTGTACGCTTGATAACATATGCATGCTGAAACGCATATCCGAAAAACATACTTCAATCCGAAGGCTTAATATATATGTGGCATTCAATGATTTTTCTATGACTTCTGACAGGGTAGATCATCCAACATTATGGAAAGCAACGAAAGAAGCTAGGTACGCCAGATATTCTCTTTTCATTAATAATCACTCTCCACTCCTCTACATGGTGTCAGCTGCTGCTAGGAGGGTTTCGAGGACTAGCCTCAATAATTCCAAATAAAAATGGTCTGAAAAAGGGTTGCCTTCTGGCTCTATTAGTTTTCTCATTGTATATTTCAGATCTCCCCAACTGCCTAGCAGTCAACAACGGAGATATTTCTAAGATAGGCGGCTGTCTCTTCCCGTTCTTGATGTAAACAGATGATATCGCAAACTTGGACCTAACTCCCAAGGGCTTGAGTGACAGGCTGGTTTCTTTACAGCAGTATGCCACTCTTCATTACTCGAAGATCATTGTCTCAAACAGCAAGGTAATAATCTTAAAATGTAGAAAGGCACGGAGGACCAGAAACTATGCCTGGGTTTTAGGTTCAGATGTGCTGGAGGTCTTAAACTCATCTCCTTACCTATGGAAAACTGATGCAGGTAAGGGAAAATTGATGCAGGTAACACACTGGAAAAAACACATATTGAACATTGCTCCTCTAACACCTCTTGCATACCAATGGGCTACAAGCATTTTATAACTCGATGGGGCAGAGACATTTTATTTAGCTGTCAATTTTTAGGGTGAAAGTTCCGCCGACTCTATTATGTGCCATCGAATCAATTAATCTGTCAAAGTAGGATTTTCTAGAGAAAATGGAATAGCACATTTTACGTAAACTTTGTCATTTTGATACATCTGTTTCGACCCCTGCAATAATGTTGGCAGTTGGTTTGATAAGCTCCTATGTGCAAGGGTTGTCCAGTGTGATCTGGTGGGGCTTTCAGCTTAAGAACAGTAAAAAGGATTCTGTTAGGGGCTTTATGAATCTTGAAATTTTTGTCTCAGAGCCAGGGAAACATATATTTTTCTGGGACTTTCCCCTGGTGCTAAACCAATTTGAACTGCAGGAAGCAGCACTGGCTTCTCTCTCTCCCACACAATTTAAACGCTATTTACAGGATGCTTCTAGTTCTACTACCTATTTCTTAGATACTATGGAACATATTTAAGAAAAGTGGTGCTGCATCCAATGCAGCACCACTTTTATAGCGCCCCTTAGCACCCCCCTACCACCACCATGTGTACACTGTATTTAATATACGGCACGCCATGGCGAGGGAGGGGCAATAGCATTAAATGTTTTGATGCTACTGATGTACTTTGCAGGATTAGCGCCAAATATTTTCGCACTAGTCCTGTAAAGTACATAGAGACACATTTTAATAAATGGCGTGCCTCCTTTTAATGCCAGCACAAAGCAGGTGATAAAAATACCACTAAAAATGTTGCAAAGAAATAGCAATTTTTTCAGCTCCCCTACTGGGTGAATGCCGCTTTTGCATACATTATACCTGGCACAGGCATAATTTGGCGCAAGGGGTTCCAAGGTGGCACAATGCATGCATTGTGCCACTTTGTAAATATGGCGCGGAGATTTTTTTTAAGCGTAACGCCATATTGGCATAACAAAATGACGCTAATGTGGCACTAGAACTGTCGCCCAAGGCAGCTCAGCAGTGGCTGACTTGGAACTTGAAGTAGGTTCTTCACCATTTCTGGACACTATTTCAAATGAACTCGCTTCCACTAAAAGTGCTAACAGCAAACTGGTCCTCTTCTGGAGAAACAGTGAAAGAGTGCAACCTGTGTAACTTGTGGTCCCAGGATCTCGATGACATCCTCTTCGGTTGTCCCACATTGACCCTTCAACTCCACCACTTTCTAACGACAAAGTTTTAAAAGAATAATAATAAATCAGCTGCAGTGGCATGAGAATTCCTTTTTCGTCCAAAAAATGAAGTAATTGGCAAAAAGGATTTTACATTGTTTAGAGGTTTCATGAATTTACACTAATATGCATTCAAATCTGCCAAGGTGGCATGGGAATTTCTTGTTCATCCAAAAAATGAAATGAGTTGCATGAACGGTTTCACATTTTTAAAGGTTTCATGAATTTACATTAATCTGAATTAGGGTTGCTGCAACATGATAATGGGGTAACGTACAAATGTTCTTAAAAATGGTAATGTGCGGTATTAATGTGTTTCACAATTGTTTTTTTCTCTTGTTTTAATGTGGACCTCTTTTGCATTCCAAAACATAAATAAAGAATACATTCTGATGGGAAATGTGAGAATCAGATATCTCTCCCTTTGCCATACAAAAGGGTCCATAAAGCAGAATGGGTAAATTAGGGGATAAACCTCAGATACTAGTCCCTGATTCCTTTTAAGAGCAACTCTTTTTTTGTCTTCCCACCTGTTGGGAGGTCATTTTTTACTGAAAAAAAACCTCCAAGCCATCTTAGAACAATGTTACTGGCCTGAGATTTATAATCATATCAAAACCTATTGTCAAAACTGCTCAGTCAGGCAGTGCCTTTAGAAAGGATGCCCCTAGTAGGAACCCTTTTTGTAAGACCTCACATCACAACGCATAAAGGGAGTTAGTTAATATATTTTAGTTTTGGTTACCAATGCCCCTCGTTGTATAGAAAAATTTCTTTTAAGGGAACCACTGCACAAATCATTGCCACCCATCTAATCAAAATATTTTCATGATTGGGGTTCACCAAAGCTCTCTTCACTGATCAAAGTTCTTCAGTTGTCTCCAAACTGATGCAACAAATTTGCCAAAATTTAAGGGATAAAGCACCGGCGGACCTTCGAATACCATCCTAAAACCAATAGGCTGGTCGAGCAATACTCTAAATCTAACTCTTAAAAGATGATGAATGGAGAAGGACACAACTGGGATAAATGTTTGCCATTGGCCCTATACGTTATTCGCAACCAAGTCCAGAGTAGTTTAGGTTGCTCTTCCTTAAGTTACTATTCGGGAGAAAACTTCAAACTCTCTTGGAAATGACTCAGGATTCCTGGGCTGAAAAGCCACAGGATGACAGAACCCATTCAGAATATACTGTCCAATTGAAAACAAGATTAGGACCACTGTATGAGTTGGCTCAAACCCAATTAAATAAATCCCAAAAGGGACAGCAGTATTTTTACAATCAAGGGACAAAGTGGAAAGAATTCAAAGTAGGTGATTGGGTTCTAGTATTACTCCCATCTTGGGGGAGAATAAACTTAGAAACAAATGGCAAAGCCCTTAAAAAATAGTGGATAGCACAGGGAAGCTCAACTATAGAGTGCAAATGTCCCAATGTGTATCGAACCCAAACGTATCACATTAATCTTCTAAAAAAAAATGGTTGGTGACCCCACCCCATGGGGTTAATTTAACAAACACTGCACCTGGCAGTAACAGCATCATAGATGACCTTTCTGTGGGTTAGGTTTCTTATCTAATTGCTCATGCTAAACTCACAGAGCTGAAGGGTGGTGATAGATCCAAGACCATATGGAATACCAGAACCTAGAAGAGAGTTGATTCATAAGGAAGTCACCCAAATGCTCAAAATGGAGTTAATAGAACCATCATCGAGTGATTGATCTTCACCCATAGTCCTGATTCCTAAGCTGCTAAACTGGATGGTGGCATTACTTTTGTAATGATTTTAGAGCAGTGAATAGAGTATCAAAGTTTGCTAACTACCCCCTTCGAATTATAGATGAGATGATCAAGCAGTTGGGAAACTCTCAGTATCTACTAAAGACCTTACAAAAGGGTATTGGCAGACTCCTTTGAGAGCTGAGGATAAGGAGAAAATTGCCTTTGTTACCCCTAAAAGTATTAAATGGAGCACCAGCCATCTTCCAGAAAGTTATGGATAAAATCCTAGAATCACACCATGAATATGCTGCATATTTAGATGGCATTTTTAGCTTTTGTCCCAATGGCAGGACCATTTAAAGCATCTGATCACCATTAAAGAAACAGTTCAGCAGGCTGGACTCAATATTAACTTCAAGAAATCTAAGTTAGCATTTGACAAAGTGAAATACATGGGATACTTTGTAGGAAACAGGGTTATCGAGCCAGAGGAAGAAAAGGTGAAGGCTATCACTGAAGTTCCATTCTCTAAAAACAAGCGGGAGATGAGAGCCTTTCTAGGTCTTTTGGGTTATTATAGAGTGTTCATCATGAATTACTCCCATCTGTCTGCACCCCTCACAGAATTAATAAAAACATAACTGGGGTCCTAAGCTTATAATCATTCTACTGAGTCTACCATACAGGCTTTGTCCACTTTGAAGCACATCATATCCTCCATGACAATTCTACAGTCCCGCGATTTTGGAAAACCTTTTGTCTTGCATACATACACTGCTAAGTTGGGGCTAGCTGCCATCCTATCCCAGGCAAAGGACCAGAATTTTGTGAATACCATCCTTAGCATTAGACAGAAACTATTGAAAGGGAATTACACTATTGTGCAATAGAAAAGGAGTGCTTGGCCATTAAATGGGCCATTGAGAAAATCTGTTATTATCTGGAAAGCTGCCACTTTATTGTCTATACTGATCATGCCCCACTCGTCTGGCTGGGTTAATAATAGTCCCATAATCCCATAGTCCTGCAGTGATTCCTTTCTCTACAATTTATTCCTTTGAAGTGTGGCATGAACTGGGGAAGGATAACATCACTGCTGATTCCCCCCCCATTTTCCAGTTTTTCCAGATCAGAAAAATGTAGCGGAGGGGGGCTGTGATGAGGGAGGTTAATAGGAGCAAAAGGGAGTCATATACTTACCAGCGATGCCAGCATTACCCAAAACCTGGTTCTCCACACTATCTCCTATAAGAAAAGTAACTGCCCCATTGGAAAGACGGAAAAGGCAAGGGGGAAAGACAGACAAGCATTTGCAATGCAATAGGTCTCACATTTGTGAGAGTTAGAGCTATTGGCGTTGTAAATGACTATGGCCCTCATCATGACATTGGTGGTAAGTGATAAAGTGGCAGAAATACTGCCAACAGGCCGGCGGTAATTACCACCAAATTATGACCATGGCGGTGAGAACGCCCATAGATAGCCAATGTACCACACCATCCGCCAGGGCGTTAACACCACGCATGCCAGCAATTGCCATCAACAGCCAGGCGGAAGACAAAGTACTGCCCACCATATTATGACACAGCAAACCGCCAGGATTTCCGCGGCGGTACCAATGCCATCAGAAGCCTGGAGGAAACAGAATACAGAAAATGAAAGACTCACCAACAAGTACGCAGAGGACTCTGCCGCCTCCATGGAACCGGAACTTCAAGTCTTCCTGATACTCTCCTACGCCATGCTCCACCTGTAACACCAATGCAGACGACGACAGTGAGTACAGCCACCTGGCACACAAGGGAGGGAGGGAGGAAAACGAGTGTGACACACACACGCATAGCGCACACCAGACACACCATACACACAACCAGCTGCAGATGTAAACCAATGGCACACGACAAACGCCACAATAAAACAAGGACCAGATTTTGGAAGTACTGAAAATGTATTAGCAAGGGGAAAGCCACCACATGAACCAGATATGTACAATTGTCCACAAAGGGCTAATGCCCAGTCCAAAGTACAAAGGGCCCACATGGCCACAGTCCAAGGCCCAACCTTTCTCCTGACATCATCTGCACAGAACTCTGCAGGGGCATCATTTTGCAAGTGGGAAGCCACCTCAGGGAACTGGGGTTGGGGGGCACATCAGCTGAATTTGGGAACTTTCCCACTAGTTCTGTAGGGGGCACCAGGCCCATTTCTCTGTGCTGGGGAGTGCAAGGCCACAGTCTCTTAGGTGGGTGACTTTCCCACTGATCCTGGAGGGTGTTCCATGCCCATTTCTCTGTGCTGGGGAGTGCAAGGCCAGTCTCTCAGGTGGGTGACTTTCCCACTGATTCTGGAGGGGGCTCCATACCCATTTCTCTGTGCTGGGGAGTGCAAGGCCACAGTCTCTCAGGTGGGTGACTTGTCCACTGGTTCTGGACGGGGCTCCGTGCCCATTTCTCTGTGCTGGGGAGTGAAAGGCCACAGTCACTCAGGTGGGTGACTTGCCCACTGGTTCTTAAGGGGACTCTTTGTACAGCAGTCCCAGGAGGGTAGCCTACATGCCCTCTGCTGGGGGTGAGGGCTGCACTGTCTTATCTGGAGGTGAGGGCTGCGTTATGTCAGCAGGTGAAGGTGCAGCCTCTGCAGGAGGAGTGGGCTGCTCTGCCTAAGCTGGAGGTGAGAGCTCTGTGACCACTGGTGGTGGTGTCACCCTGCCAACCTCTGCTGGAGGTGAGGACTGCGCTGTGTCAGTAGGTGAAGCTGCCTCCTAGGCAGCATCTGCTGGAGGTGGGGGCTGCACTGTCTCAGCAGGTGAAGGCGAGGCCTCTGCAGGAGGAGTGGGCTGCACTGTCTCAGCTGGAGGTGAGGCCTCCGTGACTTCTGGTGGTGGTGGTGTCATCATGCCAGCCTCTGCTGGAGTCGAGGGCTTCATGGCAGGAGGTGCAGCCTCCTTCCCCTTCATGGCAGGAGTCGCGGGCTTCTTCCCCTTCATGGCAGAAGTAGAGGGCTTCTTCCCATTCATGGCAGGAGGTTCGGCCTCCTTCCCCTTCATGGCAGGAGTCGAGGGCTTCTTTCCCTTCATGGCAGGAGGTGCGGCCTCCTTCTCCTTCATGGCAGGAGATGCGGCCTCCTTCCCCTTCATGGCAGGAGTCGAGGGCTTCTTCCCCTTCATGGCAGTGGCTGTGGGATCCTTACCCTTCTTGGCTGGTAGAGTGGGATCCATCACTGTCTTGCCTCCATGACTAGGTAGTACCTCCACTATACACGTGGACTATTTGGCTGAGGTGCTGGCCTGGGTCGTTGGGACCCTGCTCTTATGGGCAGGACGGGGAAGGGGGAGGGAAGAGTTCAAGTTGGGCAAAGAAAAGCTTTTTAGAGACAGTGGGGCAGGAAGAGGGAGGAGGGATGGAAGTGGAGGTTGAGGGAGTGGTTGTTGGAGGAATACATCTGCTGACTTGGGTGCAGGTGCATGGGGATTGTGCAGATGTGAGGTGGAAGGCTGTTGAGTGTCTGAGTGCTTGTGTTTGTGACCCCTTAGGAGGGGGGACAGACAGGGTTGGAGAGGACACAGGGGACGCGTTCATTGATGTTATGGAGGTGTCTGATAGTGAGGTGTGTGTGCTGCTCTGTGTGGTGATGCTGGTGGTGGCTGTTAAAGCAATGCATGCAGGTGTGAGTGTGGACGTGACTGTGAGAGAGGTGGAGGAGGAGGAAGGGGGGAGACAGTTGAGGCAGTGGATGTGGTTGTGTCTGTAACTGTTTGTGTGAGTGCTTGTGTGTTGAAGTGTGGTGCCTGTGTTTGACTGTGCCACTCGTGTGTTGTCTTGTGTGCATTCTCGTCTGTATGTGTTCTTGGGATGGGTTGGGGTTGAGGAGACAGGGACTGTGAAGAGGTAGTTGGGGGGCAGTAGGGATAGGGACAATGGCTGCCATCAGAGAGGAGGCCAGAGCCTGATTCAATCTCTGTTGGGCCGCCAATCCACAGTGGATGCCCTCCATGAATGCATTGCATTGCTGCATCTGGGATGACAGCCCTTGATGGCATTCACAATGGTTGACTGCCCTACAGAGATGGATCTCAGGAGGTTAATAGCCTCCTCACTCAGGAAAGAAGGGCTCACTGGGTCAGGCCCTGAGGTGCCTGGGGCAAAGGAGATGCCCACCCTCCTGGAGAGCGGGCACTGACAACTCGCTGAGGGGCTACACAGAGGTGTCCGCCACCACCAGGGAGCTTCCATCAGCGGAGGTATCTAAGTCAGTGTTGTCACCTCTTGTCTCCGCCATGGTGCTCCCCTCGCCCTCCTTTCCACTGGGTCCCTCGGCGTTGCTGGACTCTGCCTCCTGGGTCCTGTGGGATGCAGCTCCCTCTGTCACTGGTGCTCCTGCTCCTCTGCCAGATGATGCTAATGCACACATGGACAGGATAACAGAAGATAAAAGGGGAGAGAGAGAGAAAGGGAACACTGGGTCAATTACTGCACCAGCACCACAGTTGGCATGCACAGCACCGGCACACACAGGGTTCAGCATTGAGCAATACGAATTGCACTGCCATTGATTTGGGTAGATGCTACAGCAAGATGAAGGCCAAACACCAGAAACTGAACAGCTCCTGGGGCCACTAAGCCTTGTTTGACATGGAATGCAACCTAGCTAGATTATCTTGTTTTCCCTTTCAACCATTACCCTGGAGCTGGATCATGCTGCAATGTCTGGCCTGGCTTAAGGGGCACCGACTAACTGACACCCATCACCCGGATCCCATGCCACCTACAAATTATTGTTGTAACGGCCACTGTACTTACCCCCTTGTGGCTGCTGAGGTGCCCTCAAGTGCCCATCCAGCTCTGGGTAGGCCACCGCCAATATGACGGCCGTCAGGGGGGTCAGGGTTCGACAGGCAACCCTTCCTTGTTGGGAGACCATCCCCAGCTGGGCCTCCGCGGTCTTCCGTGCCCAGCGTCTCAGGTCCTCCCACCGTTTCCGTCAGTGGGTGCTGACCTGTAGAGGCAATACAGATGGGAGGACACCACTACACATACATTCCAGCCTGTCACACATACTGCCCACCAATCCTGTTTCCTTCAACATTGGCACACACATCACCCGGCGCACACCATGTATACCACCACATGACATCCTCCCGATGAAACAATGGCCCTCATTACAACATTGGCGGCCGGCAACCACCGCCCGCCAAGTTGTAACCGCCGTGCGGCCCCCAATGCAGCCGCATTCCCACTGTGCCCATTCTGACATCCCAGCTGGCCCAGCAGGAATGTGGGCCGCAACATGGGAGCCGGCTTCAAATGGAGCCGGCAGTGTTGCGGCTGTGCGACGGGTGCAGCTGCACCTGTCGCGCTTTTCACTGTCTGCTGTGCAGACAGTGAAAAGCAGTGTGGGGCTGTGCCAAGTGCATGGGCAGTGCAGGGGCTCCCAGGGGCCCTGCGACTCCCCTTCCTGCCAGCCTTTCCATGGCAGTTTCTACCACCATGGACAGGCTGGGGGGAAGGGGACTTGTAATCCCCTGGGAAGCGCTGCAAGCAGTGGCGGATTACAACCGCTGGGACCACCGCAGTCGAAATAGGCAAGATTGCATCACACAGGCCATGGTAGGTTCCAGACACAGGTCACAGCAGCACACGCAGTGTAGGTGTTCTCCTGTTGAAGGTCAGAAAACAAGTGAGGAATCAGATAGAAAATGGCAGTCACGTCTGTGGCGGTGTACGCAGCTGGCGCAGATCCCCATTGGCCACTGTACTCCATTTAGCCCCATATTATCCAATGAGGAATTGCATGGCGGTGCAAGACCGCCTTCCACCACAATGCCCAACGTCAGCGGAGTGACCTCACTTCCACCTGTCCCTACATACAGGACAGTCGGTCGCCATGTCATAGTGATGGACAACAATCAGATTAACCTTTACTGCGTCATTTCCATAGTTTAGCACATACTTTGCCATTCCCAAGTTCCCATCCCATAAATGCAACATGTATACTGAGGTTGTGGTTCCATTGTTTAAATTGTGACTGCCTACTCACTCGTGTGTCCGTTAGATACCTACCGCTGTGGATGAATGAGAGGAGGAGACAAACTCTTGTATACAGACCCCTTGTGGACTTGGCTACACTGGAGGACAGGCACATTTTACTGACTTATAGACTGGACGGGGCCACAATCACAGAGCTGTGTGCCCAATTGGAGCCTGACCTGATATCAGCTGTTCGTCATCCCACTGGGATCCCCCTCTTGTGCAAGTGCTATCAGTGCTCCATTTCCTGGCAACTGGTTCTTTCCAAGTGACAGTGGGCTTGTCAACCGGAATGTCACAGCCAATGTTTTCTATTGTGCTGGCAAGGGTCTTGTCTGCCCTGGTGAAACACATGTGCAGCTACTTTGCTTTCCCCCAGGTGGAAGATTCGGCAACTGTGAAGGCAGGATTCTTTGCAATGGGGCATATCCCCAGTATTATTGGAGCGATTGACGATAAACAGATTGCGTTAGTGTCCCCGCCAAAATAAACAGGTGTTCAGGAATTGGGAGAGTTTCAACTCACTGAATGTGCAAATGGTGTCCCTGGCGGACCAGTACATCTCCCACCTCATTGCCAAGTATCCTGGTTTGGTGCATGACGCCTTTGTCCTGAGAAATAACAGCATCCCAAATGTGATGGCCCAACTACAGAGGCACAGGGTGTGGCTAATAGGTGAGCCAGAGAACCCACCCACTGTATGTCAGTGTATGCCTTCAGATGTTCTCCCCATAGTATTGTGTAAGGCTAAATGTTGTCCTTCAATACTTTCAGGTGAATCTGGCTACTGAAACCTATTGTGGCTGCTGACCCCTGTGAGGAATGCCCGGACAGGGGCTGAGGAACGTTATAATGAGGCACATGGGCGAACCAGAAGACTAATCGAGTGGACCTTTGGCCTCCTGAAGGCTAGGTTCTGGTGCCTCCATCTGACAGGTGGATCCCTCTGCTACTCACCCGGAAAGGTCTGCCAGATAGTAGTGGCATGCTGCAGGCTGCATAACTTGGCCCTCAGATGACATGTTCCTTTTATGCAGGAGGAGGGGACTGGAGAAGACCCTGTGGCAGCAGTGGACCCTGAGGACAGTGAGGATGAGGAGGCAGAGGATGAGAACAACAGAACATCAGTTATTCGACAATACTTCCAATGACACATGGGTGAGACAGTGGAACTGACCATTATTCTGACTATTGATTCATCTGTGTGACTGTAGCATGATGGCATTCACTTCCTTTGCATCTCAACTTACTGTCACCTATGGCTTCTCATTTTCCAGATGTTGCTGATATGACAACAATGTCCTGATGTGATCACTACAAACAGTTACGGTCATTATTTGTATGCTATCACAGTGTTCAGATCATTTGCTCTTGATGTGACTGTTCCCAGAAATGCACATTAAGAAAACATAAAACAGTGTAACTCAAATTTTGTTCAAGGGTGTTATTGTAGTGCTATAAAATTGAGGGGACTGTGCAATGGAATGGGGTGATGGTGGAGGAAAGTCCAGGGTATTGTTGCAGTCTGTTTGTAGCACAGGTCCAGTGTCCAAGGGGCCATAGGAAGGGGAGCAACGGCAGTTCAGAGTGGACAAGGTGACAGGGAGGGACACAAGGGGGACAATCAGGAGAGTCTCATTTTCTGGCGGTGGTCTTGGTCTTTACAAGTGTCTTTGGCTTTTGTCTGGTTCGCAGAGAACATTTGTGGGGTGGTTTACCTTCTGCAGGGGGATGGGTGCTGATGGCCTGTGGGTCCTGTGGCGGGGCCTCCTGTCCACTAGCTGTAGCAGATGTGCTGGGCTGTTCAATAGACTGACTAGTGGTAGAGCCCTACTGGTGTGCAGTCCATTCCCTCATGATGTTGGCCATGTCGGCCAGTACCCCAGCTATGGAGATCATGGTGATGCTGAGGGCCTGCAAGTCCTCCCTGATCTCCTGATGGTGTTCTTCTTGCAGCTGCTTGTACTCCTGCATGTTGTTCACGATCTGGCCCATCGTGTCCTGGGATTGTTGGTAGGCACCCAAGACAATAGTGAGTGCCTCCTGTTATGAATGGTGGTCCTCCCGGTGTCCCTGTTGCCCTGTGCCCCTGTCCCCTGAACGGTGTGCCCACTGCCATAGACCCCAGGTCCCTGATTCTCTAGGGTATGAGTTGTGGACTGGGGTCACTGTACAGGTGGGCACACTGCTGATTAATGTGTCCTGGGGACAGAGGTGTGGGGACGCTTGGTGGGTGCTCTAGTGTTGGTAACTGATGGGGGAGGCTCTGTGGTGGACTGTGAGTGGGCTGGGGTGGGCGACTGACCAGTGGTCCCTAATGGGCCAGGTTGTTGATCCAGATCCTGAAGTCCAGAGTTACTGTCATCACTGGGGGCATCTTGTGTTGGGGGGCTCGATAGTCGTGGCACCTCCTCTCCACTGAGATAGGCTGGGTCACCTGTGGGGATGCAAGTGATGTATTATGCTTCATGCGTGTGACATATTTTATATCCCTATCTTCCCCTCTATCGTTTCTGATACCCTGCCACCTTTGTTTGTGTATGGTGATGTATTGTGTGATTGTTAGTTCTTCATGCTGTGCATGCTTTGGTGATGGGTGTCCAGGCAGGGCAGAGAGAGCTGTCCATGCATTTGTATGGCATGCAGGACTTGGCATTGGGGTTAGTCATACGGGTAGGTGCAGCGTGTGGGATGGAGTGGAGTGATGGGAGTGAGGGTGAGGGTGTAAGATGGCATGCAGGTATGGGGATGATAAGTGGTAAATGTTGACTTACCAGTGTCCAGTACTCCGGCTACTCCAGTGAGTCTCTCAGGATGCAATAATGCAGAGACATGAACCTCCCATGCTGTGAGCTGTGGGGTAGGAGGTGGGGGTCCACCGCCAGTCCTCTGTATGGCAAGCTGGTGCGTTGCTGACACAGAACATACCTTCCCCAGTAGGTTGTTCCACCTCTTCCTGATGTCGTCCCTTGTTCTTGGATGCTGTCCCATGGCATTCACCCTGTCCATGATTCTCTGCCAACACTCCATCTTCCTTGCAATGGATTTCTGCTGTACCTGTGCTCCAAAGGGCTGGGGCTCTACCCTGACTATTTACTCCACCATGACCCTCAACTCATCTGTGAAACGGAGGTGCCTTTGTGGGGCCATGGGTGTTGTTTGGTGTGTGTAAGTGTGTGGGTGTTGGGTAGTGTGATTGGGTGTGTGTAGTGGAGTGCATGAGGGATGTATGGGTGTGTGTGTAGTTGTCACAGTGGTCTTGCTGTCTGTCTGGTGGCAATGATTTGTATTCGAAAGGGGTTGTGGGTAATGTAGGTGTGTGTTTTATAGGGGTGTGCGTGGGTGTGTGTGGTGTGTGTATGGGTGTCAGGTGGGTGTTTTTTTAATTGGTTAATGTTGTGTAGTTTAGTATTTGGGTGTCCATTCTGAGCGTGGCGGTGTGTACCGCCAATGATTTACTGCAGTTGAATGTCCGCCGTGGTGATTCGTGGGTCATGATGTGGTGGGCCTTGTTCTGTTGACGGAACAGTCTGGGTGTGGGTACCGACAGTTTACCACTGACCTTTGGACTGGCAGATTTGTGTATGTGGCTGTATTCTGTTGGTTTAGTGTGTGTGTGTCATAATTTGGTGAACGGATATTTGTTACAGCTGCGGTATGTTGGTGGCCGTCAGCGTGGCGGTAAGTGGTTTTTACTACCAATGTCGAAATGACCACCTATGTCTTTTGGTTTGGAATGTAGTGTAGGCATGAACAGAGATGCAGCTGCAGCCCTGTCTAGATGACTATAAATGATGAATTACCACTGGGAACAGAGACACTTGTGCGGCACTGCCTAGAGGACTTAGAATGGAGGAGTTACTGGCGGGACTCGAGGAGCAGCTGCAGCACAGTCTAGGGTATTAAGAATGAGGAATTACCACTGGGAACAGAAACTTAGCTGCAGTACTGCCTACAGGATTTAGAATGGGGGGAGTTATTGATGGGAACAGAGAAGTAGCTAGCAGCACTGCCTAGAAGACTAAGAATGAGGAATTACCATTGTGACTAGAGACACAGCTGCAGAACTGTCTAGAGGACTTAGAATGGGGGAGTTACTGATGGGACCAGAGAAGTAGCTAGCAGCACTGTCTATAGGACTTAAAATGAGGAATTACCACTGGGACCAGACAAGCAGCTAGCAGCACTGTCTGGAGGACAGAGGTGAAACCTGCCTATTCATAGTTCAGTATAAAGGGAGACCTGAGGAAATGAAATTCTTTGTACCCCAAGCCCACATTAGCCATGCTGCTCCAAACTCAGTGGGAGGAAAGCTACCCCAGAACCAGTTTGGACTGGACATACAGAAGGGGACTGCTCATTTCCAAAGCTGCACCGCTGTGGTTCTGCACAAGGGAGGAAGTGTCCCTTATTGTGGATTTTAGGAGTAAGTTGAAATGTGGCATTATTTGTAGTAGTGCAAACAGAACTGCAGAAAAATGGTTAAGGTTACCAAATGGAACTTTTACCCAATTGGTTAGGGAGGGGCCAGGAGCTACCAAACCCACTGGTACTTCAACTCATAAATGTGGCACCCCAAGGAACCCTCTCAGAGCACTTTCTGGCCCTACAGAAGTTCAGAAGATGGCTGTAACCCAAGAGGAGCCCTGATGGACTGGACATGATCCCTCTTGTACCCAGGAAAAAGAAACACGCTCCAAGGGTCAGGTGTCTCACCACCTGTGTAGCCAAAGAGACATAACAAGCTGGAAGAAGCCTTTTGTTTGAAGTGACCAGCTGACTAGTACCAACAGGACTGGAGTACACCCTGCTAGTGGCCTTTGCTGGAGTAAGTCTTAGCCCTTAGATGCTGTACCTGCAGTCATGAGAGCCTTGTAAGTCAACCAGAGTATTTGCTCCAGAAATCCTGAAAATGTGGGAGTTTTTAGGACTTCCAAGTAGGAGTGTTCACAGGGAATGCACTGAAAAAGATTCCAATTTCGATGCTACTTAGTCTCACACAGCTACAGGCTTGCGCTGATAGAGAATTTTGTGCTCCATAATAAAGTCTAAGTTGGAAGATAAAATGTTTGACCAGGACGAACCCACTTGGTATATCTGGGTAATGCTCCATCGTTTTGGGCCTGCAATCACACCTAGAGCTTTTTAGTGCTATTTGGTACCAGCAGGGGGTTGAGCTCAGGTTAATTTTGTGATGTTTGGAGTTCACCCTGTACTAAGATGAAATGGTTCTGCGCGTAAATGAAATACACTTTTAGAATTTTTAAGAACAGTTATCGTAGTTGTAGACATTTGCTGCAAGATTTCTGAAAGAAGGAAAGTGTTCCTGCAGTTAAAGCCGAGCAGGACAACTTCCTTGCTTCCTTTCTTTATCTTCAATAATGCTTAAATAAAGTATCCCCTGTTGAGTTGAGTAAACAGCAGCCTAGTGCTACTACTGCCCTGAGGGCCGCATGTAAAGGTGAAAAGGGCCGCAAGGTCATGCAAGGTGTCCTTGAGTGTCTTGATAAATGTCACTTAGGTTTTGCATCACCCTTGCACCCCCTCTGAGTGGTACAAATGCGACGCAAAACCTTGATAAACATGCCATTTTTTTCACTATAGTGCTCTACCAGGAATGCTCCTTGGTGAAATGCCTGTGTTCTTGTGTGCTTATATTGCTTGCACCATTTAACGTCAGCTGATTCCTTATCAGTGGAACTCCTTAGATTGCGGCGAGGCTAGGTGCCTTTATGTGTTTTTTGTTCTCAAAAAGTTGGTCACTCAAAAATCAATCATCGACCTTTGGTAGTTCTAACTTCATTCAGCCACCTCAATGAAGCCCACAGTGGGACCACCATTTAAGCTTCACTCAGAAATCCGTAATGCCTAATAGATTGCACAAATTCAAACGGTTCTGACTGACAGAGTCCAAAAGCTATTTCGATGAGGGAGCTTTTACATTCATAGTATCCATGTCAGAATGCAGATTTTTTGATTGGTCCAAATATCAAAATAGAAAAACAAAATATTACTGTAATAGCTTTTGATTGCGGTAGAATATCTCACTGTTACGTTATGCAAATGCGCAAGTTAATTTCTGCTTCGTCTCCCCCGTTCCCTTAACTATTAATTGTACCAAACAAGTAAGTGCATCCCTCTCCACCCTTGATTGCTATATTCTCCCAACAGAGCTGATGAGGTTATTTTCTTCCCTTTTCATATGTGTTAATTTGAGGCAAGCAGGGGTACTTATTCACTTACGGTTGATGATCCGATGTGTGTTCACCTAAGTTGAGATTCTTAATTTTAAACATGTCCACTTAAGATGCTTTACGTTTTCTGCTTTAGAATTAATTTGTATGTTAAAACTCTTATTTACGTTTTGAATTTACTAATAGAAGCATATTCATTACTAGGTAATCAAAACAAAAAGTAACGTAAAATAAATTTATCATTGAGAAAATGGCTGAAACCTTCATGAGAAGTCACTGTTAGAGTAACTCATAAAATAAAAGTAGCTCTGAAGCTTTGTGAATACTTTTCTATGGCTATCATTATGAAACAGTGAATGGCTTTTGTATATGCCATTAGCCTGCTGGTGACCCTTAAACTACAAATACTGATGAAATCTCTTAGTGTGGATGATGCCTCCCAGGCGGGATTGACCGATCCTCCACCTTCAGATATAAAAAAAGGAAAGGTAGGCAAAAGTGCTCGCCCTTGGACTGGAATTCTTAGACCTGGTGACACAAGATGCACATAATGTAAGGCGAGGGGACTCCATTGCAGAATGGCCTGATAAAGCCAGAAAAGCAATTTCACCACACTGTGGGCCATACATACAAATAAAGCATTCAATAGATGTGGTCGACATTTGTTCACTGACTTTTACCGAATGCATTGGTATTTTGTGAACCGACCTATATAATAATGTCAGTTCACAAAATATTGAACCTTAGTGGGTCACAATTTGACCTTCCTCTTGAATATTAATGGGGTAGACTGCAAATTGAAACCCACTACCTTTTGCTGCCATCACAGGTATTGTCAGTTGTGATGATCAGTCTGCCATGTCTTTAATTGCTTTTAAATAAAACAATTACTTTTGTAATGCAGATCATTTTCCTTAAAGGAAAACAGGATGAATGCAGCTTGTTTTCTTTAAAGTAAAATGGGATGCGTTAAAAAAAAAAAAAAAGTCAGTAAAATATTATTTTTTTATGACTAGATTTCCAGTCACAAAACATTGATATATGCCATAACAAACCAGTATTTGGAAAGGACACCTTAAACACACTCCTCCCAAATACTGATTACATATGGATTTCAAAAGCCCATTTAATAATTCAGAAAAACATTTTAAAATTGCTAAATGGGTTAGTACTTATGAAAAAGGGTTTTAGAGTTTGCAAACCCTCTGATTTATGCAGTCAGAGGGTTTGCATATGCTAAAACAATATTTACCTCTGGCCCTGTGTGCTTTGTTCCCAAACTACAGCGAAGCAATAGCCTTTTGTCCAACACTTTTCAGCACCAAGTCGAGTGAATAAAATAGATGTATTATACCTGCTTTGTGGTACGCACAAGCATCAATCTGAAACAGTTTGTGAAAGCAAATGTGATTTGCAGGGAACCTGAAACGAGGTAAAGCATGGTCTCACACAGGCAAAACAGTAATTGTTTACAGTCATATTGTTTAGGCTAGAACTCAGTCTGAAGGGAAGCGCTGGGCAACTGATGTTAGGGGATAACGTTCCATGAATGCACCTTACTCAAATTCCTTAGCTCAGCAATTCTTAAACTGTCAGCGCAGACCGCCAGGGGTGTGCAACAACTTCTCAGGGGGTCTGTGGGCTAGAGTGCCCAGCACTCTCCCAAGCTTCCTGGGGAAACTAGGAGCAAAGGTCAGCAATGATATTTAATCAAAATGAGGTAATCCATGCCAGTGTGAAAGCTCTTGTTTACTGTTAGGACTGGCTCTTTTTGCGGGTGATCCCCAAACCTTTTGCCTTCTTCCTACTATTTTTTTTCTGACTTGTTTTGGTTGGCTGTAGGACTCTGGGCACTTTACCACTGTTAACCATTGCTAAAATGTATATGCTTTCTGTTCACAATGGATTGGTGATTGGTTTATCCAGTATTGGCATGTTTGATTTACTAGTAAGTCCCTAGCATAGTGCACCAGGTGTGCCCAGGGCCTGTAAATCAAATACTACTAGCGGCCCTGCAGCACTGATTGTGCCACCCACATGGGTAGCCGTGCAAGCATGTCACAGGCCTGCCATTGCAGTGCCTGTGTGTGCAGTTGTACACTGCCATGTCAACCTAATAAGTGCACCCACTTGCCAGGCCCAAACCTTCCCCTTTAATAGATGTACGTCAGCCTTACCATAGGCCCAAGGCAGCCCCATGGGCAGGGTGCAGTGTATTTAAAAGCTAGTGTATTTACTGACGTGTTTTACATGTCCTGATAGTGAAATACTGCTAAATGCATTTTTCACTATTGAAAGGCCTATCTCTCCCACAGGGTAACATGGGATTGTCTTGAAATATCTTTTAAGTGTAATTTCCCATTAGGAGCAGATTGATAGATATGTGGAGTTTAGGGGTCTCTGAACTCGCAATTTAAAAATACATCTTTTGGTGAAGTTGGTCTTTGAATTGTAAATTTGAAAATGCCACTTTTAGAAAGTGGGCATTTTCTTGCCTAACCATTCTGTACATCTGCCTGTCTGCTGAATACTGGTCTGGGTTAGGATGACAGGTGGGCTGTTTGTGTATTCACTCTAGACAGTCACACAAAGGGAGCTGGGGTGTGCCCTGCATAACTTGATGGCCCATCACCAGGCTGATGGGTCTTCCTCAGCTGGAGTGGTGGGAGGAGCTGAGACTTGCGCCTGAACGGTGCCGTGCCTGCCCTGACACAAAGCAATCTCCAACCCCCTGGAATATGTTTGTGGCTAGGGCAAGGAAAGGCAGGGTCATGTGCACTACAAAGACTTCTCTTTGAATTTTGTCTACTTCAAAGATAGAAATGGGTATAAGCACCCGACCTCTGACAGCACAGAGTTAGAACACTTCTGGACTGAGGACATTCTGCCAGGAAGAAGACTTGATGCTGTAGGAGAGACTGGCACTCTGCCAGTTGCTTTGTTCTGCTGGCCTGCTGCCTCCTGCTTCTCTCCTGGGATGAGAGGACTGGACTTTGCTTTCTACATCCTGCTTTCCAAGGTTCACCAAGGGCTTGGACTGAGCTTCCCTCCTGTTAAGAAGTCTCAGAGGCATCAAAGATTTCCCTTGCCAGCACTTGGACTTTCTTGATGAGAGTCCTGACTTGCCAAGTGGTGCCAAATCCAGGTCCGGGGCCTTAGGATTGAGTTCTGGTGTAACAAGGAAGAAGCTAGTGCATCTATGTCCAGGACATCTTCAGGACTGGTGCCGCTTTCTGACTCCATGCCGCTTTCTCCACTGGAGTTGTGTTCCCCACTGAGTGCAATGACTGCGACCTGCAACACAGGCCCGATGCGGCCACAGCACACTCCTGCAGACTTGCCACATCATGACACCTGAGTGCCGTGTCACCAACGTCCATGACACCAGACTCTGACTCTATGGCAGCACCTGTGGCCATGTGGTGTGATCGCAACACCACAAAGTCGACCTGCTGGATTCATTGATCCCGATGACTTGCCAATGTCATGAAGCTACTTTAGCAATTACACAAGCACATTATTTTAGCCTAGGACAGCAGCTTGTGCCCTTTCATTGCACAGCATTAATTTTTATTTTTCTATATTTTTAGCAAAAGCCTTCTTTTGGTGGAGATTTTTTAAATTATTTTCTCAGTTTTTCATTTATACAGACGTCTGTTATTCTTTTCTCCGCACGACATGCTCATACTGTGCTCTATCCAAGGTTGTACATGATGAGTTATGAACTACTGCCGGTACAAAGCGTTCATCATATCCTCAAATCTTATACACAGAAACATACATGTTGTCAAATCAGGACAGGTTTCTCAGAACACTAGATTTTTTTTATAAAACACTTCACTGCCCCCTACACAATAGAGGGGAATGCCATTGTACACTCCATGTTGCTGTGTAAGTTTCTGCTGAGGCCTGACGCAGTCTCTCCCTTCATTTGGGAGAATAGGCTGGAGATCAACAGACCTATTCTTTACCTACAATCACAGGAATGGGGGATGTAGTACTTCCGCGGGGGCCTGATGGCCAGATTAGGGCTTACACTGTGATGATCTTGTAGGGAATCTTAGTAGTGCAGGTAGGGATTTTAGAACCCGTGTTGTGCCAGAATGGTGAGACTTTGCCTATGTTTCACTTTCTTTGTCACTGCCTTGCTTTTATTATGTTTTATCATCCTCATAATCACAATACATGCCTTTTCATGTAGAATGCAGTTGATTCAATAAAATCTATTGAACCTAGTCCTGCTTCTATTTTGCCTTTCTATGTGTGAGACATACATGACTGAGAGAAAGGGGTAAGAGATGTTCCACCATGATTTCCCTAAGAAATCCAGATGACATGCTAAGGACTGACACAAATCACCTTTTACTCTTGGGTACCGGTGAGGGGCTGCTAGCTGGCCAGAAGGGTTAGGCAGACAGTTGTCACACGGAGCGGGATCAGACTCAGTCCCCCGTGCTTAGTGGTGCTGCAACCCAAATCCAGCAGTCTTGTTATTTTAACAAGAGTCTTTACGACGTGGCACCTCCAACGCTGGTTAGGCACTGAATTACATATCTTCCAAGTGTCTCCATCTCACTACATGCTAAAGACAGAGATGTCTCTGGTATTAGGAATATCCTCCTCAGCTAAGATAGGTAGTAATTATTTTGACTGTAGGTTGTTCACGCTTGCACACTTAAAAGGATTAAGTCCCCAGTTGGTGTCCCTATCTCTGAACTGAACAATATCGAAATATGGCAGAACCACAACAAGTTGTGATTGCAGCAAACATGAGGCTCCCCCTCACAAATCATTTAATAAATAATGGCCTCACAGAGGAAGGAGGAGCAGCCACATTTGCGGTTGAGGCAAATGCAGCATATAGAACAGATTGTTTTTTATTCCTGGGTCAACTTTCTAGCAGTGGATGATAACACACATGTATTTAAGCACTAAACTAGTGCTAATGCCCCTGCACAACACAGACCTTATGCATACTTAGAAATACCACTATCTTATCAAGAACACCAAAATTGTATTGATGGAGCCCTACCACACAATGTTAGACTAGGTCCTTTAAGTAATGAAGGCCACAGCTGGCCACATATACACCACACCCAAATGCTAACACCATGGTGGTAGCAGAAGTGTACCACGTATATAATGATTTAGTACAAGTATATAGATGCTCAATACAATTTGTGATGCAAACATTAAATACTGCCCCAACAAGGGCTGCTCCAGCGCAACCACACATGGTTACGGCAGGAATTAATCCTGCAAGAGTACATTTGGTCATGGGTAAAGTACCCACTAAACTTGAAGAAATTCTGTTTTGGATAGCACAAAAAATAAACACTTTGGAAGCAGTGTTTCCCATAAGGGACCCCAAGATAAATATAGGATTCCCATGATATGCTTGCCGTTCGGGATGGTTCCACCAGTGAACAACTGCGCCACATGGGGCACAGCATTTGCTGCACTCTACACTACCGAGCACAGTACACCGACACTCACAAATCTTCCAGAAGTGTTGAAACTAATTCAAGATGAATACGAGGCTGCCTCAGCCCTAGATCTGGGGATGCAACTAATGGGCAACTTTGCCACAGTCCCCCAATAATATTAAAAAATATTAAAGGAGAAGCAGTAGCCTTGATGGTTTGCATGCAGCTCTGGGATATTCCTGTACAGGATCAGGAGCGGAAGCTGCCAAGGATTAAAGCCGAGAGCTATTAGATTCATAGGTCAGGACAGTTTGGGAGCCAGACTGAGTAAACCACAACTACAAAGTAAATCCAATATGGATTCCACCAAGCAAGCAACAGAGGGTTCTAAAAAACGCTGGGACAAACAAACAAAAACAAAATAAAGATAATATAAAACAGAGAAGAGAATCTTCACGGCTGGAGACTTATGATAAACAACACAACTTCAGAAATAGTGATAGTTTGAAAGCTCCTGATAGGTATCAGTATATTGATACACGCTAATCTGTTCCTTTCAGGGCTTACCAGATAAACAAACTGACAGAGGTGGGCGTTCTGAACAGTGAAACGAGTAAATGAAACAAAGAAAAGATTCACAACGCGTGGCTGAAACTTCCATAAGAAAGGAAGAGAAACCTCCCAAACAGAAAAAACAATTCAAAAAGAAAAAAGTGGCAGTTATTTTGGCACGAAATGACATGGATGTTGAGAGCTTCAAGAAAGAACAGGGAAGTGGGCGCTGACTCTGCTACACAGTGCAGCAGGGCGCACAATAGTTTGCCAGAATCTTCAAAGGTTCTGAGATATGACAGCAACCAATGACTATATAGAACTCAAAACTGCAGACATGCGCGGTTCCCCCGACAGAGTTTACAAAATAAGATTGCAACTCGAAGGAGACATTGAGTGCACAATTACAGTAATATTCTGGGAAAAATTGACACCATGCTCTGATATCCTATTAGCAGAAATGGATTGTCCACCAGAATTTGCCCGCAGTCTTCCATTTGGGGAAGAAGTTATTATGCCTTCTTTTTCCCCTCTCATTCCTAGTGAATTAGAGGAAGCTTATGCAGTAGATTGGGCATTGGCACAAGCCCCTGAGCTGTATAGTAATCATGTGTAGATTCTCAATACCACATAATACCCATCAGGTTGCAACCACAGCCTCAATATCCCATTGAACATGCGGTCAAAGCACCTATAAGAGAAATACTCACACAACTTTCGCACCAGGGTGTAATTAAGCCCTGTGTCTCACCGACGAACAATCCCTCATTTCCTGTAGCTAAGCTGGATCATTCTTATAGAATAGTCTCAGGTTACAGACAGTTAAATAGTAAGACATACATATTTACTATCTAAAATGCACACAGCACAGCACTGATTAACAATTTACTGCACAAAAATGACAAAACAACTGTGGATATCTCCAATGGGTTTTCTGCCAAAATATAACACCAAAAAGTAGGGATTTAGCAGCATTTAGTGCTTTGGCTCACAAAGAAAAGTTTGTAGGCTCCCTCAGGGGTGTGATAACAGTCCTGGACTGTTCTCAACATGTGTAATATCCATTTTACACAAAAATAATAATATCGTTATTTCGGCTGAGAGCCAATAAAGCAATTTAAAAGAAAGTTATAAATACATGTAATCATTAATTTAAAAGAAATGAAACTTGAATAAGACCAGTCTAAAATGGTGCATGATTAATAGCTATCCAACCCTAAAAACATTTACAAAACACTAACAGCTTATGTTCATTGAGTCTAAAAAGGATGCAATTAATTAAGTTCAGTCTATAATATCACACAATTAATAGCCTATCGGTCTGTGCTGCATTAATAAATCAATAGTCTAACCAGACATCTTGGCAAAGTTACAAGCCTATCAAATGTAGACTCTCTCTAGATCATACTGCCCAGGGACATTGAAGATACCCTGCTACTACAAACACTACCTTATCACTTGTATCACTTGTCAGTATACAGAGAGATTCTCTGTGATTCTTTCTTTCAAAAAGTCTACATAAGGGGATAATCCACTTTCTCCTAGGGATCGAGTATCTTGGACTAGAAAAAGACAAAATGGGCCATGGTCTCAAGGTGCGTCAGGCAGAAATGGCAGAACCAGAAGTACAGACAGCCTTGTTCCACCCTGTCGTAAAGGACTTCAATGGCAGGATCCCCAATCTAAATTTGATAAAGAGGCTTTTACTGTAAGCCTGTTGTACATTGTCCATGTAGGTTTCGAATTTCGGAGAGCATTTATGGTTTAGGAATTGGGCTGTCCTGGTCCCTTGTCCCTGGCTAGACCATATCTGCGTCAGAACCATCTCCCAATAATGTCACATTATGCAAGATATTACCTCCTTTGTTAAACAATGAGGAGCACTCCACACCTCTTCCATTTCAATAGCGTGACACATATCTCTAATATGTTTAAACCAAGTGATTGATTCCATGCCTTCATGAGCTATTAACTCTGTTAGAGCTATTTAGTAGGGAACCAAATGCTCAGAAGACCAGAGGCGCACCCAGTACATGAGAGGTCTCAAGGCAATTTCTTTATGGATCTGGTTGAGCGCTAGATCGAATCTTAGAGGAGTGTGTGCGGTGCTTGTTGGTAAGTGCAACAAGGAACGTATGAACTTGTTTTCCACCACAGTTAATTTCTTAGAATTACAGTGGCCCCAGAGCTCAGCGCCATAAGTTGCAGCGGTAACTGCCACAGCCTTATAAACAGTGATAGCTGGTGAGATTTGCCCTCCCATAGAGTTTTTAATTTTCCTTCCGATCACCACTGACCGTTGTTGCAGGGCAGTAACACTCTTCCCAATTTGTGCTGACCACTGAAGGTCGTCTGATAGTCTAATCACCAGGTAATCAAATTGGCTAACCTGTTCTATTGATCGGCCATCAATTGTCATTTACCCCTGAATGTCTTATATGGATTTAGATCCATAAACTTTGTTTTATTAGTGTTAATTTCAAGGCCCCTCTTCTCACACAATGGAGCAAAAGCGTCTAGTTTGTTTTGGAGACCCAGTGGAGTCCTTGAAATCAATAGAATGTCATCTGCAAACATAAGAATTGGGACAGGGGCTCCTGCCAACTTGGGAGCATCATGGTTACACTGTGTCAGCTGATCTACTGCCCCATTAATATAGAGGCTAAATATGGTGGGGGCCAAAACACAACCCTGTCTGACCCCTCTTGCAATGTAGGTGGCAGAAGTTAAATCACCATCTTGTGTCCATCGGACCCATGAATAGGTTCCTTCGTAGAGATGTTTTATCAACCTTAACAGATCACTATCGAGGTTATATGATTCCAAAACCCTCCATAACAGGTCACGTGGGACCAAATCGAACGCAGTCTTTAGATCAATAAAGGCAACATATAAATGGTCCCTTTTTAACATTAGATAGTTCCAACAAAGGAGTTTAAATCTAAAGACCTGGTCTATTGTACCAACCCCTTTCCTAAACCCAACCTGGAGATCTGAAAGAATCGAGTGGTCATTGATCCAAGAATGCAATCTAACCAGGATCTGCATGCAGAACACCTTTTGGCTTACATAAATTAAACTTATTGGCCTATAGTTAGCTGGAAGCTCTATTTCCCCCTTCTTGTAAATGGGAACTATTGTTGCTCCCCCCCAAGTGGGAGGAAGGTCGCCTCCCCTCAAAATAGCTTTACTGAGGGTATTTATGTACACAGTCCAGGTTCCAGGTCGTGATAGATATAAATCACTTGGAATACCATCTGGTCCTGGGGCCTTCCCTTTACACAGCGATTGGAGGGCCAAAGAGGTTTCTTTCAGGGAGAAAGAGTCCAAGCCAAAACGTAACAAGTTTACATTTTTGAGGTTTGAGGAGATACAGGTCTCTAAAGGGTTTATTTGAAATACATCACTTCTATTACTGGAGCCTGTCCTATAGAGGTTCTAGAAGTGTGATACCCAGCTTGCTGGCTGGATTGCTGGGGCACTCTTGTCTTTCTGAGGATCTTTCTTTTCTGCCACCATTTTCCAAAACAATTTTTTGTCACCTTCTTGGAGAGCATCAACCAAGGAATTACATTTGTTATTTTCCCAATCACTTTTTGCATTTTTTAGTGTTTTTTTATATAAGTTCCTCACTGCTCTTATCTCAGAACCATTTCCTGTTTGCAATACTCTCAACAGCTGCAGTTTGACATGGCGGCAAGAGCTAGTAAACCACCTCAATGATTTGCCTGTGGGTTCCCCTCTTTGTCTCGCTACCAGAAAGAGTGGCTTTAACATGTTCAGCAAGCAACAGTGTAAATGGATAAAATCAACTAGCGAAAAGTCAGTATACTTCAGGGGGGATAGGCTCGTCTTAACTGTGCCATAAATTTCAGCCTGGATTTTTATATCGTTTGCCACTGCTGCCCATCTAACATTCTTATTGTCATTGGTCACCTTAACATTGTTGCCCGTCATCCATTTCGACAGGCTACTGCTTATAAATGGGGAGGCTGTAAAGACTGTACTGAGGGTTTGGTGATCACTATCAGTGCTGTAGATGACTCCCATTTCACTAATATTGACACCGAGGCGTTGTCCTATGTAGATGATATCTACCTTTCAAATCATGATCTCTTGGAACATTTATGACGGGTATCCTGCATTGTTTTGGGATCTGCTGACATAGGCTACAAATTCAATTTCAAGAAAATTAAAATTGCCTTTCTCAGTGTCCTGTTTTTGGGATACGAGTTATCAGATGAAGGAAAGAGCCTGGTGCCCCACTTTCTAGAAAAATGCGCACAATTACAACCACCAAATACTATTAAACAGATGTAATCATTATTGGGGTTTTCAACTTTGGCATAATTTACATTCCAGACTATGCCCAACACACAAAACCACTGTATGATTTAATACGCCACAACTTTTCAAGTAAAAATTGAACAGTCAAACACACACACATTCTAAGAACATTGCAGCAAAACATGTTTAAAGCAAAACACATATACGAGATAACAAAACAAATTTGGTAGTCAGAGTAATTGTTGGTGCTATCAGATTCACTTATGTAACAATTAATGAAGGTGATACCACACATATAGCATACAAATCACACCTATACTCCACAGCTGAACAAAACTTGGCTCCCACAGAAAAGATTCTGACTGCTGTTCAGATGGCTATCATAAAAGAGAGACCTCTGGCCCAGGGGAAACACATTATTGTTGTAATCCCTATACCATCCCTCGAGACTGCTACAAAAGCCCACACACCAAATGCTAAAGCACAACATCCACATTGGAATCAAAGGGCAGCGTCTCTGACTGCCACTGATGTAGATTATGTTTTTGACCCAAAACATCAGACACAAGAATACCTTCAATATGAGCTTGAATACTCAGTTCCAACAGATGTATTGCTTCTTGATCAATATCAAACATTAATCTATACTAGTCAGCACAACCAGTGGTAGGCACAAAACAACAGTACTCTGCAGCATGTGCTGTTGTGAGTGGTGTCATGAGGGATGGCAAATTCCTTCCTAAAAACACTTACACGCAGACCGTAAGGGACTGCACTGCACAACTGGCAGAGCTTAAGGCTCTGGTATTGGCACTGGAACATACGGATCCAGAATAACTAACACTGATAGTGTGTGATTCCTACTATTGTGTCCAGTCCTCTAATGAATATCTGCATTACTGGTGCCAAAATGGGTTCAGAGATTCAAAAGGGAACAGCGTCAAACACAGATTACTGTGGGGGAAAGTAATATATCTGAAAGAGATCCTACCCAATTCCCATGTAATCCATACAATGGGTTATCAACCTGTAGGGATACACGTTGCAGGCAATACCTTGGCTGATGAAGCAGTCAAATCAGCAGTAGCCAAGGCTTCTGTTGCTGCGGTTACTCATTCTAAAATGAGGTTGGATGATGAAACATTGGCTGCTGTAAAAGACACAGCAGAAAGCAAGCCCCTACCAAAGGCGTATCCCACCAAATATTCCTACCAAATAATTGCACAGAACATTGCTTTTGTAACAATAACAGGGGTGTGTGATCCCCAACCAGGAGCAGAGACCAGATTTAATAAAAGCAATGCATGAAGGAGTTGCTTTTGCCCATGCTTGTGTGGCGGCTACTACTTCCTTTTTTGCAAAGATGTTACTGGAGGCTAGGTCTACATAAACATACCAAACAGTATGTCCTGTGTTGTGACAGCTGTCAACAAATAAAATAATCCACATGAAGCGCCCATCGCGGTCACCCCTCCTAATTTCAAACAAATCGCTACAATGTGTGTACCTGGACCATTGTGGTCCTTTGAAATACAAATACACCTTAGTCACTGTTGACTCCTGCTCCAGATTCCTATGGGTATGGTCACAATGATCAGCTGACACTCAAACTTTTATTAAAGATTTGCACTTCTTTATCAGGACATATGCAGTTGGGGCATTTAATTTAGACCAGGGCCCTGCTTTTGTCTCAAGGGCATTCAGGGACACCATGGCAACATTGGGGATTGAATTGCATTATTCATCTCCCTATCATTCGCAGGGTAACAGTAATGTGGAGCAAAGAAAATGAGACTTAAAGCAATCCTTAACAGCAAGAGTATTAGGTATGGGTCATAGTTGGCTTAGTCACAGATATATAGAGTACAGAGAGCACTTAATAATCTGCCTAGAAGGCTCTTGGGAGGGTGCACCCCATAGGATGCATAGGATGGCTCCGGTGCGGTGGCAGCAGACACACCTTTTGACAAAAACAAACGTGTTGCTGTCTTTCAGGAATTACAGCAGTTCTGTGATGAAAACTCCTCTTAATGTGCCGCCACCCTGGGAAAAAGGGATGCAACAATAACACTTACTGGGGGTCATTACGACCCTGGCGTCCAGCGGTATGTTGGCGGTAACACCGCCAAGAGGCTGGCGGTGTTCCGCCAGCAATTATGACCGTGGCGGAATTGCCACGGCCATACCGCCGGCCCTTCCACTTACCCTGCCAGGATTCCGCCTGGCGGTCATAATCCCCAGGGCAGCGGTGCCAGCACCGCTGCCCTGGGGATTATGAGTCCCCGACCGCCGGCCTGTCCATGGCGGTACACACCGCCATGGAAAGGCTGGCGGTAAGGGGACTTGGGGTGCCCCTAGGGGCCCCTGCACTGCCCATGCACTTGGCAACGGCAGTGCAGGGGCCCCCAGGCATAGCCCCATCGCGCATTTCACTGTCCGAATTTCAGGCAGTGAAATGCGTGACGGGTGCTACTGCACCCGCTGCACATCAGCATTGCCGCCTGCTCTATTACGAGCTGGCTGCAATGTTGATGTGACATTTCCGCTGGGCCAGCGGACGATAACACTGTTACCGTCCGCTGGCCCAGCAGAAATGTCATAATAGGGAGACAGAAATACCGCCGGCAATGGCAGTATTCTGTCTCCCGCGGCCTCGGCGGTCTTCTGAAAAGACCGCTGAGGTCGTAATGACCCCCACTGTCTGGAATCCAAAAGTTGGGGATCTGGTGTTAGAAAAAGTTGCTGTGAAAAAAGAATTCAGCCCTTCATATAGAGCACCGGTTCCAGCCCCGGAAATACACAGCGCCAGAATTGTCACCTTGCCATGGCTGCCTGGTTCGAAAGGAAACTGTTTTGTCTCCATCGACAAAGTCAAGTTACACCATGTGACTGATCCTACACAACACACCTAGATGACTGTTGGGTAGTTCCCGAACCCCTTTCACTACCAACCAGGATGTACCTATATAAGTTTTAGCCAACAACGCCGACACTTCCACGAGCTTGGGGAGGGTGGAAAACAATCTCGCATTAGTACCAGTAACTTCGTCTATGACAAGCAATGTCCATACTACTGACCATTGTTATTCATATTCAACAAAACGGATGGGTAGTTTACTATGAACCACCAAGGGACACATCTGTCAGTTCAATTTTTCCGACAACAGTTTCAGTATTTGCTCAAACTGCTTCTGGATATTTTGCCGACATCAATGATTCTTTCATGGATTCTTCCACATCTTCTGAAGTACCTGTATCATGAGCACGTAAGCTGTTCACTTACCCTAAAACTATCTGATTAGTCCATGGAACTATTTATGGGTTCTATTACCTGTCCTTGCCTTTCTTCTTTGGATTAGTTTTGTCATTGTTCTCTTTCTACTGATACACAGTCATTATCTTTGTGAACACTCTGCTGTTGAACTGGTGGACGAAGTCCTAAAACCACATCTGTCTTCACATAGGGTCCGGAGAGACGTGTCCTTAGTGAACATTTCAGATACACTGATGCCTAATGGGATTGTTTGGATTAAAGTATCCTTTGATGTATTTGGGGCAACAGAGATCCTTCAAATACCATATGTGTTTAAAGATTCAATTAATTATAGTACAACACTAGGAGTAGTTTCTGATGATTCTATGCTTTTTGATCTTGAACACTACACTGTATTTGAATGTAAAGATGTTTATCAAACTACAGCTAGTTATGGCGATATGTTCTGTTACAACCATTATGGACATGATTTTATACATAAAGCTAACACCCTAGAGGTGTTTATAATTGCACACAATGGGAACATTGTTCAACCCCACCATTAGAGGGTTAAAAAATGTACATGGAGCAATGTGTGCATTTTACTGGGCACGATGTAACAAATGCTGAGTCTTATTATTTCAAACTACCTCCTATGAAACTGCAAAGTATTTTGTTTACAGATACCACATTGCTTTATTCTGATTCCTTTGTTTATCAGTTGGTGATAGAAGGATGTGAATATTGGTTAAGGTCAACTGACTTAAAAAGTATTTGGGGAACTACATTTTGGCAAATACAGGGTAGGGAAGCTTTGTTTAGAGCATGTCTTATGCTGTTGCAAATTATCTTTTTAAATGACATGATAGAGCAAAGGAAATGAATGTGCCCAGTATTCCCTCACCAGCTCATTTAAAAAACTGGCAGAAAATTATAAAGGTCACTGAAGAACAGCTTGACTGGTGGGCCCAGACAGGAACATTTAACACAACACTTTCAGGTCCTGATGGGTGGTTAATGTGGCCAACGGACACAATTGTTGTTATGCACGTTTTGTAAACTCCACAGGGAGCTTTTAGAGCATACTTACCTGAACCTCATTATATATCATCACACCACTCCAATATTGTCACCACATAAAATGTGGGGAAATTATGCCAACAGTGGCTAAAATCTTCCTCACTAGAAGCCGTAAAAAAACACCTCAGTCTCCTATCAGAAGACATAGATCTACACAATTAATTGTTGAGCCCCAGAAGACAGTGAAAAGAGGTCTTCATATATGCAATTTACAATGAAATTTGGAAACTTTCCCAAATAGAAGGAGCAGCCCGGTTAAGGAAAATAGACGAGGAAAACTTACAGAAAGCATTAACCGTTGTAGATAATGGAATGAACACCTCGTCCAACCACATATAGACCCTCAACATCATTTCTTCTGGAATAGACATCATACAAATAGTATGTTGTTTTTACAACATGGACAAAGTCAACTAAGATCCATCATGCTGTTAGGTTGGACATTACAAGTACTAAAAAGTGGTTGCGTGCCATGGCAATATGTTAACTCGAAAGACCTGTTGCCAGATTTAATTTAGCACAAAAACAACAAAAAATGGCGAAGAAAGAAGAGACTTCTGTCATGCTCAACATCAAAAAGTTGGAAAAGTTGCCTTGTACTGTGGCAGAAATAACATGTACAGTCTGGTTAATCCATGGGGTTATTAATCTGCCTATTTCCACATTACAATTTTCTTCATGCTTGAAGCACGTTCTCGTACAAATGTTTCAGTGTCATGAAAGAGGTTTCCTAAGAAATCCAGATGACATGCTAAAAATTGCCACAAATCATCTTTTACTCTCGAGTCCTGGTGAGGTGCTGCTAGCTGGCCAAAAGGGTTAGGCTGACAGGTGTCACCTGGCACAGGATCAGCCCTAGTAGTGCTGCTGCCCAAATCCAGCCGCCTCTTTATTTGAACAAGAATTGTTACGACCACACCACTGCTGCATCAACTCCCCTGCAACCGTAAGACACTGACACCTAACCTATCTTGCCTATCAGTAAGGTACCAAGACCACACCTCCCCTGTGGTAGTAAGAAACCTATGTTGCACCGGCTCCATAGACGCCTCTCCTCCCTGACTCCATGCAACGTCTTGTTTCCTCATTGTTTTCGAAGGTACTGTACCTGGCGTCTGTGTGACACTCGTGACAGGCCCACACTCCCTCGCGAGTACCGGCAGAATTTTGGAAATGACTTCATCAAGATGATGTGTTTCTAAGCACTTTAATAAGATTTGATCTTTGAAAATTCACATCTTTACTTGTGTATGTTAGAGTTTTGTCATTTTGCTCTTGTTATACTCAGATAAATATTACCTATTTGTATAAACGGGTGTGAAGCACTTTAGTATTGTTTTCACTGTGTTATTGTGTGCGTGTTCAAATAATTCACACATAGCCTCTGAGATAAAGCAGACTGCTTGTGCCAAGCTACCAAGGGGTTGTGCAGGAGTTATCTTAGCTGTATGACTCCCTTACCCTGACTAGAGAGAGGGTACCTACTTGGACAGGGTGCAAACCATTGCCAACTAGAGACCCCATATCTAAAATTTACTTTTCTTACATTTCACTTAATTTTATTTCCTAACAGTATTTCTTTTTTCCCAGCACATTGTTTTCCTGCAGTTTATTTTCATACTGAGTATTAATCTTTTACTGTGTGTACTGTGGCCTGGGTCTCACGTGGGTATCTCTTTGAGCTCAGATTGTGGATCGGTGTTTCTAACCACACATAATTGAGAGGTTTGGAGTTGAGGCAGAAGGCAGCACGAGCTTCTCTCACTGCCCATCAGTGGGTCAATAAGGTGTTCAGACTAAATGAACGTCCAATCCTTGGTGTCTCTGCAGAGTGCACAGAGAAATAGTGGCATGTGCCAGCTATAATTGTGATAGGATGTGAAACTGTATGAAAGCAAGCAGTGCAAATCTGCTGAAATGTTGACAGGGTCAAAGTGTTCACAGTTGAATAGGTGTGTTCTATTCTGTTGTGCTGGGAGGTGGTGAAGTGCATGAGAAGCGAGGAACTATGTGCAGAAGGAGAGAATGAAAAGAGAATCCAGAAGAAGAAAGTGATGATGTATGAAATATGAATATGGAGGAATTCAGAATGATGAGGCAAAAAAAACCTGGGGCTCCGGGGCGTCTTGTAGTAATTTAGTAGGGGTCCTCAGAATTCAAAAGGTTAAGAACCATTGCCCTAACCCAGGGTTCTGCAAAGCCGGTCCTGGAGAGCCGGGTCCATGCCAGATTTTTAGCATATCCACATTTAGAAAAATGTAGATTTCTGAAACATCTTTTTTCTAAATGTGGATATGCTGAAAACCTGGCATGGACCCGGCTCTCCAGGACTGACTTTGCAGAACCCTGCCCTAACCGGTTCAAGGAAAAATAATTATAGTCATCTCAGACTTGGTTTGTGTAAGTCTGTGTTTTAAATAACCAGGGTAACTCAAAATTCCATGTGGAAACAAGGTGTGCATAGGAAGGGGACATTGTTCCACGAGGTAACTACTTCAAAGCTTGTTTAATATATTTTAAAACATGGGAATGCATCTAAACCATATGCCTCCCGAAGGGAAGTGTAACAAGGAGAAATATCTGTATTTCACCTCGTTTATTTCCTCTCTCTATGTTTGCTGCATTGTGCAACACACATAGAAAGAGGAAAACACCTCCATAGATTGGTTTTGTGCAGGAAGGTGCCCTTTACTGCACAGAAACAATCTTGCACGCAACCAGGACACCGCTGGCCATGGTGCAAGGGTGCCTCTGTTGGTGCTTGGCAGCCAAAAAGGCACCAGCTCTGTGGATAAGCAATTTCATAAATAAGTCACATTTCTGCTCTTTCCCTGTGGCACATGACAGCACAGCAAAGTTTCTTGCTGCACTGCCCTGCACCACTTTTATTGTAAATATGCCCCTGGGTTGCAGATGCCTTGTGTGAGCCTGTGTTTTAAGTAGACAGAGTACCTCAATGGCAAAAACAACAAAATAATGCAGAAGTGCAGATTTCACAGTGATACAGTGACACAATGCAGGGCAGCAAGCAGAGCTGATGCACTGTGCGTTATGAACTGGAGGGAGTACAACTGTACCCTTTCTACAAAGAAGTGGTGCAGTTCTGCTCTCTCCCTGTGCTGGCACACTTTCAGCAGCTATATACTAATGCAGGCAGCATTACGACATACTGCAAGGGTGTATAGGTGCGGTCAGCATAGGTTTTGTGCAGTAAGTGGTCATTACTGTACAAAACCTATACTTTAAGGCAATTGCCTATTTACATTTGTGCTGCAAAATGCAGCACACATGCAAAGAAGAAAAAAACAAGGAGAAATATAAAGATTTCACCTCGTTAAGTCAACTAAGCCAACTTCAGGGAGCCACAGGATGTTGGCACAAATCCATTTATGGAATTCTTTGTAGCTATAGATTTGCATTAAAAGCCATGGGTGGATGCATGGACTAATACAAATCTGACACAAGATCTTTGTAAATATGTCCCTCTGTGTTTAAATCGGACAGGTTCACTATCTGCGCACAAAAGTAAAGTCATAGGAGCTGACTATCAAGCTAAAAGTAATATCCCTATAAATTAATAATAACTAATGGTAGCGATGGAATGCAATGCCCCAAAACAGATCATACGTTGAGAACAGTGAACATGTGATCCCGAACAATGTCTCAAGCTGAACTAGTCGGTAAAGTTCGAATGTTTGTCCTAAGGCAACATTTCTGATTTATTTTGGTTTGCGGTGGAGGATACATAGGACACTGAAGGTTACTGTTTAAGGTCATCCTAATTGTATAATAAAAACATTTGCGAGTGAAACACCCTAACAAAACCAATTATTTTTTCTGTGAATGGCTGTACATTTTTGGCAAACATATACATTGATTTATATTGGCCTCATGCATCGACAAGAAGTGGATTTGCTTGTACTTCAAAATGAAATGCCCACAGAGCTTCCCACTTCACTCCCCACATCTCTCGTCTGACGACTGGATTGTTTTGTCTGTCACATGCCTTTTTCCTTCTAGAGGCCCCTGATTTTGGGCAAAACAGGCTAAACATACAAGTGCTGCTCCCCCTCTTCATCCAGCTAGTGCAGACTTCCTCTCCATTCAGGTGGCTCATGACAACTCTCACCATCCTGTCAGCCGCATTCTGGAAGGTTCTTTCCAGCACAGACTGCCTTGAAGAGTCAGGTTGATGAATTCATCATTTTATGCCCAGCTGTACAGAACTATGGGCCAGATGTAGGTAGGAAAAGATTTGCGAGTCGGAAATTGCGAGTCATTGCGACTCGCAATTTCCGACTCGCAAAATGGTATCCAAGAAGAAAAAGCGACTTCATTTTGCGACTCGCAAATGAAGTCGCACCGCAGATTGCGAGTCCGCTGTTAGCGAGGTCGCTTTTTGCGACCGCGCTAAAAACGAACACGCAAATTGCGAGAGGGTGTCGCAAATTGCGACTGTGCCGCAAATTGAATGCAGGTGCAGCAGAACACTCTGGAAAACACTTCCTGGCTCTTGATGATGACATCACAGCCAGGAAGTTTACTAATACACCTGGGAGGAGGGAGGACCACACCCATTTTAAACTGCTGAACAGCCAACAGGAGGAACAGCAGCTACAATGGCAGAAACACCCAGGAAGAGAAAACTCAAATTTGCAGAGAAAGAACTGGAAGTGCTGATGGAGGAATGCTGCCAGCACCACGAACAACTTTTTGGGAGAGCAGCCCTCAGTGTGCCAGAGCAGGAAAAAAGGCTGATTTGGAGTGAAATCGAGGACAAAGTCAACTCAATGGGTGTGAGCCACCGGAGTATTGAGGAACTAAAGAAACGGTGGTATGACCTGCGCTCCCGGACCAAGGAGAGGGTGGCAGAGCGGCTCCGGGAGATGGGGAGCACTGGAGGGGGACCATCCACCATACCACCGCCCACACCCTTGGAGGAAAGAGTGGAGGAGACCCTGGAGCCAGAGGCAGTGTCGTCAGCGCCAGGACCATCAACCGGTGAGTACCATGAGACATGCATCTACACCCATATCTGCCATACCCCCACCCACCTAGTACACAGCAGCATGCACAACCCAAATAGCTCCATTTCAGAGTAGCAACCACCTGCATGGTGCATTATGGGCAATGTAGTCAAGTAGGCAGTTGATAGGCAACCGTTTATTAGGAAGCAGATAACAGATGGTAGATACTGACAGTGTGTTCCCTATGTCCCACTGGTCTCCCACACGACACCACCTCCAGCCACAGCGTCCAGGGGCCACAAGTCAGCCACCAGCCAGCACAGGACCCAGGACCAGCCACCACAGGGACCTGCACCACCCAAACACAGTCCCCTCCTGATGCACCAGTGGCCATACTGCAGAGTGAGCCAGCACCCGGTCCCAGCAATAGTGCCAGTGTTCAGGACCCGGAACCTCCACCACGTCGCAGGCGACGTCTCAATGTCCCTCCAGTGCCACAGGGTGAAGTAGGGGACGCCTCCATGTCCGCCGCCGATGCTGCACTCCTACATGGTCAGCGCCTGCAGACAAGGCAGATAAGAATTATTTCAGGGGCCATGCAGCACATGGAACGCAACCAGACCACAGGGCTGCAACAGGTCCTCACTGAGCTGCAACAGCTAAACAGCCATGTTGGTGACCTTGCGCTCTCAATTAGACAACTGGTGTCAGAACTTGTCACCGAGAGAGAGGGTGCAAGGCGCCGTGACCGGCATCTCATCCACCGCCTGGACCGCATGGCTGCCTCCATCGTCCTGTTAACACCACTGGGCTGTCACGGCGCACGGTCAGCCTCCAGGTGGACATGGGCCACTTTGCCAGCGATGTGGCACGTGGGCTGGCACGTATTAGCCACGCAGTCGATCTTATGGAGGCACGACAGGTGGCTAGGGGCGCAGCAGACACGCCGCAGGACAGTGAGGAGAGCTCTACCATTAGCAGTGTCACAGACACCAGGGTGTTGCGCAGTGGTAGCACACGGAAGGGCACTGCAGACGCACCAGGTACCAGCCATGCTGGGCGAGCACGGCGTAGGGAGCTATGCACTGTCACAGACTGGAGGCACATGAGGTTAATGTGTCCTCATAGCAGGTGGACTTTTACAGCCCCTGATCTGTAGTTTGTGTAAATAGTTTTTTGGTGCACATTATTAAAGTTCTTGTTTGTTCCACTTCACACCTGGACTCTTTGTGTGTGACATTCATGTGTGGGGTGACAGTTAGCACGTACCTTCCAAAGTATTGGTTTGCAATGTGGTCCCGTCTCTGTCTGCCTTGATTTGCAATGCTTCTATCCCCATGATGGCGATGTGGTAGCTCTTGCTCATCATCCTTTGAATCTGGGTCTTCTGGGGTGAGAGGTAGCCCACGTCTGGTGGCAATGTTGTGCAGTATAGCGCATGCGACAACGATCTTGAATGCTGTTATTGGGGCGTACTGGAGGGCACCTCCACCTCTGTGGAGGCATCTGAATCTTGCCTTCAACAGTCCAAAGGTCCTCTCGATGATATTTCGGGTCCTCCTATGTGCACTGTTGTATCGCCTCTCTGTCTCATTGCTGGGTGTTAAGTACGGGGTAAGTATCCATAGTCGTAGTGCATATGCACTGTCACCTGTTTGGCACAAAATGTACAATGTTAGCTGGGCATAGATGGGTTCCACATTGACCTGTGTGTATGTCTGCAAGGTGTATTCAGCTATACCTAGGAGGTATCCGTCTCCAAACTCCCCACGTTCTAGGCGTTGGTGTATCCCACTGTGCCTGAAAATGTAGGAGTCATGTGTACTCCCTGGAAATTTGGCAACCATGTCAGTGATCACATAATGGGCGTCACATACCACCTGGATGTTCCGTGAGTGGGTACACTTCCGGTTGCGGAACAGATATTCCAGATTTGCAGGAGGACATATTTGTATATGTGTCCAGTCGACACACCCTATTACATGGGGGAAGTTGGCAATCCTGTAGAATTCCAACTTGGTGCTGTTGATTTCTGCCTCATTCCTGGGTAGGTTTATGTATCTGGACATGTGTGTGAGTATGGCATCTAGGAATGCTCTGAAGAACCGTGAGAGTGCACTTTGGGATACCCCACCTGCCACGGCAATGACCCCCTGATAGCTACCCGAGGCCAAGAGGTGCAGTGAGCATAGCACTTGCACATGTGTGGGGATGGCGCTGCCGCGCACAGTCTAGCGTTGAAGCTGCGGATTGAGTAGATCTATTAAATCTAGTATTGCTGCACTGCTAAGTCTGTATTTATCATATATCTCCTCCTCAGTTTGTTGGAATAGTGTCTGTCTGGTTCTGTATATCTTCTCCTGTCTCTGGCTCCTCCTCCTCATCTGCTGTGCGGCGTGGACTCTCCTCCTCATTGCTATCACATACATCTCCGCCATCTTGAGTAATCCAGGTGCCTTCTGGGTCCCCTTTTATACTTTGGTTATGGTTACCACCTGCTCTGAGTTAGTGGTAAATTGGAAGTGCAAAATGGGCTTTTTGCGACTAGTCGCAATTTGCAAGTGGCTATTGCATATGGTTTGCGACTCGCAAATAGCGACTTCCTATTTGCGGGTCGTAAAATGGGATCGCTATTTTTGCGAGTCGGTAATGGCCCGCGTCGCATTTTGCGATTCGGAAATGGGATTTTTGCATCCCATTTCCGATTTTTTGGGGTCGCAAATTGCGATTCGGGCCATTTGCGACTCGCAAAAGTTTGCTACATCTGGCCCTATATGTATGATCGTGGATGCTTAACTCGTCAGACAGAATTCAATTGTGATTTCCTAGACAAAAACCTAAACTGCTAAAATGAAAACCTTTCCTAATTGAGGAAACACGCAGCATATACAGCTTCCGGGGCCTCGCAAGACTCTCAGTGCTTGCTTGAAGATCCATTTCACCAGTAAACACCTCTGGGGCTAAAGGTTACAGATTCCCTATCCAGTCACAAACTGATAAACAAACGGTAAAAAGGGCTTTTAGTATGTACTGAAGCCCATCGGGAGTTCAAAAATACAGATTTCGTAAATTACAGAGTCGGTACAGTTATGTTTCTAGCTTTCTTATTTCCACATCCGAAAGAATAAATCGCTATTTCATTGTATTAAAGATTCGCAAATACAAGATAAGTTTGGTCTTCCTGGGTAGAAGTGCCGCAAATCCATGGAGCAAAGCTGGGAATAAAGCAGAATCAAGAGTGTGCAGTAAACCTGGACATTGCATCCCTTGGATGTCATCGATATTTATGTGTATCTGTGCAAGACAGGCAATAAAATGTTTTAACGAGTTAGAAAATGGCATGACATTGAGCCACAACTGTATGGTGATGACCATTTGCTTAAAAAATAAAAACAAAAGAGGCAAACGTCTTCTGTAGGTAGTAGTTTCGTTGATTCGAGGTGCACTAGAAGAATTCCAAGTGAGAAACTGAGTCTATCACTTGAGTAATCCTATTAACAGAAATTCCAAAATGTTTGGGCATTGCTGGTAGAGAATAATTTACAGACTGCCCCATGTATTAGGCTTTCCACTGTGTCTGTTTTTTCCTATGTCAGTCTTTAAATTGACAAACCATTTTACCACTTTAATGACTATAATTGCATACACTACTCGGTGTTCCTGAAAAAATGCACCCAGTCAGCAGTGATACCTGATTTCCACTAGGATCTCAGGTCTTACGTCAGCTGGTATGCCTGAAAATAGTGTTGTTGTGAAAGCCTGGATCAATTAGTGTCTTGCACTTAGTGCTAGAGCCGCGCCTCTCCCTTTTTCATACATTTCGTTGGTTTTAGTATAGAAGACAGATGTAATTTAAATAATATCAAAAAAAGAACAAGCATATAGATAATACGAATTCAAAGTCTCCAGTAGCACAATACTTTTGGAGGAAAAAAGGTTGCTACATTTGTGACATTTAGTTTCAGATATTGGGGTGTTCCAAACCTACCCTTCATAGTAGATATTAGTAATATCTCATTATCTTTCAGAAAAAAAATGTTCACCAATTTTGTGAAGTGTTCTTTTAAATAGTGGGGTGATCCAAACAAACTTTTGGGAATAGAAATTAAGAAAGAGTTTTACTCAGAGAATGTTAGCAAGTGGAAAACGTATGGTGATTAGGTGAGTTCCCTGAGGAATTTCTTCCAAGGACAAAGGTTGTTCTATGTGGAGCTACCATAATTATATACAGAAAGGAAGTAGAGGCAGGTTTACCTCCAAGAGAGGAGTAATGTGGTGTTTTTCCTAAAACTGTGGTGGACACTTTTTTTTTTTTGTGTGGAGAAAATCGATATTGCGTTTTATTGATTTTAATGTAGAAGGAGACAGATACTATTCAAGTAATAGAGCACACAATAGTGTACAAAGGCATGCCTGCATTATTACCCCTACTAGGGTGCTGTCTTAAATGGAGGTTTCTCTTTGTTTTATGTATATAACACAACTCGGCTGTCAGCTGAGGAAAAGTGGGTAAGGAGCATCACCCAATACAGAGGACAACCATATCACTAATCCGTAAGGCAGCCACTTCTTTCCTATCCATTTTCACATCTTACAGGAGTGGTTGCACAGATTCAGTTTCTTTACAGAGGTCTTTAAACTGAATGCATAACCTTGGGTGGATGTGGAATTAATGCCAAAGTACTATCCTTTTTTCATTTTTTTGTGACATGGCTAGAGTAAAACAAAAGACTGAAGTATTTTTAACAGATTTCGGGCCAGATGTAGCAAACGTTTGCGACTCGCAAACGGGCCGATTCGCAATTTGCGACAGTGCAAAATCGGAAATGGGATGCAAAAAGCCAATTTCCGACTCGCAAAAAGCGATGGTACCCGTTTGCGAGTCGCATCCGTTGCGACCCCATTTTGCGACCCGCAAATTGCGACTCGCATTTTGCGACTCGCAACCAATATGCAATTGCAAGTCGCAAATTGCGACTAGTCGCAAAAAGCTCAGTTTGCATGTCGCATTTACCACTAACTCAGAGCAGGTGGTAACCATTACCAAAGTATAAAAGGAGACCCAGAAGGCATCTGGGTTACTCAAGATGGCGGACATATACCTGATAGCAGTGAGGAGGAGAGTCTACGCAGCCCAGCAGAGGAGGAGGGGCCACAGACAGGAGAAGATATATAGAACCAGGCAGACCCTTTTCCAGCAAACTGAAGAGGAGATCTATGATAAATACCGCCTTAGCAGCGCAGCCATTCTAGAATTAATAGATTTACTAAAACCACAGCTAGAACACAAGACTCTGCGTGGCTGCGCCATCCCTACGCATGTGCAAGTACTATGCACACTGCACCTCTTGGCCTCAGGGAGCTATCAGGGGGTCATTGCCGTGGCAGGTGGGGTATCCCAAAGTGCAGTGTCAAGGTTCCTCAGGGCCTTCCTAGATGCCTTAGTCACGCACAGGTCTCACTTCATATACTTACCAAGGAATGAGGCAGAAATAAACAGCACGAAGCTGGACTTTTACCGCATTGCCCACTTCCCCCATGTCATTGGATGTGTAGAAGGGACACACATTCAAATATGCCCCCCTGCTAATCTGGAACATATTTTCGGCAACAGAAAGTGTACCCACTCACTCAACATACAGGTTGTTTGTGATGCCCATTACGTCATCACGGACATCGTTGCTAAGTTTCCAGGCAGTACCCATGACTCATACATTTTTAGGCATAGTGGGATACATCAACGCCTGGAACGTGGGGAATTTGGAGACGGATACCTCCTAGGTCGAGCCACAGACACTTGCAGACATACACACAGGTCACTGTGCACGACTATCTGGACTTACTAACAGTGTACTTTTGTGCCCAACAGGTGACAGTGCATATGCTCTCAGGCCTTGGATCATGACTCCGTTTTTAACACCAAGTAATGAATCTGAGAGGCAATACAACAGTGCGCATAAGAGGACCAGGAACCTGATAGAGCGGACCTTCGGACTCCTGAAGGCAAGATTCAGATGCCTCCACCGCAGTGGAGGCGCCCTCCAATACACCCCCATTACCGCTTTCAAAATTGTGGTCGCATGTGCCATCCTCCACAACATAGCCACCCGACGTGGGCTACCTCTCACCCCTGCAGAGCCAGATCCTGATGAGGAAGAGCAAGAATAACCACATCGCCATCATGGGGATAAGAGTCTAGCTAATCAAGGCAGACTGAGACGGGAACACATTGCAACGCAATATTTTGGACGGTACGTGTCAACTCCCACCATACTCACCCATTAACTAAACACTCATTTAGTTAAGTGGAAGAAAAATAACTGTTTTAATAATGTAATGAATGAACTATATACAAGATTAATTTGTCCATGGGCAGGGAAATGCCAACCAGTCATGTGGCACATTAACGCCATGTGCCACATTTATTTCTCCGGGCTGTTCTCTAGCTTCTCCTGCCCCTCCTGCCAGCCTGGCTGGTCCCTGCTGCGTCCATGGTGCTCTGCCTCCCACTCCTTAGCACCCTACTGTCAGTAGCAGATACACTGCTCACTGTGGAGCCCTCCTCACTATCTTGGGGTGTTTCCCCGGTGGCCCTCGACATCTCCTGTGTCTCCATTAGTTCTATTATATGTGTGAGACGTCCCAGGCCCCTGGCAACATCCCCAGCAAAAGGGCCCATCTCTATTTGCAGGCCAACTGTCCTCCTCGACAGGCCTGTTGTGTTGATGGCTAGCCTGCCGATCGATGTGGCCATCCTGTCCAGTCTTAGCATGATCTGGCGATCTCTGCGCCGCCCAGCCTCTGCCTGGCCCAGCAGTCCGGCCGCCAGTTCCCTGATGGCAGAGGCAATGTCCCCAGTGTTCTGGCACATCAGGTCCATGCGTCTGTTGAGGTGCTGCATGCTTGCATGGTTGTGTCTTACAAAGCGGTGCAGCACCCCACTAATCCTGCCCAATATGGTGTTCTGCAGGCGCTGACCCCGCAGCAGATGTGCCTCACTGCTGGTTGGAGGAAGTATCCGGGATCCAGACGCTCTTGCCCTGCGACGCCTGCGCTGTGGTGGCTGCCCTGTGCTCCCACCTGTATCCTCCCTGGCTGTTGCTGGGGCAGCTTCTGGCGTTGTTGTTGCAGCAGGCGTTACCACTGCAGGAATGCTGCTGACTGTGCATGTGGGGGTGCTGGCGGGTCCTGGGGTGTCCTCCTGGGCCTGGGTGCTTGGGGTGTAGGGGGTGTCTTGCTGGAGACCTGTGGGACATGGGGAACACACTGTCAGTGTCTAGTATCTATTGCACAATTCCTAATAAACATTTGCCTATGAACTGCCTATTGGACTACATTTCCCATAATGCATCATTCTGGCTTTTTCTACCCTGAAATGGAGCTATTTTGGTTGTGCATGCACCTGTGTACATGGTGAGTGGGGTATGACATTGATATGGGTACAGGCATGTCACACGGTACTCACCGGTTGATGTGCTGGGCTCTGAGGTGTCCAGGTCCCCAAATCCACACACTGCCTCCGGCTCAAAGGTTTCCTCAATCATGTCTTCAAGGGGTGTGGGTGGTGGCACAGATGATGGTCCCCCTCCAGTGCCTCTCATCTCCCGGAGCCTTTCTGCCACCCTCTCCTTGGTCCGGGAGCGGAGGTCATACCACCTCTTCCTTATGTCCTCAATTGTCCTGTGGCTCACACCCAGGGAATTAATTTTCTCTTGCATTTCCTGCCAGATTTTCTTTTTGGTGGCCTCAGGAACAGTGTGGGCTGCTCTCCCAAAGAGCTCATCATGGTGCTGACAACATTCTTCGGTCAGCACCTCAAGCTCCCTCTCAGAGAATTTCATTTTCCTTTTTCGGGGGGTTCCCTCCATGGCTGCTGCTGCTTGTTCAGTGTGAAGACTGGTAGTTATAAAAGGGTGTGGTCCTGCCTCCTCCCAGGTGTATTTGTTAACTTCCTGGCTGTGATGTCATCATCATGTGCCAGGAAGTGTTTCCAGAGTGTTCTGGTGTGCTTTCTGGAGTGTTCTGCTGCACCTGCAAGCAATTTTGAGGGTACTCGCAATTTGCGACACCCACTCGCTAATTGCGAGTTCATTTTTTGCACACTCGCAAACAGCGACCTCGCAATCTGCGGACTCGCACACAGCGTTGCGAGTCCGGCTGCGAGTCGCTAAATCGGACCGGTTATTTTCCTGGCATACCAAATTGCGAGTCGCATTTTGCGAGTCGCATTGACTCGCAAAATGCGACTCGCAATTTTTATTTTTCCTACATCTGGCCCTTCATTATTTATTTTCAGGACTGTTTCTTGCAAGTTCAGATCAACCTGAATACTAATGGCTGCCCCACCTTTCTTACCTTCACTTGCAGGGCTTGTGGTTGGTAACATAATTGGGCTGAATGTGGGGTGCAATTACTACAGGTTTCTGATACTTAATTTTCAAATCCCCATCATTCAGCTATTCGAAAATTGTTTAAAACACTGATGTTTCCTCTCTCAAACACCCCTTCCAGTGGTTCTCTTCGGGATTTCAAGTGGTAGATGCTTTCTACTGCCCAGACATGAAAATCAAAGAATGTCACATGCACCTTAATAGGTAGTAGTTGCTTGGCACTGCACACCCTTGAAAGTCAGAAAATGTGATTTGCACTTAACCGTATAATTGGTGAGTCTTGTGCCGCTATAATCTCCTGAGTTCTACTATACATGCAAGTGACTACGCCAGTGGTTCCCAAACTTTTTCAACCCCAGACTCCCTTGACCTTTTGGCTGTTGGCTGCGGCTCTCCATTATGCTACATTTTATTTGGCAGGTGGGGGGATGTAAGCCAGGCCTCGGGAGCACTTCCATTTTTCTCCCTGAAAATAATTGGGAAGAAGCCGATGAAGGTATCATTATCATATATATAACAAAATTAAATCTAAAAGTTGTTTAATAAAACTCTTTATTTGGTTCAGTCAGAAACAATATTCTCTGGGGTCTGCAGATGGAATTTTTTTAAACCATTTTTTGTTTTAGAGCATTGTCTCTAGCTAATACAACCTTCTTGTAAACTAGCCTGAATTTTTTTTAAATGTTGCCCTACATTTTTGCTTTCTACTGCTCACGTTTTCTTTCTTGAGAACTACACCAGAAAAAAGAAAAGTTAATTCCCATTTTCCTTGATTAAGCTGCTATTATGCCCTGTGACTTGCCTTTCATCTTTCCAGCACGCATTGTGATTTAAATGAATCAACTGTAAAAATATATTAATGTTGAGCAGTTCACAGGTTACTAAAGAGATAACGATTTATCGTGATTAGTGTGAATAAAGAGCTGACTGCATCTATTCATTAATTTAAAAACATACTACAATTGTAGAAGTGGGTGAATTTTTTCTTAATAAATAGATACTTTCATTTATTGGGCCTGAGCCACCCTGAGGAAGTAGCACACTAGGTTTGCTTTCTAAGTTGTGAAAGAGATGATATGGTTAAGTTACTGCAGTACACCCATAGTTGAACAAAATGTATGGTTTTTACGAAGCTGGCCTGTCACAAGACACCGGTTTATTCCAGGACACTGAGAACGGGTGTGACGTGTAAAAGGCTCAATTCAGAGCTCGCTCATACCGGTGTGCTAAGGTCAGCAGAGGTGTAACACAGCCCCAGGAGAACCCCATCATTCAAGGGGGCCAAAACTGTGTGCTTGGTGCTTTTTGCTGTTCGCGGCACCCCTGGCCAGTTTTCATGGCATACTGGGGTGCCGCAGTACACAGATTGGGAACCACTGGATTAAGCTATACAAAACTCACATTTTTGCTTGGAAATAATAACCCTAGAGGACCTTGTAACACTTTTGTAGAGGAAAGAGCAATCACTTTACATCCTGTGGCTGTCTGCTTTGCTCCAGAAGGAGATATTAGATGGAACATGCAAGAGAATTCACAACTATTTTTCCACTCGAGCCAGACCACCCATTGTTTCACACTGAGTTAGATGCTTCCTTTTCCTTATGACTGAAGGTGGGCTTGCGAGTGATACAGAAATCCTCAGTCCTAATTTCAATTTTATGTGCCTAATGCATCAATATGGGAGATAAGTTTAGTTGTTGAAATACTTTAAAGCCTAAACACCACTTTCTACAGCAGTTTATAACTGTTTCCATGCATAAATGCCACAGATGTTTGTGTTAGAGGAACACAATTGGTAGTTTTGAGAAAATGAGCCTTTTTGCATGGTCAAACTCATTTCCCATTGACTTTTATTGTTGTTGTTTTTTTAACTGCACATTGCTGTTCAGTGCCCAGTGTATGTTCTCTGATCTCTAAAATGTAGAAATTGGCAAATCCCTGATTGACTTACTTAACTTTTCAATAAATGCCTGCATGACTGAAATCACCCACTAGATGAAAACCAACTATCTAAAGCTAAGCACTGACAAGATCAAAATTGTGATCTCTTGGAAGAGCACATCACCGTGAGAGTACACCTAGTGGCCAACAAAGCTATGACAGACAACCAATCCCACTACCCACGCCAGGCACCTCGGCATCATCATTGACAGCAAACTCAATATGACCGCCCAAGTCAATCCCATCACCGTCTCAATGCATACATACCCTGAAAATGCTGAGGAAGATTTTCAAATAGCTCTCAATCAGTGCTGAGAAAACCACCGCACATGTTTTGGTCACAGGCAAGTTGATCTACAGGAACACCCTTTATGCCAGGATCAACAAAAGACTCACTAGAAGGCTGCAGACCCTTCTGAACTCACCAGCCAGATTTACTCTTTACCTCCCATGCCACACCCAGATCACATCACAGCTGAAGGGCTCCACACACTACCCATTCACAAACTAGCACAATTCAAACTCGTTACCCACACTTTCAAGGTCCTACATTCCAGTGGCCCAGCATACCTTAACAATCGCATCTGCTTTCACAAACCTTCTAACCACCCCCCCTCATACAGCCTCCTACTTGCAGAAATACTATTTATGGAAAGCCAGATGTAGTGGTCAAGCTTTTTCCTATATTGCTCCTAAGTCATGGAACTACTTGCTGCTACATTATTGAAGAACCTCCTCCTCACATCTTGACTTCCACAAGAAGCTGAAGACCAGGTTTATTGAGTTTCACTAGGCCTAGGTGTATCTAGACGCACACCTCCTCAGCGCCAGAATATCCACCCGGGTGTCAGTGCACTCTACAAATCGGCATAACATAATGCCCTAGAAGGTGGTGTGGAAATACCCCCATGACATGTACATTTTAATGTAATCTGTGGACTGCATCACTTATTGTGTCCTCCACTAGTGTGGCAAAGGAAAACACAGCTTCAGGACTACCATTATAGCCTGACGGCAGTGTAAAACCTGCAAAGTGACCTGTTCAAATTACCTTTTTGACAGATAAATAACTCAATTTGAGATATTTGTAAGTCTCCTCTATGTAGGCCTTGTAGCCCACAAAGTACGGTGCATGGTATATAAAATTAAGACATACAAAAAATGTATGTTACCATGTCCCTACAGTGACAAGACACGGAAAGCAGTTTTAACTGTGGCAGGCCAGCTGCCCTACGCAGAAAATACAAGTATAGATTAAAATACCAATACTATATCTTTGTAATGGGACCAGCTAGGAAATAATGATACCTTTGAAAATCCAATCCAATTGTGAAGTTGAATTTTTAGTAAATATTAGGGCAAAACAACTTTTAGAAAGTTACCTTTCCCTACCTGATGTTCCTGTCTGCTAATTTGCATTAACTCCCTGCTTTAGAGGAGTCATCTCAGTCTGTTCAGGTCAGTCTATTGTTTGCTGCTGGGAGGTATTTCACACCTCTTTCATACCTCTTCCCGGCCTGTTTTCAGCACAGGAAGATGTGTGAAAGATATGTGAAATGCCTTCCATGAGAAACCAATAGGCTGTCTTGAATGGGAAGAGGTGACTCTTCAGAATTCCACAGAATTCCACAGGTTTGGGCATCCAGTGACAAAAGTGCCCAATCTTGTTTACCAGATCTGTTGAACCACAAGTAACTCTTGCGGCACACCTGAAAGAAAGAGAGCAGGATACCAAGATAATTCTTGTGCATCCCCTTTCTGTTTGCTGAAGGATCCTGCTTTTGTCCTACCAAACATCTGTCTTTGGGTTTGCTGTAGGTACAATGCTTGCTTCAAACTGAATTTTAGTGTTAGATGTATGTGGAACACATGTGATTTCCCTATGACACCCCTACCCCAAACCTCAGAAGCAAAGTTTAGTCATGAAGACTGTTGCCACCTTGAAACAGCCCTTGTACATGGCATTTTCAGCCTTGCTGTAGTAAGGCAAACAGGAACTACTGAATATTGGATGGGGTTGCATCCAGGAACATTTACCCTACTGGTTAGGGAGTGTCTAGGAGTCATCCCCAGTCACTATCTAGTGCCAGCCATAAATGCAGCACCCTATCAGAACAGCGTTCAACTTGAGAAAGCATACCCAACTGAACCTGGGGCACTTTGCATCAGTGACTGGTGAGAAGAACCTGAGGAGGTTGGACCCCCTTCAACTTGAAATCTAACGACAGCAAGACCTTGAAGGATCATAAGGCTGATTCCCCCTGGTGGTGCCAGGAAAATAAAAAAGGTGAAGAGGGAGTTTCTGTGAAGAATCCCAGCTGACTAGCAGCGTCTAGACCTGAGCTGGACCTTTCTGTGCCCTCTGCCTGGCACACTGAGAGTCTCTAAGTGTTCCCCTGATGTCCTGGTGGCCTTAGTAGTGTACTCTTGTGGCTGTTTGGGCACCATGGGATGACTGGGAACTTTTCAAAACGTTTCATCCAAAGCTTCAAGGATCCAACCATGAAAGGAATCTTATCAGCAGTTCCATGGCGTCTGTCTGAATTTAAATCTTATCCCACACGCAAAATCGTTTTACTACAGATAAATGCATGGCAAAGTCACTTTTCAGATTGAGACTTCTTATTTCTCTTCACATTTCCCTTCTTTCAGGCTTAGGAGGGCCAATCAACTTGGTGTATCCCTCCCACACCCATTGTGGTCAGCCTCAATCACACCTAGATCCTAGTCTACCCCAGCCACTTACCACAGTTGCTGCTGTCTGCTTCTTGGCGCTATTTTCTCTTAAATATTTAAAACATTCATATCTCCAGTTCCCCTTGTTGTACTTTTGATATTTATGTCTTATTTTATTGTCTATTTAGTGTTTTTGACTTTGTAACTGTTTTGGTACTTCTAAATGCTTTACACATTTTCCTTAAGATTAGCTGTCTGTTCTGTGCCATAGCTACTAGAGGTTCAGCTCAGGTTTAAATTACTCTGACCTTTGGCTGCACCTAACAAGTTAGTGGCTTTAGTACCTGTGCTGGACTACCATCCACCCCAACTAATAATTCACTTTCTCACAGCATTATCTTGGGTGCCTCAGATTTTGCCCAAGCTTCATCCACTGTACAGCCTCTGAAGCGTGCTTTACTTGCACAGAACCCTCTCCTTTTGCCAAGACCTTCCTTTGCTCACAGTTCCTCTACTTGCACTGAGACTTTATTCAGGTCTCCTTCTTCCCGTCAATGGTCAGAGGTGCACTGAGACATTCTGCAGCAGGAGTGCTAGGTTTTCAACATACCACAGTTGCTGGTGCAATTTTAAGTGCGCGAGTGTGGCATTTTTGGAGGGCTTAGAGAACCTCCTATTTCAAAAGTTGTGTCTGTAACATGCTCAGAAGCAGTGTGAATATTCACCTCTTCCCCTGTTTCCAACGGCTCCTGGAGGTCAATGTTCAACCTGTCTCTTATCACGAACCCCCAAGATCAGGGTTAGTGCCAGGGTCCTGGAAGGGGAAGCCTGCTCCGCAACTCGCTAACCCTGCCCATCTCACATATAGTTTTATTTTGTTCAATGGGCCTTTTGCTACTTTAAACAGACAGACATTTCCAAAATGTCTTGATCCCTGAATATTACATTAATTCTGCTCCTGTTCAAAACGTATAGTGACAGTTTCGACTCCCTAGGCAGTGCTTTTCTTCACCATGACAATATTTTACAGGCATTTCAGCCAGTCATGTTACACTGATATGAACAATATTAAAATAAAAATACCATTAGTGAATAGTATGAAAGGCTACCAAAGAATGCAGAACATTCTCCAATTACAACCTCACTTGAAATCTATCCTAGAAAAAATATTTGAATGGTAATGATATTGCCACATAACTTGTGAGAAATGAGAACAACGTACATAAATTATCCCTTGTTTTTACATGTGATAAATTACCGCACTGCAAATTTATTTAAAAAATAAGGTAGAATAAGGCAATGAAAACAGTTTTCTTATAATTAACCTCACATGCAAACAATCCTCAGAAAAACTTGCTAACATCTGCTTCAGCTCCCTTATTCTCAGGAAGCTGTTAAATGTGTTTGCTGTACAGTAACCTACATATGTTAGGCAGACATTCTGAGTGTGCCAATTTGGCGACCTCACGTCTGCCAGACAGACGATGTATGTTTTCGTTAGGACAACGTCATATTTTCCAGGAAGAAAGATACCTAACAGGGAGAGAAGATGAATAATACCTCTGTTTAGATCTACGACACGAGTACCTACGTATGTGGAGCTTAATCCGATCTAAGCAGAGCAACCTCACTGAAATACCACAAACAGGTACAAACTGTGAGAAGTACCAGAATTTTTATTTTGCTCTCTCGTATCCCCGATTTGACCAGGCAACAGGACGGTTACGGCCCTTTGGGGCCCTACAACGAGGGACCATTGTTTAGAAGTGTTTTTGAAATAATGCAAATTGGAGGTATGATGTGCCCTTAAGTCCCCAATGACTTTCCCGGAATCTCTGAGCTTGCTTAAGTGAGTTGGGTATGTTCTCGGCGTTCTAGTGATAAGTATGTGCGATGTAGAATTTGCGCTTACTCAGCTTATGCATATCGCAGGTGTATGGTGAGGTTTGTGAGAATTTAGGTCAGGTAATGTTTTAGTAGGAGTGTGCGTACTCCGCAGTATGAGAGTAGGGAAGTCGTTGAACTTCATGTGAATGTGGCTCTTTGTGCTAGAAAATTGTCCACGTGGTTGTTGGTCATGTACGGACCCGGCATGGTCTAAGACTCCGGAGTATATTGATAAGTGTATGAGACACTTGGTTTATGTTGTAATTTGTGCGGTTTAATAGGTCAATCGGGCGTGGTTGACAAGTCGAGTTTGAGTCAAAATTGTGAGTGAAACCTTCGATGGAGATTTGGCAAGTTCTAAAGCGCACTAGGACGAACCATTGACAAGTCGAGAGTAGGATTTGCGGGTCAAATTCTGCTTGCGAGTGCGGGATCTGAGAAGGAGAGAGTAGCGGCCGAGGCTTCAAGTGAAATCTCTGTAAGGTTCTGAAGCGACTGTGTTACCCTTCCTGTAGTAAACCGGCAAATTTGAGTTTTATTGTTAAGGTGCTCGGAATATATGGTATTAGTTGTGTGGATTCAGAGTGAGGGCGACAAGTCGCAAGACTTTGTCAGTCGTAGTGTGTGTGAGTGTGACATCATTGGATCCACGCTGGGATAGGTCAGTTGCCGAGAGAGGTCACGCACGGATTGGCAGCCGTCCGTGAGAGGCAATTGATTGAGAAGGTAGGCGAAGAGTGTTCTGGGAATTAAAGTCACTTCCTGATTAGATTCTAAACAAAATAAAAGATGCAAAATGAAGTTTTTCGAGGCATTAAAGAGTGCCTTGAGGGGAGATACGTACATTACAGAGAGTGTAGGGGAGCCTACACTGCCAGAGGATACTCCGGCTTATGCCGTAATGGAGGAGAAGGGAGTAGCGCCGTGCCTTTGGCTAACGCAATGGTGCAATTTGACAGAGAAAGAGGGGTGCTTGGCGTTTCCGGGCACATGGAACGTTCAATATACGAATTTTAGGGAATTTGCAGAGGGTGTTAAATGAGCAGAAGCCACCTCCGAGACCAGCCCAGTTTGAGGCGTTAGCAATTTGGGAACTAGCGGCGATTCAGAAGCAGCAACAGAAATTTGAGCGCAGAATGAGGAAAGCAGAAAAGACTCTAGCGGAGGCTAGATGGGATAGTGAGACTAGGATGTGGAGAAGGGAAATAACAGACGGAGTTAGGATGTTTCTGGCAATAACTCAAGAAACTGAAACACAGGGAAGAAAGGCCACTTGTAAAACGCACAAGGGTTCTAGTAAGCAGAAGGAGACACAGAGGTCTTGGGCAGATGCAGAGGATTCAGATGATGATGAGTTCCTTAATCAGTTGTTACATGAGCGACCACCACCATATGCCATAAATGACAATAGACAGGGTACTAGTACGGGTCCTGGAAGTTCGATACACACTCAGGGAAATACAAATGTAGCACAGGTGAGTAATGTTGTCACATCAGCTCTGATACAGAATGGTGTCAGTGTATCCGCTGCACCAGAGACACAGATACAGTTACAGCCACCACCAATTCAGAGGCTCTACCCTGATGTCCCAGTACTAGAGACGACTACGAATTTGATGGTGCCGCCTAATCCAGTGTACGCGAGATCAAAGTTAATGCAGATTGAGCCAACTCCACAAATGCTGCCACCGCCGCAGCAACAAATAGTTCCAAATTACACTTCGGTCGCAAGACCGCAGTCAGTTACAGCACCCGTGATGAACCAAGCTGTGGGAGCTAATGCTCCACCGGGATTGGGAAATGGTCAGACACCAGCTGCTATATGATTGCCGATTACAGTTGGTCCACCAGTACCGCTATATGCGCAGGCGAAGCCTAGTGTATGCGATCAAGGAGTAATGACTCAAGAAATGATAAGAGGAGCATTCACAGGAAGCTCCCAGAGAATAACCCCAAGAGAACAAACAGCAGAAGGATCTAGATCATTGTTAGACTTTAGTCCGATAGGGGTTCCATTAGAGACAATGAGACAAGCAGGTTTGGGTCTATTGACTCCGCAGGTATTGAATGCCAGCACGTCACAACCACCGATGGTGCAAGCTGGAAATATCTCATTGCAAGGGTTAACTGTGCAACAGTTGAATGAATGGTTAGACAAGCTTAACACTCCACAGACTACTCCCATAACAGCAGAGCAGTCAGAGAGAGAAGACTTCCTGAATTTTGTGAGGTTGGGTGTGGAAGCAGCTGAATTTGTTGAAGGAACTATGGGGGTGGACAGACTAGAATCATACACTGAAGGAGAATTGAGATATCTGTGCCCGAAAATAACCAAAGAAGTGAGGAAGGTGCATCAGAGGCTAGCGAACTTGGCAGACAAATACGGCATAGACTTAGATAATACCAAGCATCTGAAACGGAGTTACAGGTTAGATCTCGAGACTAAAGATTTTGATCACATGAGAACCACTGGAATAAAGGCACACCTTAGGGAGATACTGCAGAGTGCTCAAATTTGGGGAGCATTAGAGAAGTGGGAAGGCAGATGGGCGAAGAAGAGATAGAAGAGGAAAAGTGACTGTCTGGAGCCACAACAGGCGAAAGCTGTGCCAGACACGGGGACAATAAAGATATTACCAATGAGAGAGACAGCTGGAGGGGTCCTAGTTCATGTGCCGTGGTCTAGTGGAGACATTTTGTCATTCACGAATGACTATCTCAGGTTGAGAGGGAAGCCAATAGAATGGTATCAGCAGACAGACAGGTTTGTGAAGCTTGCGAAGTGTCTTTGGGAAGACTTGAACACACTGTTTGAGATTATAGTTCCATCTGATTTGTGGCTTGAGTGCAAGAGAGGTGTGGATTGGCCGACAGAAGAACCGGCAAGGGACAAGATTACAGGAGCACCGTCTCCTGATGTAATGAGGTATTACCATAAGGTGATTGAGTTTTTAAAACAGATGGTGTCGCCGAAGGTTACTGATTGGCAGAAAACTGATCAAACGGCACAAGAAGGCAAAGAGTCGATACATGCCTACTATGAGAGGTTGTTGAAGGTGTTCAAGCATTACAGTGGCACAGAGGTCATAGAGCCGAAAGACATGAATCACCTTGTGTTCAGGTTGGTTGAAGGATTGAGGCCAGAGATTAGCCAGATGATTAAGAATCATTTGATCTGTTGGCAAGCAAAGCCAATTGATGAGGTGTTGCAGTATGCGAAATACTGTAGTGATGAGATTGAATTGAAGCAGAGAAAGCTGAAAGAGAAAGTAATGGTGATGCAAATTAAGGCAGCTCAAGCAGGGATGCAGGGAAATGGAGTGCAGCAGATGATACAGCAACCGCAAGGGAACGGAATGTTTCAGAGGCAACCGAGAGGCCGAGGTCGAGGAGGTTTTGGGAACTGTGGGCCAGATTTGAATACGGTTGTAGTTCAAAATGACGTGCAAGGGATGAAAAAGATGTTACCATGCCACGCGTGCGGGGGCGTGGGAAACTGGAAGCAGGAATGTCCGATGATGGTGCAGGATGGTGTTGTTCAACAAAGCAATGATGCCAGTACATTTCAAAATGTGAGGGGTCCAAGAGTGAGAGGTCAAAATCCGAACTTTCAGAATAACATGGTTCAGATGAAGGGTTTCCAGCCCATGCAACAGATACAAATGCCACGTGTCCAACCAGTACAGGTGCAACAAGTACAACAGCAGATTCCCTTGGTACCTACACAGCAAATGCAGTTGCCATTAGCTCCGATAGGACAGCAACAGGTGATGCTTCCTCAACAGGTCACAGGTCAAACAATGAGTCAAAATAACACAGTGCAACAATTTCCATTGCTTGGTGAGAATGGAATAAACGATGAATGGTCGGATGATTGTTCAGATAGTGAGGAGTGCAGGTTTGCAGCGTCCCTAGAAGTAGATCAAAGGGGACCCTACGTGCAGGGAAAGGTGATGGGTCACAAGGTTTCATTCCTGGTTGACACAGGAGCCACACGCTCTACAGTCAGAAGTGCAGAGGTTCCGAAATTGCCCCTATCAGACGCAAGGGTCTGGCTCACGTGGTCCGCTCTTTTTCTCACCAGGTGGAAGCAACCACACTGCCACCGATAAATGATCCAGGTCACAATCTGAAAGCTGGTGACTGGGTTGTTGTCAAGAAACACGTGAGGAAGTCGTGTTTGGAGCCACGTTGGAAGGGGCCGTATCAAATGATACTGACAACTACTACTGCTGTGAAATGTGTGGGAGTTCCAAACTGGATACATGCCAGTCACACAAAGAAGGTGACGAGTCCAACTGATGAGAAACTTGAGTTGTCGAAAATAACAACTACAGGAAAGGAAGTCTCAGGGCCGGAGAGTAATCAAAGGGAAACTGAGACTGGAGGAGAGCCCGTTGAGGACGGCTTGGTCACTCAAACAGCAAACGAGATCCAGAGGGGTGACAGTGAGCCTATCTCAACCGAGGCACCAGGAGGACTGACCCAAAGAGAGGTTCTCCCAGAAGCAGACGGATACAGGTTTGAAATTGAGCCACTGACAGACCCAGAAGGCGAAGGAGGTGAGGCGGAAGGAAGTCAGAGTGTTCAAACTCCTTCTGAACCACTTGCAGAGCCATCAAGAGAAAACACCACAGCACAAGAGGAGGGCAGTGAACCGCAATCTGAAGGATCAAAAAGTAAAAAGACGCTCAAGAGGGATAAGTGGCCGGTGACCACTTTCCCTTTTGTGGCACAAGCTGCAAAAGGGAAAGTGGTCATTGATGAAACAATAGAAGAAGAGGTCGATACCACAAGGAAGGAAGATCTGAGTGAAGGAGAATTGCAGGGTGACCGCAGATTGAAAAGAAAGAGAATAGCAAATAGAAGGTACGCAGGTCCTGAATGGGCTTATGCAACGACAAGTGAATGGCAGCAAGAGTTCTTGGCGTTCTGTTTTGATCGTGAAGTGCCAGGTCAACATTATGGTACTTGAAGTTGGCTACGAATAAAGAGACTGTGTTAAAGATGAAATTGAATAAAGGAAAACCTGAGAAAAGAGACTGATAAATTACCGGATGTGACACTGTTATTCTGAATTGACTTTTGAAAAACGATTTTGACAAGCTGCTAACCTGATTTGACAAGGATCCTGGGAGTGAGTGAAACGGTGTAAATACTTGCTAAAGAAAGACGTTGCTTAAACTTTGCAGAAAAGAAAAGAAGGAAAAGACTTATTAACCATCCTCAAATTAGTTGTTCCTATTTATGGTAATTTACTTTCTGATTCTTTACAGATCTTGACTAACACTGGAGATAATAATAAGGGAAGCAGGACCTGTAGATGGTTGAGTATTATTTTGGGTATTGTGTGTGTGGTAGTAATAATAGGTGTGATTGTGGGAATGCCATTGGTGGATAAGAATGAGACTAACAATGCTACAGTTTCTGAGACTGCTACACTAACCCCATGGGAGAGATTTGAGCAGGATACGAAGTATTTGCATGAGGGAACTAACACAAAAAGGGAACTATCTACTAATGTTTTCTATCGCTTGCTGAATGAGTATGTTGAAACAATGGATGCAAAGACTTGTTATGTGTGCACAAAAATTTCTTCGTCAGTACAAGAAGGGGTTACTTATCACAGTTTGCCGCTAACATACGGGATAAATTGTAGTTTGTTATTAACAAGGTTTTATAATCAAGAATATATTCAGTACTTCTATTCTAATCTACATGTAGTGCTTTCTTATGTGCCTGTAATTGAATATTTGAGTAAGATAGCTAAGGATCATAGTATAAAAGTAGTTAGGGGTTTCTTTGAGCCCACACTGACATTTGGTACAGCTTATGCGCATCACAATAATCTAACCTGCTTATTAACGCCTGTAGAGAAGAGCTTTTTAGATCACACTGATGATGGAAGAAAAGCGTTAAAGGAAAAGCTAGAAAAGGGATTAGAGAAGCTGACATTTGCAAATGATTATGCTTATAGTGCAATAAAGACACAAGGCAAATTAGCTTTAGATGCATTACACGTAGGAAAGCTTTGTATATATAGATCAAATTCTGATCATGACACTTTATTTGTGGGAACGAGTGAGTGCAGACATGTGTTTTTGTTTCAGAGTAAGTGGACGTTCATGTTAAATGGACAGGATCCAGTGATCCTGGGGATATATTACATATGTGGACTTAATGCTTATTACCGTCTTCCAAAGGGATGGTATGGGACATGTTATTTGGGAATAGTTTTCCCAAAGATCTACCAATTTGACGACTTAAGGAAGTTTCCTAAAATGTCTGAAGGACATCATACTAGACAGAAAAGAGAGACAGCTGCTGCTGTCGTGGGTGATATATTTGGAGCAATAATTCCTTCAGTGGGAGTTATTTTCAACTCAATAAAGATTTGAAAGTTGTCTACTATTGTCGATAACATGCTGACAAACTTTACAGGGGCTATACTCCTGATGGATACTGAACTTGCTGCGGAGAGGGCTATGACTCTTCAAAACTGGCTTGCTTTAGACATTCTTTTAGCAAAATGTGGTGGAGTCTGTAAGATGCTTAATGAGCGCCACTGTTGTGCGTATATTCTGGATAATAGTGATAAGATTAGAAGTATGCTTACTAACCTAACAAGAGATAGTGCAGATTTGAAGGAACTGAAAGAACCAGGAGTTTGGGGAAAGGTTGGAAAAGGACTTGCTAAAGTGCGAAGTTGGTTTAAAGACATTTGGAATGGGATATTGGGAAAAATAATACAGGGAACATTAATAATTTTGGCTTGTTTATTCAGACTATGGTTGTTGAGCAAATTCAGTAAAAGAATTAAAACAAAATGGGAAAAATATAAAGAGAGGAGGGAAGACAAGAAAAAGGAAAAAATGTACCGAGCAAGATATGAAAAGGCGAAATGAAAAGAAAGATTGAAATGAGGGAATTGAACAAATGAAAGAAAATGTTAAAAGATGGTTTTGTGTGATGACAAGTGTCATCAGAGGAGGGATTGTTGGAGTGTAGCTTTTATAATCAAAATTAACATGAAATGTTTGCAAATTAATGCGTAATGATGCTGCATAGAAAATGTATTAATGTGCCTTACTAAACGTGTGTTCGAAATGTGCCCCTCGGGGAGTGGCCACCAATGTATACGATGATTAATGAAATTGACTAATGATGAATTATTAATGTACTAATGTATGATTTTGTACTAATATTAGGGATTATATGATAAAGGTTTGTTAATTAATCACTAGGCCTTAGTTAGCATAAGTCGGGCCTAGCTGCCCAGTTTCATATTAAATGCGTTTTTCTAACGTGCAATGTGCTGACTCGCTGAAGGACATGTACTCGTATTTTTCCAAAGCTAGAGGATGTATGTAACCGTAGTAAATCCGTTCTCATGAGACTCGACTTGCTCAAGGAGACATTCTTGCTGAATGCAACAGTGTAGACTTGCAACAGTTACAAGGTCGCCTAAACTGGTTTAGACAGTGGGACTACTGACTGGGCCTGAGAAACTAAAAGTTTTCACCTGACATTCTACCCGATGGAGACGTCAATCACAGGAGTCAATAAACTACGTGAGAACTGTTATGGGGTGACAATCTCAATGAAGCAACAAATGGACCATTGGATGGAGATAATGGTGCACCAAAACTTGTCCAATCGGAAATTAGGGGACTGTACAGCAAATTTTGTATAATTATATGACCCAAGGAGGAATCAGGCATTCGAGAGAGGGAGAGCCGTGAAGCCATTTTTGCCATTACCTAGCCGCTCTGTCACTCTGCCTAAAGACTTTGCTGTTTGATTCTTCTAACCATCCTCACCTTACTTTGCTTAGCCCGTTCTTTACTTTTCCTCCTTATGAGGGAAGTGACCTTTATTGCCCGTCTTGCTGAACTTTGCTGAGTTTCCTAGCTGATGGCGAATTAACTGATGTCCTGAGGACGAAGACTGACTCTGTATGCTGACCCATTACGGAGGGTAACTATATAATGATGAAATTGTAATTGTCTGTTTGCCTTTTCTTTTAGGTACCAACTGCTACTTTTGATAGAGACCATAGATAGATGTTTTCTAAATTAGGGTTGCTAAACTGTTTTGCATGAAGCCCAACATGCTAATGCTAATTCGAGGTTAGTTAAGGAGTTCACTGAATGATGCAAATAGACGAATGACTGAATCCATGCTTGTTGAATAATGCGCTAATAATACTCTGCTAAAGTTAATTCATGTTGACGTCGCGCTATGTTCTAATATTTATGATCTTTGCATTTTTTAAATCTTTTTTCGAGTTGCCATATTATGACATTGCTAATGAGTTTTCTGGTATCGAGACTAGTAAACTTGCCGATAGAATTGTAACCAATAGGGAATAAACATCATAAAATCTATTAAATCTGGTGTGGTTATTCATGACTGAAAGGTCATGGGTGTTTCGGGTCTCATTAATGTCATTGATTAATTTGATTGACTTGATATTGAGAATATTGATGAGGTTCTTGATCCATTGATTGACATGCGGAATAGCAATCTCGTCCTAAGGAGACTTCAATCAGGGTCAAAAGATTCATCTGCCTAAAACGAGTCCCAGAGTGAGTAGATTATCCAGATTGGGACGCGTTATCAAGGCCAGTGTTCAACCTGTCTCTTATCACAAACCCCCAAGATCAGGGTTGGTGCCAGGGTCCTGGAAGGGGAAGCCTGCTCTGCAACTCGCTAACCCTGCCCATCTCACGTATAGTTTTTTTTGTTCAATGGGCCTTTTGCTACTTTAAACAGACAGAAATTTCCAAAATGTCTTTATCCCTGAATATTACATTAATTCTGCTCCTGTTCAAAACTTATAGTGACAGTTTCGACTCCCTAGGCAGTGCTTTTCTTCACCATGACAATATTTTACAGGCATTTCAGCCAGTCATGTTACACTGATATGAACAATATTAAAATAAAAATACCATTAGTGAATAGTATGAAAGGCTACCAAAGAATGCAGAACATTCTCCAATTACAACCTCACTTGAAATCTATCCTAGAAAAAATATTTGAATGGTAATGATATTGCCACATAACTCGTGAGAAATGAAAACAACTTACATAAATTATCCCTTGTTTTTACATGTGATAAATTACCGCACTGCAAATTTATTTAAAAAATAAGGTAGAAGAAGGCAATGAAAACAGTTTTCTTATAATTAACCTCAGAAAAACTTGCCAACATCTGCTTCAGCTCCCTTATTCTCAGGAAGCTGTTAAATGTGTTTGCTGTACAGTAACCTACATATGTTAGGCAGACATTCTGAGTGTGCCAATTTGGCGACCTCACGTCTGCCAGACAGACGATGTATGTTTTCGTTAGGACGACGTCATATTTTCCTGGAAGAAAGATACCTAACAGGGAGAGAAGATGAATAATACCTCTGTTTACATCTACGACATGAGTACCTACGTATGTGGAGCTTAATCCGATCTAAGCAGAGCAACCTCACTGAAATACCACAAACAGGTACAAACTGTGAGAAGTACCAGCATTTTTATTTTGCTCTCTCGTATCCCCGATTTGACCAGGCAACAGCAGAATAGAGAAGACTAGTTACTTTACATGTTTCTGGAAAGTTCGGGTGAGCAGGTGGTGCAAAGTTATACGGATTCTGCCAAAACATGTTCAATGTAGGAGTAGGTTCAAGGCAGAAATAGGAGCAGTTTTGGCCATTAGGTGATACACCGGCATTGGATGATAGGAGCAGGACGCAAACGTTTATACTGAGGGGAGAAAATGAATGCTTCCTCTCCCAAACTAACCTCTCGTAGCATGCAAGCCTCGGTAGAAGTGTAGATTGAAATAGAGAGTTTAAATCTTAGGGACAGATTTACAAAAAAGTGTCCCTTCAGTTGTGAGGCACCACTTTTCTTGCGCTCCACAACCGGCACCTAACAACACCATGGTAGCGCTGTATTTAGAATAAGGTGCACCATGGTGCACGTCAGGACAATAACGTCATAATTTATGATGCTATGTGGTACTTTGCAGGATTAGCACCATAAATTATGGAGCTAATCTTGCAAAGTAAAGGGAAGCTCTTTGGAAATAATGGGCCCATCATTTTAATGGATGCTCTGAGCAGGCATTAAAAATGATGCTAAAAATGGGGCAGTGAAATGTTGTAAATTTCACTGCGCCATTTTTACGGGCCTCCCACCGCCGTAACGCCCCTCTTGCATACATTATACCTGGTGCAGGCATATTGTGGTGCACGGGGTCCCAAAGTGGCACCACTTTGTAAATATGGCGAATGAGAATGGCCTCCTTAAGGCCACATTAGCGTAAACAAATACGCTAGTGTGGTGCTAAGAGCTGCTAAGACCTTGTAAATATGGCCCTTAGTCCCTAGCCCTCTTCAGATGTAGAGGATGAGGATGCACCTTCACATAAAGCGAGCTGTATAGGCCCAGCAAATCACCAGTGAGGGTCTCGAGATGCTGGAGATGTTTGCTGACGTGTGGTAGTTTTCATTTGAACATCTGAACATTTAAACATCTAGGTGTTGAGCTCTTTCCTGAATTGTTGGAGCAAGCAGTGGTTCTGGGGTGCAGGGGAAGGTTGTTCCATGTCCTGGCCACCAGGTGAGAGAAAGATTGTCCTCCACTGTTAGTTTGGTGGACCAGGGGGATGTCTCTGAGGAAGAGGGAGGCGGAGAGGTGTCCGGTCGGTTTGAGGAAGGTAGGCGATAATTGATATATGCTGGTCCTTCTTTGTCTAGGGCCCTGGAAGCGTGGGTCAGCATCTTGAACTGGCATCTTTTTTGTATCAAGAGCCACTGTCATCCCCTGAGATGGAGTGTGCTGTGAGTCCTTCTGGGTTGATAGAGGAAGAGTCTTGCTGCTGTATTTTGTACTACCTGAAGTCTCTTCAGGAGGCTTGCAGTGATTCCTACGTAGAATGTGTTTCTGTAGTGCAGGCTGTTGGTGACGAGGGCCTGCATGACGTCTTTCTGGAGTTGACTGGGAGCCTCCTGAAAGTCTTGTGAAGCATGTGGATGGTGTGGAAGCAGGCAAATGAGAACGTATTGGCCTGTTTTTCATAGATAGCTTGCTGTCTAGGATGATGACAAGGTTGCGGGCATGGTCTGTCAGGGCCGGGGGTGGGATGAGTTCTGCGGGCCACTATGCGTCATTCCAGGGGGAGGCGCTGTTCCCAAACATGAGGACTTCCGTCTTGTCCATGCTGAGTTTGAGACAGGTGTCATTCATCCATTCAGTGGTGTTCAGCATGCAAGTATAGAAGGTGGATCGATGGTGGAGGGGTCTTCGGTCAGCAAGATGATGTGCTGGGTGTGGTCATTGTAAGAGATGTTATTAAATCCCTGCAATCCGACTTTGTAGGCCAGTGGAGTCATGCAGGTGTTGAAGAGGGTGGGGCTGAGTGATGATCCTTGGGGAACTCCACAGATGATCTTCTTGGGCTCTTAGGTGAACAGTGGGAGATGGATCCTCTGGATTCTTCTGGAGAGGAATGATGTGATCCATTTGAGGGCATGTCTCTTGGATCCTGATGTGGTGGAGTCTGTTGATCAGAATGTGAACAGGAACGATGTCAAAAGTGGTTCATGTGTCCAGGAGGATAAGGGCTGCTATTTTGCTGCGATCCAAGAAGGCCCTGATGTAGTCGGTGGCTGTGATCAGGGCTGTCTCTGTGCTGTGGTTGGCTCAAAATCTGGATTGGGAGGGGTCCAGGAGGCTGTGGGGCTCCAGGTGTTGGGTGAGTTGCTGGTTGATCGCTTTCATGAGGATTTTTGCTGGGTAGGGGAGCAGAGAGATGGGCTGGTAGTTTTATGTGTCAGCTGAGTCAAGGGTGTTTTTTTTAGGAAAGGCCTTACTTCAGCATGTTTCCAGTCTTCTGGGCGATGTGATGGAGGTGTAAAGCTGATTGTCTTGATTGTCTTGCTTCTAAGGTTGAAGACATGGTGAGGGCAGGGGTCAGTGGGTGCTCCCGAGTGCATGGAGTTTATGATGGAGGTGATGCCTTGTGTGATGATGAGGTCCCATTGGGTGCGCAGGTGTTCAGGGCATATATTCATGAGTAGGAGGTGGCTGGTAGTGTTGGCAGACGAGGGTTGGGTTCAAACTTTTTGCAGATTGCCGAGATCTTGTCATGGAAGAAATCCGCAAGGGTGTTACACAGTTCCTGGGAAGGTGTAATGTCATTCTTTGTGGCAATGGGATTGGACAGTTCCTTCTCGATGATGAACAGTTCCTAGCTGTGATTTGTGCTGTCTTCAATGCATTCTGCTTGGAGTAACTCCTTCGTTTCTTTTAGGAGGTTGTGGTACTGTTTGTGTGATGTCTTAAAGACTGTATGGTCTTCCGTATTTTTGCTAATGCTCAATTTCCTTTCAGGTTTCTGTCAGATTGAGAGAAGTCTTTTGCTGCTTGGTCTTGGTTGAGTGTTGAGTCTAGGAGGTGGGTGCAGAGAGAGTTGTTCCACTGTTTTTCTGGTATCCTTTTCCAGCCTCTGTACATGGAATTGGGGGCACGATATGGGAGTTGGAAGATCTTGAGATGCTGAAGTGGATGTTCTAGTGATCAGTTCAGGTCAACTGTGTGGTGAGGTTATAAGTATAACCTATGTTGCGGGAAGTGAAGATGGGGTTGAGCGTGTGTCCTGTGATATGGGTAGGGTTGGTGACCTGTTGTTTGAGGCTAATGTTGTTCATGCTCCTCAGGACATCAGTTGTGTTACTAAGGTCATCAAGGTGGAAGTTGAGATCCCCTAGGAAGATGTAATTTTCGGAGTCGATGAAGATCGGGGCAATGGGGTCTGGGATGGCATTGCAGAAGCTGTGGCGTGGTCTGTAGGCGAGGGTGCCTCTGGTGGTGCTTTTTCTGTCTGTGTGGAGTTGAAAGTTAAAATGTTCCATAATACGGGTTGGGTCATCTGGGTCGGTCATGCAACAGATGGTGTCCTTGTAGGTGATGGTAATTCCACCTCTGTGTTCATTGGATCGGTCCCTGTATGTTATTCTGTATCCTCTGGGGGTGGCGATGTCTGATGTGGAGGTGAGGTTCAGCCAGGTTTCAGTGACAAAGGTGATGCCCGGGGTGAGGGATGAAATTGTGTTCCAAATATCTATGGTATATCTTCCAAGTGATTGTGCGTTGAGTAGGATGCAATGGAGGTTGTCTGAGGTGGTCAATGTAGTGGGCGCGGTTGTGTTTGCGGTGTCTCTGGTGTTGTTGGCTGCTTTGGTGCTGCAAGTGAAGCAGCAGTGCCGCCAGAAGAATGGTCCTCCGGTGGTGCATGGGGAAGTGCAGCAGCAGTGGTTGTTGGGGTGTCTAGGATCCAGGTCTCCGGGCTAGCCGCATGCGGTGGAAGAGCTAGGGTTCCTTATGCTGTGCATAGTCCAGGCACAGACGGGTGCAGGTGGGCTTTCCTTTGGCATGCCAGCAGCATGTCTGCTGCATGCCATGCAGAGACCTTCATAAGTAGCCCTGGGAGGTGGGAGGGGCTGACAGAGAGGTGGGAGGGAAGGAGTGGGAAATGGCTGGAATGGTAAAAACAGATGGCAGTGCAGGCAAAATAAACAACTGTAATGACAATGCGGGCGCAATATGGTCAACAGATACAGTAATACAACAAAAGCAGGCAAAAACAGTCACCTGAACAGCGGGTTCAAGGTGAGAGGGCTCAAAGACTGTGTCAACATCACAGTGCCTGTGAACTATCAGGAGCAGCACTGGGGTAGCAGTGAGCTTGACCCTGGAGGTCAAGGGCTACTCACTGAAGCGGTGCAGTGGCCTCCATAGGTAGTCCAGGGAGGAGGGATGTGCTGGCAGGGAGGCGGGAGGGCAGACAGCAGGAAACATCAGGAACTGCAAAAAACAGACAGCAGGAACATTTTTTAAAAACAGTATTTACAATGCAGGCAAAATGAACATTAATGACAATGCGGGCACAATACACAATATGGACAGCAGATGGAGCAAGGAAAGAAATGCAGGCAAAAATAGTCACCCGAACAGCAGACTCTTTCCTTTCTAATTCTGCAAAGGGCACTTCTAAGTTGTCTATGTTAAATTTGCTTTCTTTAATGCAGACTACTGCGCATGGGTTGTTAAAAGCCCTACTTGTGCTAATTCACAAAATGCTAAACAGATCGTTCTATTGGAGAATATGCAGTCTATACGTATTCAGAGAGAAGGAGTTATAAGTGAAGAAGCAGCCGTAAATCATAGTAAAACAAAAAAAAATTACTTTTTAGGCTGCTGAAATCAGATCTGATGCACATACTACTTTTGCATCTCATCGCCCAGGTCTGATTTATAAAGATATGGAGAAAAATAGGGCCCTCTTCAGATTTAGGTTGTCATTACAAGTCTGGCGGTCCCATGACCACCAGACTTGCAGTGGCTGCCCCTTCGCCAGCAGGCTTGTGATGGAACTGCCACATTATGACCGTGGTGGAGCAGCCATGGTCAGACCACCGACACCATCAGGCTGCTGCAAGCTGGCAGCCTGGTGCTCCCGGTGGTTTCTCATCCTCCAGGGCAGCACTGCTTGCAGCACTGCCCTGGAGATTAGAAGTCCCCATCCACCAGCCTTTCCATGGTGGTTCACACTGCCATGGACAGGCTGGCAGAATGGGAGACTCGGGGGGCTCCTGCACTGCCCATGTAGTTGGCATGGGCAGTGCAGGGGCCCCCATGCACAGCCCCATCGCACATTCCACTGCCCGAATTATGGGCAGTGGAATGCACGTCGGGTGCAGCTGCACTGCCACATTGGCGCCGGCTCCATTAGGAGCCGGCATCAATGTTAAGGCCTTGTTCACCACAGGGCAAGCTGGCGGAAACACTGTTTCCACCTGCTGGGCCTGCAATGAAGTCCTATTAGGGCCGGCAGGGTTCAGGCCGCACAGGCAGTCTGAGGGCAGGAAGAGTTTGGAGGCAATGACCCCCTTAGTCTGGCCTATAGAATATTTAAGGAGAGGGGAGCTCTTATTCGAAGTCTGATCGGAAACTTATCCAAGCCACCTAAAACTAAGGCTCCTCCCATTCCAAAACCCACTGTGTTGCTGTTAGTTTTGATGATAACAGATCTAAGGTCAATTGTATAAGTGTAATGGAAATTCTCCTTCTCTCAACTGTGGAGAAAATGTCTTATCCATCAAAATTAATGAAAGGGGCTACGTTTAAGGAAACATCTGCATCACAGAAGTAAAGAGGGAGAGCAAAATCTTCTTATTGGATCTAGCTATGATTTAGAGTGGGAGGCAGAGATCCCAAACAACATTGAAGAGAAAGTCTAAACTCTGCCTTGGACCGCTCCAGATGCCTTGCTACTTTCAAATTGATCCCAGCTGTAAAAAAAATGTACTCTTCTGACTTATACCTAGTTATGTTTATTAAGGTGAGAGGGTGTGAAGTAACAAATCAGTAATTTCAAAGTGAAATAGTTAAAGCAGTGGTTATGTTAAAAATAGCAGAGTTGTTATCGTATGATATAAAGTTTTGTAAGGTCTCAAAATTTCTGTACTAGATAATAAAAATAACGGCTTGAACAATCCTAGTTTCATGTGGAATCATAGGGGCTGTTTTCTATGCAATGTTGAAATCTCCCATTTAGGGTCACATCCGTCATGGAAACTTCGAAGAATCAAAATAATGGAGGATGAAAAGAAATGGAGGATGACAAGAACAGGATAATGACCATATAATTCAAAATGATTTGTTTGATTGTGATAACACCTATGGTCATTACCTACGAGCAATACCACTGAACTGGTCAGTGAACTGCTCTGCCTCCTGGAGCTCCACCTCTAAGTAGAGCCCTCATTCTTCTGAGCTCCTCACCCCTGTCAGAAGTTCAAGGCCCTTCTCCACCCGAAGGCTTCTGCCTGCACCTCATCCCTGGTGTCTAGTGCGAGAGCTCTGCTTTCCTACTAGGCTGCCCTCTGCCTCTCTCCTCCTTTTCTCTGCTTCGCTCTCTGTGTGCTCTCTCTTCCATGTTTGCTCCCTTGTGCCCCTTGTGCCGTTTGCTCCCCATAGTGATCCATTTGACTTTTGCTTTCTCACTCTCTCTTCGCTTTTCCCTCCACTCCGCTCTCTCTCCCCTGAAGCTGATGCCCCTGCGGCCACACACCCTCCTCTCTCTCGTGCTGCACTCATGTTGCTGCTGCCCCCGTGGCCTGCCCCCTTTTTTCTGTCCCCGCTTCCACCTCCCAGCTCTCCTCTCCTCCCCTCTCCCTACTTAATGGCGGCCGCTGCATGGTAGGTCGAGCAATACCACTGACCTGGTCAGCCTCCTGTAGTCCCACCTATAAGCAGACCTCTTGTTCCTCTTAACTCCTCACCCCTGTCATGAGTTCAAGGCCCTCCTCCACCCACAGGCTTTTGCCTGCGCCACATCCCTGGTGTCTAGTGGGAGAGCTCTGCTTTCCTACTAGGCTTCTCTCTGCCTGCCTCTGTCCTCCTTTTCTCTGCCTCGCTCTCTGTGTGCTCTCTCTTCCGTGTCTGCCCCCTTGTGTCCCTTTTGCTGTTCGCTCCCCACAGTGCTTTGTTTGACTTTTGCTTTCACACTCTTTCTTTGCTTTTCCCTCCACTCTGCTCTCTTGCCCTCAAACCTCTATCTCTCCCTCTTCGCTGCTGCCCTTGCGGCCCCGCCCCCTCCTCTCTCTCGCACTGCACTCCCGCCGCTGCTGCCCCCACGGCCCGCCCCTTTTTTCAGGCTGTTTTTGCCCCCGTTCCCACCTCCCAGCTGTCCTCTCCTCCCCCCTCCCTAAGGCAAGCCTGTCTGCCCCCGTCCATGCCTGGACCACGCCTACCGCCGGAACCTCTGGTTTTTGCCCCCGCTGCCACTACACCCATCTCTGCTATGACTCCACCACCCTCCACACTCTCAACACTGGCTGCTCACCCTCCTGCCATCAGGCCACCCTGAAGCTCACCCGCGGACCCTTCTCCTGTTGGAACTGCACCTTCACCAGCCTCCATGCCGATGACCCAGCCACCAAGGCAGGACGCAACCATCTCAGATGCATCCTACTCAACACCCGCTCCATCCACAAACACACATCGAACTTTGGAATCACTAAACTCAGTTCCCCAGACATCATCTTCCTGACCAAGACCTGGATGAACCCGTCCTCAGTGCCTGACATCGCCATAGCCATCCCGGATGGCTACAAGATCACCTGCAGGGACCGCACCAACAAACCATCGTCCACAAGAACACCCTCAAAATCACAACCAGCACCAAAGACACCCTCTGCACCACCGAACATCTGCACTTCTGGATCCACACCGACCCAACCACCACCCTCAGAGGGACCGTCGTATACAGACCCCCCGGCCTGACAGCAGTTCAGCGACTCCATCACCGATGTCATCAGCACATCCACAGACTACATACTCCTTGAGGACTTGAACTTCCACTTCAAGAACACCAACGACAACAACTCTACCACTCTGCTTGCCAACCTCTCCAACCTTGGCCTCAAACAGCTCGTCACGACACCCACCCACTCCGCAGGACACACTCTTGACCCCATTTTCTCTGCCAGCAAACACATCTCCTTCAGCCACAACACCAAACTCCACAGGACCGACCACCGCTGCATCTACTTCTCCTTCGAGAAACCCACAACAAACCATCACCCTCAACGTATCCCCCACCGCAGATGGAACAAGTTCACCGAAGACCAACTGATCACTAACGTCTCCCGGAACCCACCTATCGGTACCCCTGACTCTGACACAGCAGCCCACAACCTCAGGCAATGGATCGATGACTGTGCCACCATTCTCGCCCCGATCAAGAATCCTTCCAACAGATGCACCGACAGAAAGGCCTTCTGGTTCACTGCCGCACTCCAAGAATCTAAGCAAACATGCCGAAGCCTCGAAAAGAAGTGGCGCCAAGATCAGACACTGTACAACCACAAAGCCTTCAAGAACGCCATCCGCAGACACCACCTACTCATCCGATCTGCCAAGAGAACCGCCTTCAAAGAACGCATCGACAACAATGTACACAGCCACAAGGAGCTCTTCAACATCGTGAAGGAGCTCTCCGACCCCGGCTCCAACGTCAATGACATCCCGCCATCGCAAGACCTCTGTGACTCCCTAGCCACCTTCTTCTACCGCAAGATCGCAGACATCCATGACAGCTTCAGTACTCAGACCCCCCGACAACCGCCGACACCACAGACTCACCACCCACAAGCCTCCTGCTCTTCTGGACCCACATCAACGACATCAACAGCATCGAAATCATGAACACCATCCACTCCGGCTCACCATCCAACCCCTGCCCTCACCGCATCTTCAACAAAGCAAGCTCTGTTATCGCACCCCAACTCCGGAAGATAATCAACAGTTCCTTCAAGACCGCCTCCTTCCCGGAGAGCTGGAAACAAGCCAGGATCAACACCCTCCTCAAGAAACCCAAGGCGGACCCAAAGGACCTCAAGAACTTCCGTCCCATCTCCCTGCTCCCCTTCCCCGCAAAAGTCATAGAGAAAATTGTCAACAAACAACTGACGCATTTCCTCGAGGAGAACAACACTCTGTACCCATCCCAATCCGGATTCCGCAGCAACCACAGCACCGAAAGTGCCCTCATCGCCCCCACCAACGACATCAGGACCATATTGGACAATGGCGAAACCGCAGCACTCATCGTCCTGGGCCTCTCAGCCGTGTTTGACACTCTCTGCCACCACACCGTACGTACACGCCTCAACGACGCAGGAATCCACAACAGAGCCCTGGACTGGATCACCTCCTTCCTCACCGGCAGAACTCAGAAAGTCCACCTCCCTCCATTCCACTCTGAAGCCACCAAAATCATCTGCGGCATACCCCAGGGTTCATCCCTCCTCCTGACCCTCTTCAACATCTACATGGCTCCGCTCGCTAACATCGCCTGATCCCACAACCTCAACATCATCTCATATGCCAATGGCACCCAGCTGATCCTCTCCCACACTAAGGACCCCGCCACCGCAAAGACCAACCTCCACGAAGGAATGAAGGCCATTGCCAAATGAATGAAGAACACCTGCCTGAAACTGAATTTGAACAAGACTGACGTCTTCATCCATTGCTCCACACCTCCACATGGGATGACTCCTGGTGGTCTTCCATACTGGGAACCGCACCGACACCCACCAACCACGCACACAACCTGGGATTCATCCTGGACTCTTCACTATCTACGACCCAGCAAGTCAATTTCATCTCCTCCTCCTGCTTCAACACCCTCTGCATGCTTCGGAAGATCTACAAATGGATCCCCACTGAAACCAGAAGAACAGTCACCCAAACCCTTGTAAGCAGCAAACTGGACTACGGCAATGCCCTCTATGCAGGAACCTCGGCCAAACTCCAGAAAAGACTGCAACGCATCCAGAACGCCTCCGCACGCCTCATACTAGAATCCCCTGCCACTGCCACATCACAGCCCACCTGAGAGACATACACTGGCTCCCCATCAACAAAAGAATCAGGTTCAAACTCCTCACCCATGCTCACAAGACACTGCACAACACTGGACCAGAATACCTCAACAGACAGCTCTCCTTCTACTTCACCAACCTTGCCCTCGCCACCGTTCCACGTATCCACAGAACAACCACCGGCGGCAGATCGTTCTCCCACCTCACCACCAAGACGTGGAACACTCTTCCCACCCACCTGTGTCAGACTAAGGACCTACTTACCTTCAGGAGACTTCTCAAGACATGGCTGTTCAAGCAGTAGCAGTCCCCCCTCAGCGCCTTGAGACTCTCACAGGTGAGTAGTGCACTTTACAAATTCCATGATTGATTGATTGAATGATGGTGCCAGGTGTCAACCACTCTAATTCTGAATATGCTAGCTTTCAGATTTAGTAAAACATTAGGACACATTTTACTAAGGGGATCGGCATCCCACATTCAGAAAGATCTTAATGTGGAATATGGGGGTTCAACACATTTTCCACATCATTGGTCTCCAAACCAGTTTTGGAGGACTATTCAATATCAACCCTACATGAAACGTGGTTGCTGGAGTGTCCTTCTATCAATGGATTTGTGTGTGTTGCAAAGGAAGAAACTCCATTCCAAACTCTGGGTGGTCTGCAGGTGGTCAGTTGACAGCTATATCTATTCCTTTGGTAAAAAAGTGGTATTATTTGAGACAACCTGTGATTGGCTGCTGGCCTGCTCTTACTTCTTTTAAGGAACATAAGGCCACATGTACAAAATGTTGGATTTGCAGTGTCCAAATAGTGAATTTGGAGAAATCGCTATTAGTCAATTGGAAAACGATTGTATGGAACTGTCAATTACACTAATACCAGTTCCTATGGATTCAGAATTAGGAAATCACAAATTAGAAAAAGTCACATTCTGGGTGTAGAATGATGATGTCTGACCAGGAAGTTTACAAATTTAGGGTGTGGCTGCAACCCAGAGGCCTAGGAAGGTGCTGGAAGGGAGTAGTGTACCCGTCTGACTACTGGTAATGTAATAGCTGTTACTGCACTGCATCATGTCTAAAGAAGATGGGGATGAGGAATCTGGGAGCAAGTAGCGAAAGGTGAAATTCTTTGAAAAGGAGCTGGAGCACCTAACAGAGGAATGTGTGGCCCATATAGACCAGCTATTCGGGAAGGCCTCTCTCACTGTTCCTGAGAGCCAGAAGACCAAGATATGGAACAGCATCTTGGAGCAGGTGAATTCCCTTAGCATAACACAGAGGACAATCCCAGAGATCTGCAAAAGGTGGTATGGCCTGAGATCCCGCACAAGGGAGAAGGTGGCCAGCAGGATGGCTGAAGGTTGTGGCACTGGTGGTGGACCCAAAACACACACCCTCCCACTACAAAGAAGATGCACATTGAGGGGACACTGGAACCAGAAAGTGTGGTGGAAGTATCTGACATTGACATCTCTAACACTGCAGGCACCAGCCAGGGTTAGTCAACTCCCCTTTACTTATGCCGCATAACATAATATTTGTATTTCCTCAAATAAAACATCAGAGCAAATCTCATTCCATTGAAATCCTTGCACTACCTTTGCAATGCATCATGGGAGATGTAGTACACCATAGTTGCATGCTGTATTGTGGGCTGAAGACTACACTACACAGACCTGTTCATGATCATCATGTCATACAAATGAAGCACTGTCACAGCAATATTGTGAACAGACATTAACCATTTATGTTCACTAAACATATACATGCATTTCCGTAGATAACACCCAGGACATGTCAGAAACAACTGAGGATAAACACACAGCACATCAGCAACCCCTATACCCATCAGTCCAACTCCAACTGCTAGGAGGGCAACAATTCCATCACCATTCCGAAAGGGCCTGATTAATTTTGGATGCCTTTTATAGTATGAACCTAGATACCACCTAATCCAGATTTATGGTAATTGCATTTCCTAAACGGCCATTTTGCAGCTATGCGCAATTAGAAAATCTTTTGTACATGCGGTTAGCAATTTGCTATTTCGCTATATTAGAGTAATCACTATTAGGGATTGCCTTTTTAGCAATTTCCAAAATGTGATTTCTACTGAATAGAAATCTCATTTTGGACCACAGCAAATGCCTTTTATATATACGGAAATCACATTTTGCATTTCCTAATGGGCCAAAACTGTGATTCACACAGTTAGAAAATGCAAACGGGTCGAAGACTGACAAATATATAATTTTTTCTAAATGTGCATATTGCCCTCAAATAGTAGCATGCATGTTACAGAATTGAAAATTTTGAAAGTGATAAGTTCAATTTGCACTGTCATTTTCCATATGCCCTATTTATAATAGCAGGTGACTTTAATCTAAAAATGCCACTTTCAAGTGTTGATGGTTATCTAGAAAAACAAATGTGAATTCATGAGGAACCAAAGTTACACCTTTTGTAGACATTGCTTAGGTAGAAGAAACCAGGTTTTAACAATCTTAGTACAACATAACTTAATTAATCTAAATGGAAAATTGCAAAGTGATAGGCCAGCGACCGCCAAGTTTAGCTATTGCAGTATTTGAACCATGAATGACTGTGGGCCTACTTTATATGTTTGCAGGAAAAGTACTCCATCGCAACAGCAACTGAGTATCCTTTCCGCCATCATGATTGTCCATCTGCGTGATTTAAAATATGATGGACCTTTAGTGTTATGTTAGTGGAGACTACTTCATGTCCGCTGGGGTTACAACCCTTCAATGCCCTGATGAAGTAAGTGCCTTCGGAGGATGTCCTGTATGACCACCTACCTAATTTAGATGGGTGGACATACAGGTCAGTTTTCACTGTCTATCACTACCAGGAACACCCTGGATGTAAGGGTCAGTGTAAACTGCAAAATGCCCCCCTCACCATGGGAGGTAACTCCCATTTATGACGGTGGGCATTTATTTTTAAAAACAAATACAGATTTGGGTTTTTTTTGTTTTTGAAAATAAAAAGAACTTGAACGATTGGTGTACAGATCCGTCTTGTTGATGGAGCTGTCTGTCAAACTGTCAATGTGTTTCCAGGAACCGCTGTGACAGCAGTTCCTGGAAATTTGAAATATGTCTCATGGCCAGACAGACAAATCTAAATATGGCGGGTGGAATACCCTCAGCATGGCTTTCATAAATTACTCTGCCATGCCAATGGATAATACTTCATCCACCAATATATAAATTGGAGCTTATGTATTCACATCCCTTGAGCTCTTTGGGACTATTGATAATTTTAAGATGATGACCTCGGTGTAAGTGACCACCTGGCAATAAAAACTGTGCTGAAAGGAAAGCAAGCTAAGAGCTCTGAGTCATCTGTTGACCTGTTCCTAACATCACAGATCAATGAATCAGATACATTTACACAGCACACAGCTGCTTCGAAAGGAGCGTACTGGCACTAGCAGAAAAACTGTATGGAAGCAGAGGGCTATTAGCACTAAAATTAATTAAAGAGGAAAGACTTTAGCATTTTTTTAAAGTTGGATTCAGAGGGTGTCAAACGTAAGCTGATAAGAAGTGAGTTCCAAACTTTAGCTGTAAGGAAGGTGAAGAATCTGCCACCTTTTATAGCTTTACATTTTTTTGGAACTTGAAGCAGCTTCAGAATTTTAGATTTTAAAGACCTAAATTGATGATGGGCTTAGAGTCTTTTCCTAAGGTAAAGAGGTCATTGGAAGGCTAAGGCTCTACATGCAAAAGTAAGCACTTTACATTGGATATGATTGACTACTGGCTGCCAGTCAAGGCATTTCAAATGAGGAGAAATTGTCAATGTAAAATTTTCAAGATCGGTCTTGCTGTAGCATTCTGCACAATCTGCAGCCTTTGAATTAAAAAGACCAACGGCCTAGATATAGACTGTTAGAAATGGGTTTCTTGCTGGCAGAGGTGTGCACACTGTCTAAGCAGGACCCGCAATCCTTGTCAGGATAAGTCAAAAACACACCCTAGGCTAACCTGTGCTCACCGTCTGGTAGTTTGGCAAAGAGATGTGCAGTCAAGCTTAACTTAAGAGGCAATGTTTTAAGTGTAAACAGTAAAATAGTGTAAATACCACACAGAAAGCATAGGTAGTGCACTGCTGAGGTGCCCAGTGTCATTTTAAAGGCAGGCCTGCCTTGCTGGCTGCTTTTAAATCAAAGTTATATGCAAATTCGACTTTGGAATTAAAAGTAGTTCCAAAGTCTTAAACTACCTTATTTTTACATATCAGTCACCCCTAAGGTGTGCCGTATGTGTGCCTAGGCCTGGGTGCCATGTAACTATAAGCAGGGACCTTATAAAAATAGTTTTATAAGCCCTGGTGAGGTAAAACAGCCAAATTCGTTTTTTCCGTCATTGTAGTGAATGGCATCCATAGGCTAGAATGGGGAAACTTTATTTTAAGTTTTAAAAGTCCCCTTAAGTAACAGATACCAGACGTTTGGTATCAAATTAATTTTTAGAATAAATCCCACAACTTCCAATTGTGGGATTTAATATAACTTGTTCAGGTAAAGAGTTTTAAACTGTACCTGAAAAGTTGCCAACTTCAGCCCTGCAGTGTTTTTGCTGCTGTGCTCTGATTGGCCAGCCTCTGGCAGCCTGGCCAGGCTGCCTTGATGAGATGTGAAGTGACCCGGCTCCACACAAAGAGATGTGCCTGGGGGAGGAGATCTCCCCTCAGCAGATGGTGAAACAGGAAGGGGGAGGGCTGCCAAACTGGTCTTCAAAGGCAGAGAAGGACATTTGGAGCAACCCAGCAACACCTTCACATCCTGCAAACCCAGACAATTAGGTGCCCCCTTGATTAGATTAGGAGAGGGCAGGAAAGGGGTGTGTTTAGGATTTTTAGCCACACCGGTGGGTGGGCTCAGCCAGATGTAACCTCCAGAAATCCCTTTCAGCCATGATGGATTTTTGAGGAATGTTGCTCCCTGGGATAGATTTTTGCCACACTTCCCAGGAAGTGGTCATCACAGGGGGAAGGACCCTGCACCTGATTGGAGAACCAGGACCCCCTGTTTTTCACCCAGGAGCAGGGATAAAACTGGCAGACCTGCACCCACACCTCAGTTCCTTACCAGATCCCTACCAGGAAGAACTACAGAAGAAGAAGGACTGCCCTGCTGGACCCCTGGCCTGCACCTGGACCCTGCACTCTGAAAGACTGCACCAGCTGCACACTTGGGCTTCACCACAAGAAGGACTTTGCCTGGCTTCAAATGGTTCAAGGAGGGACTCCATGTTTGCTACAGGTGAAAAATTGCTAACCAGAGAACCCTGCACCAACTCCTGAAGAAACCAACCAGCTGACCACTGCCCAGTGGCCAAAAAGGAGTTTGCACCAGGTGCATTCTGGGGGTTTCAGTCCACACCCCAAGGAGCATCTCAGAGCTTCTGGAACCTTGGGGTGAGCTGTGGACCCCAAAAGAACCTTAAAAGAACATCTGGAAGAAGATCCAGAAGTTTGGAGATCATTGGAGAACTTTTGGAAAAAGGCTCCATAGAGGGACCGACCCGCCACGGCAACTCTAGCCGGCTTGCCTCAACCGCGACCTGGCCTGACTTGCAGGTTTGTCTTGGTGAAGAAAACCTCCAAAAAAGAGACTAAGGCCCTCATTACAACCCTGGCGGTCTTTGACCGCCAGGGCTGTTCTGACGATTGCACTGCCAACAGGCTGGAGTTGCAATCTTGTGTATTACAACCGCGGTGGAAGCGCCGCGGTCGCACCACCGGGACCAGCAGTTTCCCGCCACATTGGTCCCGGCGGTTGTAATCCTCCAAAGCAGCACTGCTTGCAGCGCTGCCCAGGGGATTACGACTCCCCCTCCCACCAGCCTTTTCATGGCGGTATGAACCGCCATGAAAAGGCTGGCCGAAAGGGGAGTCGCAGGGCCCTTGGGGGGCCTTTGGCATGGGCAGGGCAGGGGCCCCCTGCCACAGTGCCATGAAGCAACTGCACCCGTCGCACCGCTGCAACACCTGCAGGCTCCATTTGGAGCCGGCTCCCGTGTTGCGGCCGACATCCTCGTGTTGCTGGGCTGGCAGGCGGAAACTCAGAAACCCAGCAGGGATCTCGTAATGGCCACCGCGGGAGTGCGGCCGCACGGCGGATACAATGAGGACCTAAGTTCAAACGTAGGAAGTTGACCGGGACCTTCCAGCCAGCGTATCCGTGGAGGGCTCCAAGGACGTCGGATCAAGATCCAGGTTTGCCCCGGTCGAAGGATTTTCACCTCGAAAAAACCGACTAAGTCTGAAGGTAAAAATCTCCACCGAGGGCTCCCGCGATGCGTATCCGAGGAAGAGTTCCAGGAGGTCAGATTGGACTGGCAGGTTTGTCCCACTGAAGAAAATCTCCAGAAAAACGACTAAGTCCTAAGGTAAACTTTTAACCGAGGCATCCCGCGGGCTGTAGGCGAGCCAGGCTCCATCGCGGTCGGCCTTAAACTTTGACTTTGCCCCGGTCGAGGTGCGACCAGATTGGTGCTTTTTGTTTCTATGCGCTAGAAAGCAATAATTGTTTTAAAATTCATATCGCCGCTTCCCCTTATCCGATTTTATTCGTTTTGGTGTCATTTTAAAGATAAAAATATAGGGCCTGATTACAACTTTGGAGGAGGTGTTAATCTGTCCCAAATGTGACGGATATACCACCAGCCAAATTACGAGTTCCATAGGATATAATGGACTCGTAATACGGCTGGTGGTAAATCCGTCACTCTACCGTCACTTTTGGGACGGATTAACACCTCCTCCAAAGTTGTAATCAGGCCCATAATCTTTTTTTATAAATTGATTTTGGATTTTTAAACTGTTTCCTGTGTTTTATTTAATTACTGTTTTGTGATATTTGAATGCTTTACACTCTGTCTCCTGAGTTAAGCCTTGTCACTCGTTGCCAAGCTACCAAGGGTTGAGCTGGGTTTAATTTACTGAGACCTAACTGGACCTAAGTGGAGGTTAGTGGCCTATTGCTAAGGTAAGGGACTTACCTGCCCTTACCAATAGCCCATTTTCCAACATGGGGATATTTGTCTGGACTGGGACAAAGTCAAAAGTTCAGGATGACTGCCACGGAGTGTGGCTGGCTATAGGCACCTTGTTGGGCCCACTGAACAAAAGTACTTTAACCCTGTTTGTGTCAACATCGAAGATGTGGGGTGCAGGCTGAAATGATGCACCAGTGATAATCCCTGCAGTGGAGGCGATGCATGGATTTTTCCCATGCAACAGCTGCAATGTGCCAGGTTTGAGAGGCAGTGGTTTCAAAGGTGATGCATGGAAGTCAGTTTGTGCTGGAGAGGCGATTTGTCGACTTTGATCCACAAAATGGGTGTCAATGCGCTGATTCAGATCCATGCAACAGGGGTGATGCACTGGTTTCCATCCACGCAGTGACGCCAATATGTTGATTTGACTAGAGCAGCACTTTATACCCACTTCTGAGTGCTCAGCACTGGATTGACACCACTTGGCAGGGCAATACTGACAGCTGGCAGAGTCCATGTGCTGTAGCAGGTGAGGTGGAAGTCTTTTGTGTCCCTGAGACTTCAGAAAACAGAAGGAAATCCAGCAAACACTTGGAGTCACTTTGGTTCTGGGTTGGAGAGATGCAGGTCCAGTCCTTCTCACTCTCCGGCAAGGAGTGCAGCAGGTCAGTACAGCAGAGCAGAAGTCCAGCAGAGTAACAGTCCAGCAGAGTGGCAGTCCTTTCAGCACAACAGTCCTTCTTCCTGACATACGTATTCACAGGTTCAGGGGTGTGCTAAGCTGGGGACCTAGTTATACCTTGGAAGTGGAGGAGACTTCAAAGAGAGGTATTTGAAGTGCACAGAGTCCCTGCCCTTCCTGTCCTGACTCCAGACCCACTGTATGCAGCTGTTCTATGCGAGCCACTCACCTGAACTCCAGACGTTCTGATGGGGCGATGAAAATTTCCCTATCCCTGTGAGGAAGAATGTGACTGCGATGAAGAGTACTTTGCCCTTTTGCAAGTCCTTAAGGGGAAGGGGGTTTTGGGAAGAGAAAAAGAGAAAATTTCTGCTTCGTGGACTGCAGAATCGGACTGCTGGACCTTGAACTGCGTGTCGTGTTGGGTGTCAGGACTTCTGATTTCTCAAAATACTGAGTTATTGGTTTTTTTCGGATTCTGGGTTGCAAAATAATTACTTCATTAAACATTGAACTTACATGAGCTATTGTACATTGCATAATGTCAGTTATTGTTGACATATTGTGCATACGTTTCTATAAGGCTGAACAAGTCTCTTCCTCTTTTTTATTATACTTTGACAGTCTCTGAAGCAATGTACCAGCTCAAAAACAATCAACTTGACTAAACGGCTTCTTTGTGTTCTGACGTAATCTCTTGCAAATAATAGGTCTGATAAACTTGCTCTATTTCCAATCTCCTAATTCTCAGGGGAGAGTTTTTAACAGGAAATATGTATTTCCTTAATGTCTGTTTAGCTGTATCTTGGAGTCCAACCCAAACCATAAAGCATGCTAGTTCTTATTGTCATAAGTTATTTAACCCCTTCCCCACCAAGGATGTAATGGTTACGTCCCTGGCTGTGGCGCTGAGGCACCACGGACGTAACCATTATATCCTGAGGCCGCCCCCACCTCCTCAGGTCAGTGTTGGAAGGGGAATCTCTTCCCCTTCCACCCCCACCCCTGTGATGTTTGATGACATCAACATGCCAAAGCGCGGTGTCCTCATCAGAGGTCAACTCCCGTCACGCTGGAAGTAATGCTTCCAGCACGACCGAGAAGAAACTTATTAGTTTCTTCTCGGTACGGGGGGCAGAGGAGGTAGAGAGGCATGAAAAGGGAAGGAAAGGCTTTTCCTTCCCCTTTTCCTGTCTCTCTGTGCATTCCTGCAGCACGATCGTGTAGCCCCACCGTGTCAACACCAGGACAGTGTGCGCTCTACGGGCAACATAATGCAAAATGACAAACCTTAGGCAATGTAATAATTCATGCATTGTGTGTTGATATTGCATATTAACTTTTTGCATTGCATGGTATTTATCTTGAAATGTCATTAATGCTGTTTGTAATGTATTGTTCATTTTCAAGCCTTTCCTGCAGCCTGGCTAGGTGTGGCATGTGGGCGGGGCTTCGGTCTATTTAAGGAACCCAGGCCAGCTCCACTTGCTCACTATTCAGAGGTCCCGGTGCAGAGCAGCAGCATTTTCCTGGGCTCCTGTTCCGGGGGCCTACTTGGACATTTCCTGGCCCAGTCATCATTATCTTGCTGATCTTCAAGCAGGGCGGTAAGACGGAGGTCGGGGTAGGCCCCCGACTCCCTATCTAGAAACATTTGAGTTTTTGGCTTTGTGATTTACAGTGTGTGCAATTTATTCTTGGCACTTAACCCTTGCAGTTCGGATCGGCAGAGTGCGCGATCATTTCGAGGCATTTGAATCTTGATGGTTTAATCGGCGACAGTGTGCGCAATTCATTCTTGGCACTTAACCCTTGCAGTTCGGATCGGCAGAGTGCGCGATCATTTTGAGGCATTTAAATCTTGATGGTTGAATCAGCAACAGTGTGCGCGATTCATTCTTGGCAATTAACCCTTGCAGTTCTGATCGGCAGAGTGCCCAATCATTTCAAGGCTTTTGAATCTTGATGGTTGAATCGGCATCAGTGTGCATGATTCATTCTTGGCAATTTACCCTTGCAGTTCTGATCGGCAGAGTGCGCAATCATTTCGAGACATTTGAATCTTGATGGTTGAATCGCCAACAGTGTGTGTGATTCATTCTTGGCAATTAACCCTTGCAGTTCAGATTGGCAGAGTGCGCGATCATTTCGAGGCATTTGAATCTTGATGGTTGAATCGGCAACAGTGAGCACGATTCATTCTTGGCAATTAACCCTTTGCAGTTCGGATCGGCAGAGTGCGCGATCATTTCGAGACATTTAAATCTTGATGGTTGAATCGGCAACAGTGTGCGCGATTCATTCTTGGCAATGAACCCTTGAAGTTCAGATCGGCAGAGCGCGCGATCATTCCAGGTCCTTGAGTCTTGATGCGCAGTCTGGCAATAAGGTGCGCAATAATTTCTGGGCAATTGAATCTTGAAACTTAGATCAAAACAAGTTTAGTCAGTTTGCCTATTCTACAGTATCACTCGTGAATCCTATAGCATTTCATTCTTTGGGAATGAATGTACTCATTGACTCTTGTTGTGATGTAATTGCTATTCTAAGGATTAACTTGAGAGAGTTCAATGTTCAGAGCATATGAGTATAAAAAGGTCAAGTTATTGAAAAATTCTTGATCTCTCATGTTATTAGAGCATAAAGAATTAAAACAAAGTTCATGAAGATTAATGTGAATGACCTTGTTATAGTGTTTTTAACTCTTGCTTCCACAGGTCTCCTTCCCCGCTGGTCCCAACCTAAACTCCATCCCCCGCTTGGCCATTCTTTAACTCTGTGCTATGATAGCTAGTAGAGTTTGGAGCTGCCAAGAGGTGGACATATTGGGAAAAGGCACAAACCCCGAGGATCCGGTCTCGCTGACACATCCCAAATAAATGGGGCAAAATAAATGGGGCCAAATAAATGGGGCCACAGTTGTTCTGCCCACTAGTGGGCAAATGGGGCAATTACCCCTGATTCACACCCAAGGAAATGGGCAGAAAGTCTACTAGATGCCAGGGAATTTAAAAAAAAAGAAATAGTGTGGTGTTGGCTACCAACCAGAATGGGCATGGTTATGCCCCCACCCCAACTGAAGGAGGTAACAGTCTTTCAGCTCTCCCCCGCCCACTAAAACATCTTATCCCACAGCAAGCAGGAAGACATTTGATTATTTTGAGTATTGGTTTTACTTATGGGCCATGAGAGCTTGACTAACTCTCAAAATCGTTCCACTTGGAATGGTAACGGCTGCACTTTTTGGACTTTGGGACGCTGCCATGTAGAAAAATCCACAAGACTTAGACACATCTGAAAACTAAACATCAGGGTGAGTCCAGAGTAGTGTGCTTCGCATGCACCCGCACCATTTTCTTACCTTCAATGCCCTGCAAACCTCCAACTTTGCTGGAAATCACACATTATTTCCACATTTTTGTGATGGAACCTTCCTGAATCTGCAGGAATCCACAAAATTCCTATCACCCAGCATTGTCTCATCTCAAAAATTCTGCCCCACTTGTCAGCCTAAAAATGTTTTTTTTTCAAACTGCCCTTTTGGACCCGCTATGGTTCCCCATCAATTACAAAATGTTTTTGGCTGTTCCCTGTCACAGGCACTTGGCCCACCTACACAAGTAAGGTATCATTTTTACCGGAAGACAGAGGAGAATGTTGGGTGGTAGGACATTTGGCCTGGTGTGGTGATCCCACACAGAAATGTGGGAAAAGTTTGATTTTTTAGCTTCATTTGAGGTTTGCTGAGGATTCTGGGTAACAAAGCATTGGGGGATCCACGCAAGTCACACCTCCCCGGATTCCCTTGGGTGTCTAGTTTACAGAAATGTTTGGGTTTGGTAAGTTTCCCTATATGGCTGCTGAGCTCAGGACCAAAAACGCAGGTCCCACCCGCAAAAACAGGTAGTTTAGTATTTGATCATTTTGATGTGTCCACATAGTGTTTTGGGGCATTTCCTTTCGCGGGCACTAGGCCTAACCACACAAGTGAGGTGCCTTTTATATCTTGAGACTTGGGGGAACGCTGGGTGGAAGGAAATGGAAGGAAATTTGTGGCTTCTATCAGATTCCTGAACATTCTGTCACTGAAATGTGAGGAAAAAGTGTTTTTTTGGCCAAATTTTGTGGTTTGCAAAGGATTCTGGGTAACAGAACCTGGTGAGAGCCCCAGAAGTCATCCCATCTTGGATTCCCCTAGGTGTCTAGTTTTAGAAAATGTGCAGGTTTGGTAGGTTTCCCTTGGTGTCAGCTGAGCTAGAGGCCAAAATCCACAGCTAGGCACTTTGCAAAAAACAGGTCTGTTTTCTTTGGGAAAATGTGTTGGGTCCAAGTTGTATTTTGGGGCATTTCCTGTCACGGGCGCTAGGCCTACCCACACAAGTGAGGTACCATTTTTATCGGGAGACTTGGGGGAATGCTGGGTTGAAGGACATTTGTGGCTCCTCTCAGATTCCAGAACTTTCTGTCACTGAAATGTGAGGAAAAGGTGTTTTTTTGGCTAGATTTTGAGGTTTGCAAAGGATTCTGGGTAGCCCCACAAATCACCCCATCCTTGATTCCCCTACATGTCTGGTTTTAAAAAATACACAGGTTTGGTAGGTTTACCTAGGTGATGGGTGAGCTAGAGGCCAAAATCCAAAGCTAGGCACTTTGCAAAAAACAGGTCTGTTTTCTTTGGGAAAATGTGATTTGTCCATGTTGGGTTTTGGGACATTTCCTGTCACGGCGCTAGGCCTACCCACACAAGTGAGGTACCATTGTTATCGGGAGACTTGGGGGAACGCTGGGTAGAAGGAAATTTGTGACTCCTCTCAGATTCCAGAACTTTCTGTCACCAAAATGTGAGAAAAAGTGTTTTTTTAGCCAAATGTTGAGGTTTGCAAAGGATTCTGGGTAACAGAACCTGGTGAAAGCCCCACAAGTCACCCCATCCTGGATTTCCCTATGTGTCTGGTTTAAAACAATGCACAGGTTTGGTAGTTTTCCCTAGGTGCCAGCTGAGCTAGAGGCCAAAATCCACAGCTAGGCACTTTGCAAAAAACAGGTCTGTTTTCTTTGGGAAAATGTGTTGGGTCCAAGTTGTGTTTTGGGGCATTTCCTGTCACGGGTGCTAGGCCTACCCACACAAGTGAGGTACCATTTTTATCGGGAGACTTGGGGGAATGCTGGGTTGAAGGACATTTGTGGCTCCTCTCAGATTCCAGAACTTTCTGTCACTGAAATGTGAGGAAAAGGTATTTTTTTGGCTAGATTTTGAGGTTTGCAAAGGATTCTGGGTAGCCCCACAAATCACCCCATCCTTGATTCCCCTACGTGTCTGGTTTTAAAAAATACACAGGTTTGGTAGGTTTACCTAGGTGATGGGTGAGCTAGAGGCCAAAATCCAAAGCTAGGCACTTTGCAAAAAACAGGTCTGTTTTCTTTGGGAAAATGTGATGTGTCCATGTTGGGTTTTGGGACATTTCCTGTCACGGCGCTAGGCCTACCCACACAAGTGAGGTACCATTGTTATCGGGAGACTTGGGGGAATGCTGGGTAGAAGGAAATTTGTGACTCCTCTCAGATTCCAGAACTTTCTGTCACCAAAATGTGAGAAAAAGTGTTTTTTTAGCCAAATGTTGAGGTTTGCAAAGGATTCTGGGTAACAGAACCTGGTGAAAGCCCCACAAGTCACCCCATCCTGGATTTCCCTATGTGTCTGGTTTAAAACAATGCACAGGTTTGGAAGTTTTCCCTAGGTGCCAGCTGAGCTAGAGGCCAAAATCGACAGCTAGGCACTTTGCAAAAAACACATCAGATTTCAATGTAAAAATGTGATGTGTCCATGTTGCGTTTCCTGTTGCAAGCATTAGGCCTAACCACACAAGTGAGGTACCATTTTTATCGGGAGACTTGGGGGAACACAGAATAGCAAAACAAGTGTTATTGCCCCTTGTCATTCTCTACATTTTCTCCTTACAAATGTAAGACAGTGTGTAAAAAAGACATCTATTTGAGAAATGCCCTGTAATTCACATGCTAGTATAGGCACCCCGGAATACAGACATGTGCAAATAACCACTGCTTCTCAACACCTTATCTTGTGCCCATTTTGGAAATACAAAGGTTTTCTTGATACCTATTTTTCACTCTTTATGTTTCAGCAAATGAATTGCTGTATACCCGGTATAGAATGAAAACCCATTGCAAGGTGCAGCTCATTTATTGGCTGTGGGTACCTAGGGTTCTTGATGAACCTACAAGCCCTATAAATCACCGCAACCAGAAGAGTCCACCAGACGTAGCAGTATATTGCTTTCAAAACTCTGACATTGCAGGAAAAAGTTACAGAGTAAAACATTGAGAAAAATGACTGTTTTTTTCACCTCAATTTCAATATTTGTTTTGTTTCAGCTGTTATTTTCTGTAGGAAAACCTTGTAGGATCCATACAAATTACCCTTTGCTGAATTCAGAATTATCTCCACTTTTCAGAAAGGTTTAGCTTTCTGGGATCCAGCATTGGTTTCACACCCATTTCTGTCACTAACTGGAAGGAGGCTGAAAGCACAAAAAATATTTAAAATGGGATATTTCCCAGTAAAATGCCACAATTGTGTTGAAAAATTGGGTTTTCGGATTCAAGTCTACCTGTTCCTGAAAGCTGGGAAGCTAGTGATTTTAGCACCACAAACCCTTTGTTGGTGCCTTTTTCAGGGAAAAACCACAAGCCTTCTTCTGCAGCCCTTTTTCCCATTTAAAAACAATTATATATATTTGCTGTATTGTGGCTAATTTCTTGATCTCCTTCAAGAGAACCCACAAACTCTGGGTACCTCTAGAATCCCTAGAATGTTGGAAAAAAGGGCACAAATTTGGCGTGGGTAGCTTATGTGGACAAAATATTATGAGGACCTAAGCGCAAACTGCTCCAAATAGCCAAAAAAAGACCTCGCGCCTCAGGGTGAAAAGGCCTGGCAGCAAAGGGGTTAAAAGAGAGAGCTTTGTTTTGTTTCATTTAAGCGATTAATCTTTCTTTACCTTGAAATTAAGTTACTTGCTTGAAAATTTCAGAGGAACCCAAACTGGGTTTTTTCACCTTTCTTATTTTCTCTCTTTTACAGGAAATGTGGGATTGTCAGCAGGAGACAGAAGAGGAGAGCCAGGACTCTGCTGGAAGCCGATTGGAGGGTGAGGATCACCGGAACTCGACTGCAGGCTGTCCAGAGGATGAGAAATGCTGGAACTCGACTGGAAGCTGGTTGGAGAACGAAGAACACTGGAACTCAACTGGAGCAGGCTGGAGAACAAGGAAATTGACTTGCACTGGAACTTGACTGGTGATAGGCTGTGAGACAAGAAACTGAGCAGAGCAATAGGTACAAAGACAAGCAAGGCCTAAGACTCATAAGCATCCTTAAATAATAAAACGTGCACATGTGCCTTTTGGCAGTTGATTGCTTGTTAAGGAAAAGAGCAATTATCCTCCTGATTGTAGCACATGTTGAATACAGATCACATTGTGAAGCGCACATGTTTTGGCAGTTACAGCTGGAGCAGGCAGAAAGACAGATGGTTGCTTGTTAGGGAACTGAGCAATTATCCTCCTGATTGTGGCACATGCTGAATACAGATCACAGTGTGAAGAGCACATTTTTTGGCAGTTACATTTGGAATAGGTGGAATACAATGTGAATAATCAACAAGCATTGGTTATAATAAATGAGACATTTAACAAGCATTGGTTATTGCATACTCTATATTAAAGGATGTAATTAATATTTACCCAAATAAGTCTGGCTGTTGCAAGTAACACCATCTTACTTTAATAGAGCTGTTGGATGTGCTAGTGTACCCACAACAGCAGCCCTTTGTGTGGGGACAGGACACCGTCTATTCAGGTGTGTCAGCTCCACCCTCTCATTCTGCCCAGGGTAACCCATCAGGCTGTGAATGTCCCACCAGTCAATCCTAAGCTCCCTTTGTGTGTGGCTTCATAGAGAGAATGCACAAAGCCCAGCTGTCACCCACCACAGACAAGTATTCAGAGTCAGGCAGACAGCTTCACATTTTCAAAATAAGGAAATGCTAACCTTCCACAAGCGTCATTTTCATAATCCAACTTCACTATAAGTTGTGATTTTAAATTGTGATTCCAGAGACACCAAACCTGAGGGTCCTATCTCTCCCCAATTGAAAATTACACTTATAAAATGTAATAAGGTAATCCCAATGTTATCCTATGGGAGAGGTAGGCCTTGCAGTAGTGAAAAATGAATTTAAGCATTTTTCACTACTAACATATTTAAAACTTTAAAGTACATATCCTACTTTTTAATTACATGGGACCCTGCCCCTAGACTGCCCCGGGCCTACCTTTGGGGTGACTGATAAGTATAAAAAAAAGAAGGTTTGGGTCTGGCAAGAGGTTTATCTTACAAAGCAACAACGTACACTGTTCCAAGGGGATCACCACAGATTAACTAGGCACTTCTATAAGTAGAAGCAAGAGCCCTCACACACCCAATGGGTGTCATGCTTCCTCACTGGGTCTGCTCCTAGTCGCGCAGGTGGTGCAATGCCTTATGGCCCTCTTTAAGGGGCTCTTTGACGGAGATCTTTTAATAAGTACTGTAGTCAGTAGTAGAAGTAGAATCAAACCTACACGATGAAGTGAAGAACTGGAAGTAGTGTTCAAATTGACTCTAGGTCCTAACATAAATCAGTTGATTGTCACTAGAGGTTCTAGGTCAAGGTTAAAAACAAGAGGAGTGACCAAGGAAGTAATGTTTCTCAACTCAACCGAGAAAAAGAATAGGGAAAGGAAATTTAGTCCTTTAACCATCATTAATGGTCGATATGTTTCATGACTACATTGTCACAGATGGATCAGTCGGCATTTCTTCAGTACCAAAAGTAAGTAAAGAAAGTCCTAGACTTCACTTGGGGAACCTTCAGTGTGTTCAAATTGCATGAAAAGTTTACATAAAAAGACTAGAAACCCTAGTTAGAGGTTGACCAGTGGCATCATGCATACATGCTAAGAGCAGATGTCCTGTTTTGACCATTCAAGATACCCACATAATCTACATACCTAATGTCCCTTTCTCCTTTAATACATGGGTGGTTAAATTTGGCGGCAGAATTCACTATTTGCTATAGCTAGGAAACATAACCCAGAACTGTTAATTCATAGAACTCATACAGTGAAACAAATTTATGAGTAAAGATCAGAAGCTACCTTAACAACAATTCATCACAGGACCATAATTAAGTATTAATGCCAATTCATCATTTTCCATTAATGTGATCTCCAGGTATATAGAGTTCAACAGTTCCTAAACATTTATACTGATTTAGTTTTAAATCAAGGTTCATCTCCTTCTATGTCAAAGTGTGTCATTTCATCACATTATACATGTGTTCCTCCTTGAATTTGTTAAATTGTTGTCAGGTCATCAAACTCTTAAATAAACAATAATAATAATGAGTATTTCTTGTCCTTATTTGAATTCACCAATTCCATCAGTAAAGAACAAACAATCATATAAGTCTCTGTTTAACATTATCACAAGTAGGAATAATCTTACCCAAATAGAAGTGATTGCGGCTTTCATGTGATGTTCCTTATTTTTGTGTTTTGCAGGTCACCGAGATGTCATGAGCAAGGATTCAGAGGAAGCCCAACGAATCCGACACTGGAGGACGAACCTGCCAAATCCGGCAGGAGCGAAGGACATCAAGCGCTCGGATGAGGAGGAAGTGTAAAGCAGAAGAAATGCAGAAGAAGAACAAGAGCTGCCAATGCCGACAGGTTGGAGCAGGTAAGTAAGGTGAAAGGACGTACCACGATGAGCAAGCATCCTGGTGCAGTGCGCAGCCTTAAAGGCTACATGCTCCGCCCTTTAAGGGGACCGCACACCAGGCCCATCGTACAGCCTGTGCAGCACACCTGACATGGAAGACATGGTTCAATCACGAGAGTAAGATGCTGCAGAAGGACTTAAATAGACTAGGACATTGAGATAATATAAATGGGGACGAAAATGTGGGTTTGGAATTTAGAGGCCTGCAGAATGAGTACCAAATACTGCTAGGCATAAGATGACATTTTATGAGTCCAATTGGGTTATAGTGCACAAAGGAATTATAAAGAGTATCTCCAAACTCTTTTGGCAATTGGTAAATAGTAAATTATTGATATTGCCTTCAAGTCTCAAGGCCCAAGTAAGTGAAACTCAATGGGCAGAATTTATTTACTATCTATATAACACTAGCATAGAAATAAGCACAGACTGGGTTGAGATTTGTGACCGTGATAATCATCTATTAGTGGGCTATGAGATAATCTCATACATAGGGTGTCATTACAACATTGGCGGTAAAAGCCGCTTACCACCGTGCAGATGACCGCCAACACACCGCCGCGGCTGCGGAATTCCGCCACAGCTATAATTACCCACAGCTCGGAATCCGCCAAATTTCAGACACCCACACAAGTCCGCCACACCAAAGGTCAGTGATAAACTGGCAAAAACAAAACCTCCACGTCACGCCAACAGAAATACGCCCACACTATCACGACCCACGAATCCACGCGGCGGTCTTTCAACCACGGTATTCCATTGGCGGTACACACCGTCGCGCTCAAAATACACACACATATAAAAAACACAGCCACATTGGACAATTCGAAATACACACACCTGATACACATACACATCACCCACAAACCCTTACGACCACAATTGCGATAGAAGGCCAGAGAGAGACACCACAATCTATAACCAGGCATCAACAGGCGCACAACACCATCACCCACATAACATCCACGCACCCCACACAACACACCAGTAAATATCACCCCACATATCATAACACACACCACCCCACACATCCCCCACACCACCCCATGGCACGGCAAAGACACCCCAGGTTCTCTGAGGAGGAGCTCAGGGTCATAGTGGAGGAAATCATCCGGGTAGAGCCACAGCTATTCGGATCACAGGTGCAGCACACCACCATAGCTAGGAAGATGGAGCTATGGTGCAGAATAGTGGACAGGGTCAACGCAGTGGGAAAGCACCCAAGAAATAGGGATGACATCAGGAAGAGGTAGAACGACCTACGGGGGAAGGTGCGTTCCGTGGTATCCAGACACCACCTTGCAGTACAGGGGACTGGCGGCGGACCCCCACCTCCTCCCCCACAACTAACAACATGGGAGGAGCAGGTCTTGCCGATTCTGCATCCTGAGGGCCTCGGAAGGAGTAGCTGGAGGAATGGACTCTGGTAAGTCAAACCTTAACTACCTTATCCCCCACCCTACCTGCATGCTATCACATACCTCCACCCTCGCCCTCGCCCTCACCCCCATCACTCCAACTCCTCACACATGTTCCAGTATCACTAACCACACATCCCAAACCCAAGCCCTGCATGCAACACCAAAGCATGGAGACCCATCACCAAAGCATGGCCACTGCACATGCCCATACACCCCCCTAAACCATTATCACACAAGGTCCCACACAGGAATGCAAGCACTGGGATACACGGTGACCCACCCATTGCCCACCATGGTACACACAGATGCAATAATCATGCTTGTACACCCCTGCAGGACCCCTACCCAACATCACCGCACAGGAGGGTCCACACATGTCCACACCACCAACAGAAGAGGCCCACAGTGATGACAGCAGCTCTGTCCAACTGGATCTAGATGACCAGCCCAGCCCATCTGGGACCTCGGGACAGTCGGTTCCCCTCACACAGTCACAGGCCACCACAGAGCTTCCCCCCTCTGGAAACACCAGCACAGCACCCACCTAGCGGGCCCACACCTCTGTCCCCAGGACACGTCAATCAGCACTACAGGGAACCCAGGCTAACCCACCACCCCAACAACAACAGGGACCTGGGGGCAGTGGCAGTGGGCACATCGTTCAGGTGACAGAGGCCCAGGGAAACAAAGGAACTGGGAGGGCTGCTGTGCGACAGGGGGAGGACAGGCCCAGGGATCCCACTCTCCACGAGGTCCTCTCCAACCTCATGGGAGCGTACCATCATTCCCAGGAGACGATGGCAACGGTACTGGCCAAGTTTCAGGAGACTCAGCGGCTGCAGGAGGAACAGTATTTGGGCTTCAGGGAGGAACGCAGATCCATCAACTCCACCCTGGGCACCATCGTAGGGGTGCTGAAGGAAGTCCTCAACACCAGGAGGGACACTGTGGCACAACAAGGGGCCCCTGACACTAGCCTGGACGATGAACTGCCCACCACCTCCGCCAGCGCTAGTGGACAGGAGGCACCGCCACAGGACCACCACACCACCACACCACCCCCTGCAGATGGAGGACCACCCTGCAAACGGTCCCTGAGATCCAGGACAAAGACAGAGAACGATGCCAAGACCCCCACCAAGAAATGAGACCGCCCTGAATGTCATCCTTTTGTCCTACCTTGTCACCCTGTCCGTCCTCAAACTGCCCCAGCTCCACTTCCTTTGGACAATGCACCTGTGAGACTGATAGACTGGACTCTGCCATGGACATTCCTCCACCATCACCCCTCCCCATTTTACAGCACCCTCCAATATTGAGCACTGAAATAAACACCCTTAAGGCACAAAACAATCTGGAGTCTGTCTGTGATTTCGAATTAGTGTATTAGCAATTACAGTGACAAAATGCTCTTACAATTGTAATGTGAACATACCTATGTCACACAGCTCTAGTTCATGAGGAAACTAAGCAGATGTCACACAGTGGGACCCACATCTGTGAAATCGTAAGGGAAAGTGAAAACTCAGTGACCATACACTGGGTGAAAAGGACAGACAGTAGAGAGGTAGTAGTGTTAAATTACATGTAGTAGGCAGGTTTGTCTTCTTACCTGTGTCTCACTGGAAGTATTGCAGGATAACAGAGTTCCTTTTGTCGATGTCCTCTTCTTCTGCTTCCTCGTCTTCACTGTCCACAGGCTCCACAGCTGCCACAACACCTCCATCTGGACCATCCTCCTGCAGAAAAGGCACCTGTCGTCGCAAAGCTAAGTTGTGAAGCATACAGCAGGCCACGATGATCTGGCACACCTTCTTTGGTGAGTAGAATAGGGAACCACCTGTCATATGGAGGCACCTGAACCTGGCCTTCAGGAGGCTGAAGGTCCGCTCTATAATCCTCCTAGTTCACCCATGGGCCTCATTGTAGCATTCCTCTGCCCTTGTCCTGGCATTCCTCACTGGGGTCAGTAGCCATGACAGGTTTGGGTAACCAGAGTCCCATCAATGGCACCTATGATGTTGGGGATATGTCCCAGGGCATAGAAGTCACCTTTCACTGTAGGCAAATCCTCCACCTGAGGGAAAACGATGTAGCTCCGCATGTGTTTCAGCAGGGCAGACAACACTCTGGACAACACGTTCGAAAACATAGGCTGGGACATCCCTGATGCTATGGCCACTGTTGTTTGAAATGACCCACTTGCAAGGAAATGGAGTACTGACAGCACCTGCACTTGAGGGGGGATACCTGTGGGATAGCGGATAGCTGACACCAGGTCTGGCTCCAACTGGGCACACAGTTCCAGGATTGTGGCACGATCTAGCCTGTATGTGATGATTACATGTCTTTCCTCCATTGTCCACCAGTGGTCTGTACACCGGAGGATGCCGCCATCTCCTCACATGAGCCTATGAAGGACAACAGCGAGCGCAGAGTCAACCAACTCAGAGGTACGTACACACACCTTACACAGAACACAATTCATAATCCGAAATAAGCATGTACGTGTGTTGAGGCAAGGCCTAGTTATGTGTGACGCAGTTAAAAATAGAGCCATGTGGGCCCCTGAAATGGCGGCTGCCTGACCTAAAAAGTGGGACAATGGGATGTGAGGTAACTGCGCTGGCGTTGTACACCGTCGCGGTGGGCGGTCGAAGACCGCGGTGCAATTCTGCATTGGTTAACATTGGACCCTATGGGTCCCAGGAGCCAATGACGATGTACGCCAGCGGTGACGGTACGCACCGCCGCGGACGTGACTGCTATTTTCTATCTGTTCAATCACTCGATGCCTGATTTTCGACAGTAGAGGACCGACACTGCAAGTGCTGCTGTGACCTCAGTCTGGAAGAGACAATGGCTCGTGCGTATGGGGAATGGGCCCCTGCCTTCATCACGGAGGAGTTGGAGAAACTCATGGATGGGGTCCTCCCCCAGTACACGCTACTCTACGGTCCTCCAGACCAACAGGTAAGTACACTGGGAGCATGCTGTATGGGCAATGCCTGTGTGGAGTGGGGTGGATGAAAGATAGGGGAGGGGGAGAATGAGGCGTGCATTAAAGGACGGTGAGTGCATGTGCCACATGGCAAGGGTAGGGATGCAGGCCAATGACTGTGACGGTGCAGTTGGAAATAACTTCTCTTTTTCCCCTGTACAATTCCTGTAGGTCAGCGCCCACCAGAAGAAGGATATTTGGCGTGCCATCGCCAAGGACGTCCGGACCCTGGGGGTCTATCACAGACGGAGCACCCACTGCCGTAAGAGATGGGAGGACATTCGCCGCTGGAGCAAGAAGATGGCGGAGCCCCAGCTGGGGATGGCCTCCCAACGTGGGAGGGGTGCCCGTCGCACCATGACCCCCCTGATGTTCAGGATCCTGGTGGTGGCGTACCCAGAGTTGGATGGGCGCTTGAGGGCATCACAGCAGCAACAAGGGGGTGAGTACACTCTCATTCTGTTGATTGAGCGCGCAATGGAGGTGTCTGGGTGGGGGAGGTGGGCTGTGGGTTCCCCTAGGCCAGGGTGAGTGTGCTAGTTCGGTCTCCTTTTTCTGGCAGGCCCTGTGACACATCACCCCACCTGAGTACAGTGCCAACTACACCTAGTCAGGCTCCTGTGACATCCATTTGTGCAGATGTCGCCCATAGCCTTGTAGGCCATGTCCCAGGAATTGAATAGTGGACCCTAAGTGCGTGGCGTAGTGCAGGGGGCTTCTGTGTTTGTCGTGTCCGCCAACTGTGGCGGTAATGCATGCACTCAACATGTCTTTCTTCTGTCCCCCCCCCCCTTTTTGTGGTCTCCCTGTTCTTGTGTGCATTAGCATCATCAGGCGGAGGAGCAGTTGCACCGGAGCAGGAGGGAGCTGCATCCCACATGGCCCTCGAGGGCGACACTACAGAGTCGGATTTCAACAGTGGGACGGAGGGTGAGGGGAGCTCCACGGTGCGGACAGGTGCTGACACCAGTGACACGGACTCGTCCTCTGATGGGAGTTCCCTTGTGGTGGCGGGCCCATCTGTGCCCCCCCCATCTACAGGTACAGCCACCACCCCCTTCCAGCACCGCCCTCCAGCCGCCCCTCAGCCTTTGCCCGGTGCCCGCTCACCCAGGAGGGTGGGCATCACCTTCGCCCCAGGCACCTCAGGCCCTGCCCCAGTCACCCCTGCTGCCCTCAGTGAGGAGGCCATTAACCTCCTCAGGTCACTTACTCTTGGGCAGTCTACCATTTTGAATGCCATCCAGGGTGTAGAGAGGGAGTTGCAACAGACGAATGCAGTCCTGGAGGGCATTCATTCTGGTTAGGCAGCCCTTCAGCGAGCTTTTCAGACTCTGGCCTCAGCACTGATGGCAGCCATTGTCCCTGTCTCTAGCCTCCCCCCTCCAACTTCCTTTACCCAGACCCACACCCCTGTACCTCAGCCTACCCCAAGCACACCATCAGACCAGCATGCACACACCCCAACATACAAAGGAAGCTCAGGCAAACATAAGCACCACACATCCCACAGGCACTCATGCAAACATCACACACATGCAGACATAGCAACATCCACTGCCTCCACTGTGTCCCCCTCCTCCTCATCTCTTTCCTCCCTCCCAGTCTCGTCTCCACTCGCACCTGCATGCACTACATCTACAGCCACTACTTCCATCACCACCACACCCCGCTCACGTGCAGTCACCACCCCCACTACAATTCACACATCCCCTGTGTCCTCTCCCAGTGTGTCTGTGACGCCACCTCCCAAGGTACACAAACACAGGCACACACACACCCAACAGCCATCCACCTCACAACAACCTCCAGCACATGCACCTTCACCCAAAGTCACCAAACGTACACCTCCTACAACCACAACCTCTTCCTCCACTCCCAAACCCCCTCCATCTACCCGTCCCAGTGTTCCCAAGAAACTTTTACTGTCCACCCTTAACCTCTTTCCCTCACCTCCCCCACCCCGTTAGTCCCCTAGGGCCCGACTCTCCAGGTCCCAACCTAGCACCTCAGCCACGATGTCGCCGGATCAGTGGAGCCAGTAGTCACCGGATTCTGGAGTGCACCAGGCAGAAGGGCAGCCAGTGTTGCAAGGACCCACAGCACGGACAGTCCCCCACCTGTCAAGCATCAAAAGTTGGCCAGTGCCCGGCGGGAGAGGGGGAAGACACCAGCCACCAAAGCCGCTCCCAGGGGTACAGGTGGGAGTGTGGAGTCAGCTACGACACCTTCCAAGGTGGGGAAGGGGCACAAGAAACCCGGCAAGTCTGGGAAGATCGGCATGGCGGAGAAGACCGCCATCAGCCCCGCTGACCAGGAGGCGACTGCCATCAGCCCTGCTGTACAGGAGGCGACCGCCAGCCCCGCTGCCCAGGAGGCAACTGCCATCAGCCCCGCTGCCCAGGAGGCGACCGCCATCAGCCCCGCTGCCCAGGAGGCGACCGCCAGCACCAACCCCGCTGCCCAGGAGGCGACCGCCATCAGCTCCGCTGCCCAGGAGGTGACCGCCAGCACCAACCCCGCTGCCCAGGAGGTGACCACCATCAGCCCCGCTGCCCAGGAGGCGACCGACATCAGCCCAGCTGCCCAGGAGGCGACCGCCAGCAGCAGCCCCACTGGTCCAGACAGGACTGCCAGCAGCAGCCCCACAGGCCCAGACAGGACCACCAGCACCAGCCCCGCTGGCCCAGACAGGACCGCCAGCACCAGCCCCGCTGGCCCAGACAGGACCGCCAGCAGCAGCCCCGCAGGCCCAGACAGGACCGCCAGCAGCGACCCCTCAGGCCTAGACAGGACTGCCAGCAGCAGCCCCGCAGGCCCAGACAGGACCGCCAGCACTAGCCCTGCTGGCCTAGCCAGGACCGCCAGCACCAGCCCCGCTGTCCCAGACAGGACCGCCAGCAGCTGAGTCGCTGCAATGGACACCGCCGCCACAAGCACCGCTGCCAAGGACACTGCCGCCACAAGCACCGCTGCAATGGACACCGCCGCCACAAGCACCGCCGCCACAAGCAATGCTGCCAAGGACACCGCCGCCACAAGCACCGCTGCCAAGGACACCGCCGCCACAAGCACTGCTGCAATGGACACCGCTGCCACAAGCACCACTGCCAAGGACACCGCCACCACAAGCACCGCTGCAATGGACACTGCCGCCACAAGCACCGCTGGCAAGGACACTGCCGCCACAAGCACCCCTGCAATGTGGCGCATGAGCGCCAAGAGCACTTACGCTACTGAGTCCGCCATGAGCAGGATGAAGCACTCTGGGCACATAGCCCCCTCCAGAACCAGTGGAGATATACATCCACTAACTCTGTCCTTGGCAGGATGAAGCACTCTGGGCACAAAGCCCCCTCCAGGACCAGTGGAGATTTACATCCACTACCTCTGTCCTTGGCAGGATAAAGCACTCTGGGCACAAAGCCCCCTCCAGAACCAGTGGAGATTTACATCCACTACCTCAGTCCTTGGCAGGATGAAGCACACTGGGCACAAAGCCCCCTCCAGAACCAGTGGAGACTGTTATCCACTTGAGAGACTGTGGCTTTGCACTCCCCAGGATTGAACACTGGGTAACCCACCCACTGTAGAGACTTGTGAGACTGTGGCTTTGCACTCCCCAGGATTGAACAGTGGGCAATCCACCCACTGAAGAGACTTGAGAGACTGTGGCTTTGCACTCCCCAGGATTGAACAGTGGGCATGTGGCCCCCTCGTGGATTTGGTGTCTGTCATGCACTCATCCGGCTGAGGTGCCCCCCTTTCCCTTCCCCCTGAGGTGCCTGTTTTATTTCTATCTGACACCCTTGCAGTGTTCTCTCCGTCATGTTCGGGTACTTTGTGTGTGCCTCGCCCAAGCAGTGTGGGCCCAGTGTTCCACGGACTTAAATGGAGCAATACCTGGACTTCTATTCTTAGTGTATATATTTGTTAATAGTGTATACATATTTTTGCGTACTGGATTTTAATAGATTACAATGGTTACACTCATTTCCTTTTGTCTTTGCATTCTTCCGGGGGTTTCGGGGGTGTAACTGTGATGTATCAATATGTATTAGTGTGTGTGTTGTCGTGGGTGAGGGTGGGGGTGTTGCGTGTTGCATTTGTGTTTCCCTGTTTTTTCCCTCCCCCCTCCCCTGTGTTGTAAGTGCAGTACTCACCGTGGTCTTCGCCGACGGCGTTCGTGCTCCTGGTAGAGGAGCAAGAAGATGAAAGCTGGGAATATGTGAAGCTCTGGTTCCATGGCGTCCTGGTTCCTCGTGGGGTGTGTAGAGGTGAGCGTTTTCCCTTCGAAGTCCTGTTTCCGCCGTGTTTTTGTTCGCGGTGAATCCGCCCCGGAAAAGGTGGCGGATTGGTAGGTTGTGATACTGTGGGCGGTACATTGTCTTCCGCCTGTCTGTTGGCGGTGACCCCCAAGCTGTTTGTTTGTACCGCCGTGGCCATCGGAGTGTTAAAGTGGCTGTCTATGTTGGCGGTTTCTGCCACGGTCGTAATTCAATTTTTTTTCCCGCCGGCCTGTTGGCGGTCTTAACACCGACCGCCAGGATTGTAACGACCACCATAATCTCTAATACAACACGAGTAAGAAGGGTCATGATAATTTGCCCACCAAACTATTTCAAGCTGATTCTTTCTGGTGGAGCATGTCCTTAGTCTGTCCCTTCTTTAAATCGGTCTCATTGCTGATTTAAATAGGCCTCATTGCTTATTTATGGAGGGGAACAGTTACAAATCCCATCTGCAAGAAGGGTCACTCAGAAAACTTTGATCTGGTGAATTACAGGCTGCTCTCCCTTTTGGATATATCCTAGAAAAAGTATGCACAAACTTTCTTTGAATCATGGGCTTTTGCATCAGGGATCGTCTTGAAGGAGGCTTCAGACAAAATTACTCTACAATTGCTTTCCAATTTGGGGAGCAGCAAGGAAGTGGACAGAATCAGTTGGCAGGCTTTGCACTTTTTTTGTTGATTTTCGGGCTGCTTTCACTGGGTTGAACAAGTCATCCTCTCTGAGAAACTACACACATGGGGTGCCGTATTAGATCTGTTATCTATGATCCAGAGATTGCAATCTAATAATTGGGTTCAGATTAATTTCAATGGCTCAGATATATGCTCAGAAAACAGTTCCTGTAGAAAATGGTGTAAGGCAGAAGTGTGTCTTAGTCCCCTTTTTCTTTAGCCTTTTTCTTTCGGACTTGTCAGCTGCCCTGGCAAATACTAATTCCATTTCCCCCAAAATAAGGAGTTACCATGGCAACTGTCTTCTCTGTGTGGATACCTTGGTTATAAGTAACGCTCCTTGTCTTGCATTTTTACTGATTTTCACAGATAAATACGGACAGCAGCAATTTTTTTTCCTGTCTTTATTTATTTTAAAGGAGGATAAAAGTGGACATTTTATTATTTTTGGAGTGATCCTGAATGTTGTCAATAACGGCTGCCAGGTCAAAAGCTGTGCAGATTGACAGGTAAGGAAAATAGAGAAATTTAGTAATGAGGCTTAAGCTAGCTTGTAGGCAAGGTTGGTACTAAGATGCACATGTTTTCATACCATTATACTGATTTATCATTTATGGGTCTTCATATCATAGAAAAGTGCCAAGCATCCAAGTAGAAGTGTACATTTACTGATTAAATAAATAGGAAAATATACTAGTTTCAACTTCATATTTTCACAAAACCCAAACTAAATATGGATAAACACAGTTAAATTATCATGTATGTCCAGTGCTGAATAGTTCTCACAGCCTACTGGTAAATTAATTACCAACTCAGATTTGGGAATTTACATCTTTAGTTTGAAAATTCGGTGCCTCATAACAAGTTGAAGACTTCGCTTCAACATGGTGTAAGGGAATCAACTGTACTTTGGGATAGGTCTTATTTAGATAAGAGGCAATTGGTACAGCTTTTAATTAAAAAACTTGGTAATGCTGGGTCCTTTCCTTATTTTTTTTTAGAATCCCTGACAAATGAATGAGGAATATAATTCTTTGCTTCCACTTAAGTGTTGATCCCAGCTGCAGAATCCCATGTTTCAGAAGTAGGACAAGAGGGCAAGTAACTTTTTTTTTCAACAAGCCTTATTGGGTTCTACAAGCCTCAGCAAAGATACAACAGGTCACCGCGAAGTGTACAGGAGGCACATTAGTTCAGTAAAGAAACGTGTTCTATCGTGGATTAGCACAATTTAAGGTTGTCGCTGCTATTCGCCTGTTCACTTCCTAAAGGCATGCAACGTTTACCCATGTTGCTAGCTGTGTACAATTTATTTAACAACAAACCTCCTCAAACCTTATTCCACCCCATTCCACCTGGAACCTTATGTAGCCCGAGGTTCTCTAGGGACTCTCTATCTTGCTGCCCCATTACGGAGAGGGGATGTCATTGTTCCCTGCAAACAGGGGATGTCTTGTTGTCTACTTCTGGGTCATGGGTCAAGCTTAAGGTTGCACCTGGCAGCCCGGAAATCTATAAAGGAAGGTCAGCCTTCCACCATAAAAAAGTTAGGGATTTCAGTTAGGGCACATAACTATGTGTTTGGCAACATTCTGGGGGATACTACCACCTCCACTACAGGGGCCGATTGTCACCTTCCCCATACTGTTTGTTGTCTTGCATCTGCCGGTCACGTATCCCTGGTTGGGAGGTGAGCAGACTTCCACCTCATTGTAATGCATCATTGGCCAGTAGCAGTTGGAGATCTGTGAACCTTGTAGTAACTTCGAGCAGGAGATATCTCGTGGACATGCCAAGTAAGCAGGCCTCAACTGATGCCAGTTTTAATCTGCTAATGACTGCTGCTATTGTTTTCTGGGCCAAACCCCAGTAGTGTTGCAGCAACATGCAACCCCATAGGACATGTTTGAAGTCAGCGAGAGAGTGATGGCAAAGAATACAGTCAGTGCGTGCCCCTCTAAACAGGCGGCCATTTTTCTGTGATCTCAAATAAGCTCTATGTAGGATATTTAACTGGATAAAGTGGAATCTCACTTTTCTGGAGACCTTTACGGGATTTTCCAAGGCCCTCTGCCATTCCCTGTCATGTAATGATCTCCCCAAGAGTTCCTTGCATGCTTCTCTGAGGAGCTGCAGGGAGATATTAGTGTGATCTCTGATTGCTCTGTATAGCCAAGTTATTTCTGCCACCATCATTTGTATGTAGTGTTTGTACTAAAACATTAGAGTAGTATGTTTGGGGACTCCTCCCAGCCTCCCTAAAGGGATCCCCAAATGTTCCCATATTGGAGACACTGGTTTGCAGAAGGTTGAGCTGATTGTGTAGTGTACAACAGTCCATTAGCTCAATGCCATGATATAGGTCCCCCATGGTGTGAAGACCTGCCTCCTCCCATGCCTCAAGATCCCAGACTGAAAGGGTCCCAGAGTCTGTTGGGAATCCACACAGGGGCAGAGCCGGTGTAAATGGTACCTTAGAGCGAATGTATGTAAAGCCCTTTCTACACAGGGTTATGTTGTCATCAAAAGGTGGGTCTCCTGTGTTCTCCTCTCCCTGGGTAAAAGAAGCCTGTTGAGTGCTCCCACCTGGGTAAATGAGTATCCAGTTACTTTGAGGTGGCCTCCTGCCAAGCATCCAGTTGGCCATTGGAGTGAAGCTGCCAGGTAGTAACCGGAAAAATCAGGATCCCCTTCATCCTACCCTATCAGGGGAAGTCTTATCTTTGCCAATTGTATTCTATGCTCCCTGGCCCCCATATGAAATCCTAGCTGTCTGAAGTATGTCTTTGTCAATGTGTTCCTGTTGCCAGCATACAAAAGATGTATGCAAGTGCGTTTGAATTAGCTGCTGTAAACCATATACAAACGTAGTAACAAACGCTGGCATCGCCTCCCCTAGTGTATTTTTCATCCCACTGTTTTGCTGGTATACCTGAAGGAGACGGTCATAATAACTCTTTACACTCATTCTTTTCTTGCTTTGTATGTATTATTTTTGACCAATCTACCATTTCTTCTGGCACCTTTCCCCTTATGTATTCCAGTACTTTTTCCCTTGCTTTTTCTACTTCACCTCCTGGTACAATCTTTTTTCCCCTCTGTGGCTCCTCTGTCGGCCACCCCACCACTTTCTTGCAATCCTCCCATAGTTCTCTTGGTACTATTATATTAAACAATGTCTCTAGGTCTTTCCAAAGTAACCCTCCCATGCCCACTATCCTGTTTAATTCTGTGTACCACTTGTAGGGCTCCTCCCTTAATTTGGGGAAGTGTTTGGTAAATGAAAATAAGTCACTCCTATTCCAAGGTATATGGACATAGGACGGTGTGGGATCCTCTTCCCTTGTAGATAATGTTAGTACTTCTCTTAGTGGTAACATTTTTACTGTGTCTGAATCTGTTTCTGTGTTTAGATCCTTGAGCACTTATGCCGTGTTGATGCCCTTCATCAACTCCTCCCACTTTTGTCTTTTTAACACTGCATAGTTTAATTTTTCTGTCAATTTAGCATTGTCCCATGATTGTAATTCTGCATCTGCAAAGCTTAACGGGGAGGGTTCCCAACTGTACTCCTGTGGTAGGGAGCATGTGCTTTTGGTATATTGTATGTATTTCTCATTTACTTTAGTAGCCTGGGCAATTAGTTCTGCACGTGCTAAGGTCATTATTTTTTCTCTGTATGCCCTAGTATGATCTCTTTATGTGTCTGCAAGTGTCACCCTTTTATCAATGAGATCAGTCAGTATTGCTCGACAGTTTGCACTGTATGATTTTAGAAACATTTTCTTCTGTAATGCAGGAGAACCGCACAGTGTATTCCCCTTTGACTGTCTATTTGATATGCTGTCCCTCCTGCTCCCTGGTGTTGCTGAAACTTGTTGTAAAAAGTTTGTCAGAAGGTCAATGTTGTGTTGTGTATGGTGTGCATAGATGCATGTCCCCTAAGACCTTCTTTATTTCCTCTGTTCCCATGTCATTATCTTCAGAGGCATCTTGAAACCTCTGCCTCCAATTTTTTTTTTAACAGTGATGGCCCCTTGCGTCCCTTTATGTCACTTTATTCTAATAATTGTTCGCTAATCTTACTCAATATTAGTGCAGCTTGGGCTGCTTGTGCTTTTATTTCCTGCAGCAACAGATGGTCTGTCACAGCCTCGAGTTCTGTCTTTTGTACTTCCTCTTTCACTAGGTGCAGTGCCAAGACACGGGCTGCCGCCTTCTGAGCTGAAGACAGCTGAGGAGGTTTTGTCCCTGTCATTGAGTGCTCGAGCTGCTCTTTTTTAGCAGATCCTTCTTACTTGTTGAGATGTCCTAGCCTCCCCATCAGTAAGTCTTCCATGAGTGGTTCTCCCTCTCCTTTCATCCCCTGTACATCTTGTTCCTGTGATTGAGCAGTTACCACAGGAAGAGATGAAAATGTCCCCAATACTTCAAGCATTTTTTCTCTCCATCCCTCCAATTTTTCTTTCCCTTTTTTCTCAGAATAAAACCCTTTTTTCACTTCCAACAACTCTTTATGCACTTTCTCTTTCACATCACTTGTCGCCTGCATTTCACGTAATACTACCTCCCAGTCCCAGAAGGCGTCCCATTCTAAACTCCTTATTTTTCTCTCTTTGAGAATCAACATCTGTTGCAAATATGACAACTTATTCATGCCATATGTGCCAGTCTTAGGAAACTACTGGCAGTCAACTTATGTAATTTGTCAAGGAACAGTAATATCTGAAGCTCTTGTTTAATAGCTACGTGATGCGCTGGAGAATCTTTAAGGGGGCTGGGCCTTTGGGTATCCAAATGTTCCTTACTAGGAGGGTTCACCATGACTTGTTCGCAACTGTCCCTTTTGATGCTACACAAACAATTCAGTTATACTTGACGTGGGAAACAAAAGGATGTCAGCAGGCTGTCCTTGCCGCTCATTCCCAGTGACACATGAGGGAGCAGACAATGGATACCTCATACAACCAGATAGCCAGCTGCCAACAGCATTTGTTATTAGTGAAGCAGAGAGTGCATTTCACACTGCACTTTTTCTTGTTCACCGTAAGCATCCACAAGTTGGAAATAGGTAGGTGCCAAAGGTGCTGTTTCACTGGCACCCTTATGGCGAAAGAAAGATGACAGAAAGGTCAGGAAATCCACACCCTTGCTATCCTGCATGAAAGCAGGGGGCGGCTGTGTGACATTGAAACCCAACCCGAATCCACAGAGGGGTAACACTCAGGGAGGCATTGGCAGTGAACTCAATTACAATCAAACCAACATAACACAAAAAGCGGGAGCTGCCCCTGAACCGTGACAGTGCCGTCTACCCTTTGCGCTGGTGACTACTAACAGTGGAGTATCCTGGACAGGAGCCAGATTGTGAGGGAAATATTAATGCAATACATTACTATTATTAAAATGTTGCAACATGCATCTAATGTCATATCTGTAGTATTCCTCATGGTGTGGTCCCTACAGGAGTCGTAGTGATAATCATAAGCATAACCTTTGGTCCTAGTATAATGGCAGCCTCAGATCGTCAGTTCGAACTGTGTCAATATACCCCTTTCATTTTGTCAGCCTGTTTCACCAGGAACCCACCCACATTCACTGTGATGCATGCACGTTCAATTCATTCATACCATAAAACACAGGCAATCTGTCAACAATATAGCACACCACACTGTATGTGACACATTCAGGAGTCACCCATACTCACACGCCATTCAAAATATCGTACAATCCATGGGTGACACGCAAATAAACACTAATCTGAATAAAACAAACAGTAATCACAGAACCTCAATGTAATCGATAAGACAAAAAACATCAAAGAGCCAGGCACCGCCTGCCCATCCCACTGGAGTGGAGAACTACCACTCAACAACCCCTGGGGACCACCTGTCCCCTATACTGTGGTGGAGAACCACCACCCCCTCTGGCCAGAGTATTTTTCCCCAGCCCTTCCGGCTGGAGATGACAGTGCCTTGCACCCCAACCCCACCCGGTTGGAGGCACTGACGTCACATCGCCTCCCGCTGTGACCCTAGACACCTCCTCCAGCTGTCTACCCCACGCAGCCCCACCGGCCAGTGTCAACCACAAAGGACAACCTTCTGTGCTTAATTGTGAAGAGAAAAGGAACTACACACTTATAATAAAAGGGGGAAGGAAATGCTGCAATGAGACAGAAAGAATAATATTAGTACAAAATACCAGAATCCGTTTAGTAGAGAATGGCCACCAATGGAAAGTCCGGAGCAACCACAGCAGAGGGGCTGGAAGTCTTCGTATGCCAGCGAAGACAAAATAGAAACAAGACAAGAAAGAAGAGCAGGCTCAGAGGAACAGAAAATACCCAGATAATCCCCAACTCCATTAATAAATTAAAATGGTTCTCCACCGCTTCCCCCTTTTTTATTTGACTCACAAAAACCCACACAGCCTTGGCTCCCTGTCCAGGAGGGGCCTGCCCAGCGCTCGGGGAAAACTCACGGGTGCCGGTCCCATCCCACACAGAGGAAGGAGCCGGGCCGGGGAGACCGTCAGTCTGAACACTGCATTCTTCACCAAGATGTGGAAGCAAAATCAGCTCAGCTCAGTGCAGCTCAGAAACCAAAGACCAGCCTGCTCCTTAGATAAAGTAAAGTAGTTTATTACGTGTACACGGAGACTGAATGGCCTGGGAGATCAAGCCCGAACAGTCTAAAGAAGGAAGTAATACACAATCTTTTATACTATCAAACCGCAAACAAATTCGTACATTTCATTGGTTCTTGAAATTGACGTATGATATTTCTTCAACATTGCTAAAGTTTTTACCGTTAATTCTTCATAACGCACCACATATGGAGAATAAAAGCATAGACAAGGAAATGACATAATATGTACTACGCGTCTAATATTGCGTGATACATCTTGAGACAGAACTGAGAACAACACGTACACAGGATGATACTTTCCAGAAGGAAAATTGCTTCAGCCAGCATGCAATGATATTACATGGTGGCTGTTCTAATAGCAAGCTTTGCAACATAATGCGTTCCGAGCAACATCAAAATATATGTTATGTTGTGAAAATGTATAGAGCGCATAGCTGCCCGAAGGCCTCCCAGCGCTGTATGGAAATATTCAAAAACACCGCCTTGGAACATAAACTAAAATAGCCAAGTTTTTAATAGCTGCCGAAATTAGAGTTCGTGGCTAGTTTGACGTAGGTTCAATGGTAGTGAATTCCACAGTCTAGAGCCAAGGTAAGATATCAGTAAGTGCCTAGTTGTCATTGGGTATCACAGCGCCTAACAGGCCCAAAATGGGTCACATAAAATTGAGATTCCACACAGGGAGTGGCAAAGAGGTCCAAAAGGCCACCTGGCCATAGGTCTACCCAAGTTACTGTCTAATAGATAAGGAAGCGCTCTGTATAAATTGATACTAAGGTATCAGAATGTAGTAGTGGCCGAGTGTAAGCTCTGGGTGAAATTGATTTCTGCACCACATCCTGCACGAGTGGGAAGACAAGCAATTTTGCACGGTTAACGCTGAGTCCTGAGACCAGGCCGAAAGCTGTGAGATCCTGTGATAATGGGGTGAGTCAGCCTCCACATCTCGGATGTATTTGAGCATATCATCTGTGTAAAGTCATACAGCATGCATGGGGTTATCTAAAGGGATACCCCAGGTTAGACCATTACAGCTGAACCACATGACCAAGGCTCGATGGCCAGCACAAACTGTAACAGTGACTGTCTTGTACCCCTATCTTATACGCTGCCTATATGTATTGGTCTGTTTTCGCCCTTGCTGTAGTTTCACTGCAAAAAGCCTAGTCCATCTGAACAATTGTTGGGACAGTCCAAATTGGTGTAGGGGTGTAACTAAGTACAGCCATCTCAGCGTTTCGAACACCTGTTATAGATCTAAAGATATACCAGCCCTCTCCATTATTTGGTATAATATACTGATGTTAAGAGATGTATTTGTCCATGGAATTAATCCAGTCTGATCACTATGAATCATCACTATGAATCATCAGGGGCACGATCCGGAGGAGACTCCCCTGCAGGATCTTGCTCAGTGTTTTGTAATCTGCATTTAGGAGAGAGGTGGGATGGTAGTAGGAAAGCTCAATCATTTACTGTCCTGGCTTCAGGAATGATGTTACTTTTGCCTTGTTTGTCATACGAGGGAGACTACCTGTCTCAAGTGCCACTTCATACATATGTTTTAATTTTTGTACTAGCAATGGCTCAAAGGCCGTGTAGTATTCTATTGGAAAGAAGAACCACCAGAGTGCCTTGTCTGTAGGCAGTTACTGGATAGCTTTCCAAATCTCCAGTTCTGCAATTGGGGGTAGGAGACTCTCCCACAGGTTTCTGAGAAGGGCTGGGAGCTGGTGTTCCAGCAGGAAAGTGCCCACGCTCTCACCTTCTGCGAGGGGGAATTGGAATAGAGTGCTTTGTAGTAATGCTAGAATGCTTTATTTATGTGTGCTTTCATGTTCACCTCACCGCTCTCCCTCGTAACTATGGACAAAATGGGTGAGGAAGTCTGCTGTGGTCTAATTAGCTATGCCAGTAGGTGCCCCACTCTATCCCCTTCGGCATGAGAGCATTCAATTTATACGTTGTAGTCCAGGCAGTAGCCCCGTTTTAATAAGGTGCCCTGATTTTTTAGTGCTTCCAGCAATCTTGGCTCAATTGAGGGGTTACCTACAGATGCCCGCTCGAGGGACAGGAGGGATGCCTCTAGGTTCTTTAACTCTATTTAGAGCACTTATTGGGTGTCCTTCATAGCGTGGAGACATGCCCCTCTGATCACTACTTTGAATGCTTCCCATCCCACCAAGGGGGACGAGGCAGTGCCCTTGATATTTCGGAAATAGTCTAAGGCTGCATTGTTCAGTGTGTCTTTTATGATCGGTGCTTCTAGTCATAGTGGTTGAAGTTTCCAGGAGGGAATATGGTGTGAAGGGGTGTTTCCCAGATTAGTGATATGACGTACCTTCGACTGGTACGTGGACGGGCCAAATATATAGTCTAGATAGGAATGTAACTCATGTAGGGTGAGAGGAATGAGTGTTCCTTCATTCCATGGTTCTGAGTCCTCCAGAATTCTGCCAGTGACCATGCCTGCAGCCAGTTCTGTAGAGCGTTGGCATTATGGGAAGCTGGGGCACCAGTCAAGGGGATGCAAGTGGTCTTGCACAATGTCTAGTACTGAGTTAAAATCCCCTTGTAGCAGCCATCGCTGACCAGTGCAGTCTACCAGTCTTTAAGACAGAGCCATCAGAAAGGCAGGTTGATCAACACTCGGGGCTTACATACTGCCCAGGACCTGGGGTGAGCCATCCAGGCTGTCCCTCAGCAGCATGCTGATCATCATGTACATCCTCTGTGTGGAATGGCAATGTTGGTTTTATCCATGTCACTGCTCCCCTTCCTAAGGTGGAGTATGTAGTGTAGTACAAATGACTATGCCACTTGCACTTCAGTTTACCACCTTCCTAATTCATCTGTTGGGTCTCCGTAGAAACACAATTTTAGCACCCTGTCTTTTCAACTGTGTCCAGATGCCATAACAGTTGCACTAGGTGCCTACTGTCCTCTATCCCATTCTAGGTGTGAGCTATGTATTTACCTGGGTTCGCCATCACGCTTAGAGGAAGGCTGAGGGGTATTTTTTGTACATGGTCTGGGGTCAGGCCTGGGGGGCTATCTGTAGGTTTGGCATGGCTGGCATATGGTTTAGAGGTCCTACTAAGGCACTCAATCCAGGAGGAATTAAACTCCTCCTCAGCAATGACTCCTGGTCTTGCAAGAAAACAGTGGAAGGCTTTGTAGAGTGGGAAGTCAGCCCAAAGTAGTCAGAAATTTAACTGTCACTGCCCAGGGATTATGAAAGGGTCTCACATAAGCTCATCCACTATTTGTGGAGTCACATTGGGCAGGATGTTGGGAGTGTTGCTCAATTCAGAACTTTATAGGTCTCCACTGGGCCCCTCAAATAATGGTGGTGATATCCTGGACCAAAGTGATGCTACCACAGCCATTGCTGAGTTTTGGTCATCTTGGATCTGCTGTGGAGTCAGGACCTTATCATGAATCCCCTGCACATGCAGGGGACTAATTTGGGTGTTCTTTCAACTTCCTGGGTCAAGACGTAACTGGTTAGCCCATGTCCAGGCATCTTCTAGTGATGTGAAGAAATTTGTTTCTTGATGCATTACCACTTTCAGATTTTTCGCAAAGAGAAAGGCGTATCTTAGACCCAAGTCTGATAAGTGCTTTCTGACTGATAGGAATGAAGCCTTCTGCCACTGTGCAGCCAGCGTGAAGTCTGGGAATATCAGTACTGAGAAATTATCCAGCAACTGTGGGACCTTCTTTCAAGTAGCACTGAGGATGAGGTCTTGGTCTCTGAAATTCAGGATTTTAGCCACAATCGGTCTTGGGGGTGGCCCTTGTACTGCCATTTGATAAAGTTTGTTTTGACCAATGACTTTGTGTTTCACCACTGCGCATATTAGTTGCTCAATGTTCACCAGTAGCACATGGTATGTTTTGTTCAGATGAGCCGCCTATGGGCTTTGACATGGCATTAGCCATTACTTTCTGTATTCAGTTGAGCCGCCTATGGGCTTTGACATTGCATTAGCCATTACATTCTGTATTCTGCCTATTGGCTTTGACATGCTGTATCCAGTCTAGCCGCCTATTGGCTTTGACATTGCATGCCTATTGACTTTGACATGATGTATTCAGTTTAGCTGCCTATTGACTTTGACATGCTATTAGATATTCTGCCTATTGGCTTTGACATGATATCATATATTACATTTTGTATTCAGCTCCGCTGCCTATTGGCTTTGACATGATATTAGACATCGCATTTTGTATTCAGCTCAGCTGCCTATTGGCTTTGACATGATATTATACATTGCATTTTGTATTCAGCTCAGCTGCCTATGGGCTTTGACATGATATAAGACATTGCATTTTGTATTCAGCTTAGATGCCTATTGGCTTTGACATGACACTAGACATTGCATTTGATATTTAGGTTAGCTGCCTATTGCCTTTAACATGACATTGCATTTGATATTTAGGTTAGCTGCCCATTGCCTTTAACGTGGAGTTAGACATTGCAGTTGAGAATCCAAGCTGTATTTTTCCAAGCTGTGTTTTTGCACCAGATGAACCAAGATGTTTTGCTCTCACAGTAGACTAGACCTGATAAGAGAGGGTACATGGGTGTTGTTTTTTCTCTCTGCTTGAGCTTGGGAACAGGAGTAGTCTTGGAGACCTGGCCAGTCTCCAAAAGGCTTGCTCAGTTTCCCAGGTCTGAGAGGAGGGGGCACACCTTTGTAACGAATGTAACAGGCTGCAGAGGGTCAGATTCGAATCTGCCGGACCTCGTGTTGGAGCTTGGCGCCAGCTGCCAGCATCCCGTGTGGGTAGATGAAACTCTTTCTCGCGGCTGACAGGGGTCATCAGCTTGCAGACCTTAGAAAGATGTAGCTGTAAATAGTTCCTACACGGTGAAGTATTTGTTTTGCTTTGCATTCAATATCTTATAAATATAACCTGCTGTGTATATTGCAAACTGATATATTTTGTTTGATTAACGCGGACTGGAAAGCTACTAATTCGTCATTCATATAACAACAATAAAAGTCTTCTTTGACCTCAGAAGTGCATTTCTGTTGTGTTATGTTAGTGCTTAGAAACTAAATAAGAGAAAAAGCACTACAATTGGTACCAGGAGTGGGGTGTCGGTCATTAAGAGGTGATTAAGAAGGGGTTTGACGAGTTGGTAGATTTCTAAGTGCACACTTTAACCCCTTCGCTGCCAGGCCTTTTCCCCCTCCTGTGCCAGGCCTTTTTTTGCCTATTTGGGGCAGTTCGCGCTTAGGCCCTCATAACTTTTTGTCCACATAAGCTAACCAAGCCAAATTTGCGTCCTTTTTTTCCAACATCCTAGGGATTCTAGAGGTACCCAGACTTTGTGGGTTCCCCTGAAGGAGGCCAAGAAATTGGCCAAAATACAGTGAAAATTTCGTTTTTTTTAAAAAAAATTGAAAAAGTGGCTGCAGAAGAAGGCTTGTGGTTTTTCCCCTGCAAATGGCATCAACAAAGGGTTTGCGATGCTAAACTCAGCAGCTTCCCAGCTTTCAGGAACAGGCAGACTTGAATCAGAAAACCCAATTTTTCAACCAAATTTTGGCATTTTACTGGGGCATACCCCATTTGTGCAATTTTTTGTGCTTTCAGCCTCCTTCCAGTCAGTGACAGGAATGGTCATGAAACCAATGCTGGATCCCAGAAACCTAAACATTTCTGAAAAGTAGACAAAATTCTGAATTCAGCAAGGGGTCATTTGTGTAGATCCTACAAGGGTTTCCTACAGAAAATAACAGCTGAAAAAGAAAAATATTGAAATTGAGGTGAAAAAAACATAAATTTTTCTCTACGTTTTACTCTGTAACTTTTCCCTCCAATGTCAGATTATCGAAAGCAATATACCGTTACGTCTGCTGGACTCCTCTGGTTGCGGGGATATATAGGGTTTGTAGGTTCATCAAGAACCCGAGGAACCCAGAGCCAATAAATGAGCTGCACCCTGCAGTGCGTTTTCATTCTATACCGGGTATACAGCAATTAATTTGCTGAAATATAAGGAGTAAAAAATTGCTATCAAGAAAACCTTTGCATTTCCAAAAAGGGCACAAGATAAGGTGTTGAGGAGCAGTGGTTATTTGCACATCTCTGAATTCTGGGGTGACCATAGTAGCACGTGAATTACAGGGAATTTCTCAAATAGATGTCTTTTTTACACACACTCCTATATTTGGAAGGAAAAAATGTAGAGAAAGACAAGGGGCAATAGTACTTGTTTTGCTAATCTATGTTCCCCCAAGTCTCCCGATAAAAATGGTACCTCACTTGTGTGGGTAGGCCTAGCACCCGCGACAGGATATGCCCCAAAACACAACGTGGACACATCACAGAAAACAGAGCTGTTTTTAGCAAAGTGACTACCTGTAGATTTTGGCCTCTAGCTCAGCCGCCACCTAGGGAAACCTACCAATCCTGTGCATTTCTGAAAACTAGAGACCTAGGGGAATCCAAGGAGGGGTGACTTGCGGGGCTCGGACCAGGTTCTGTTACCCAGAATCCTTTGCAAACCTCAAAATTTGGCTAAAAAAACACATGTTCCTCACATTTCTGTGGCAGAAAGTTCTGGAATCTGAGAGGAGCCACAAATTTCCTTCCACCCAGCGTTCCCCCACGTCTCCCGATAAAAATGATACCTCACTTGTGTGGGTAGGCCTAGCGCCCGCGACAGGATATGCCCCAAAACACAACGTGGACATATCACAGAAAACAGAGCTGTTTTTAGCAAAGTGACTACCTGTAGATTTTGGCCTCTAGCTCAGCCGCCACCTAGGGAAACCTACCAAACCTGTGCATTTCTGAAAACTAGAGACCTAGGGGAATCCAAGGAGGGGTGACTTGCGGGGCTCGGACCAGGTTCTGTTACCCAGAATCCTTTGCAAATCTCAAAATTTGGCTAAAAAAACACATGTTCCTCACATTTCTGTGGCAGAAAGTTCTGGAATCTGAGAGGAGCCACAAATTTCCTTCCACCCAGCGTTCCCCCACGTCTCCCGATAAAAATGATACCTCACTTGTGTGGGTAGGCCTAGCGCCCGCGACAGGATATGCCCCAAAACACAACGTGGACATATCACAGAAAACAGAGCTGTTTTTAGCAAAGTGACTACCTGTAGATTTTGGCCTCTAGCTCAGCCGCCACCTAGGGAAACCTACCAAACCTGTGCATTTCTGAAAACTAGAGACCTAGGGGAATCCAAGGAGGGGTGACTTGCGGGGCTCGGACCAGGTTCTGTTACCCAGAATCCTTTGCAAACCTAAAAATTTGGCTAAAAAAACACATGTTCCTCACATTTCTGTGGCAGAAAGTTCTGGAATCTGAGAGGAGCCACAAATTTCCTTCCACCCAGCGTTCCCCCACGTCTCCCGATAAAAATGATACCTCACTTGTGTGGGTAGGCCTAGCGCCCGCGACAGGATATGCCCCAAAACACAACGTGGACATATCACAGAAAACAGAGCTGTTTTTAGCAAAGTGACTACCTGTAGATTTTGGCCTCTAGCTCAGCCGCCACCTAGGGAAACCTACCAAACCTGTGCATTTCTGAAAACTAGAGACCTAGGGGAATCCAAGGAGGGGTGACTTGCGGGGCTCGGACCAGGTTCTGTTACCCAGAATCCTTTGCAAATCTCAAAATTTGGCTAAAAAAACACATGTTCCTCACATTTCTGTGGCAGAAAGTTCTGGAATCTGAGAGGAGCCACAAATTTCCTTCCACCCAGCGTTCCCCCACGTCTCCCGATAAAAATGATACCTCACTTGTGTGGGTAGGCCTAGTGCCCGCGACAGGATATGCCCCAAAACACAACGTGGACATATCACAGAAAACAGAGCTGTTTTTAGCAAAGTGACTACCTGTAGATTTTGGCCTCTAGCTCAGCCGCCACCTAGGGAAACCTACCAAACCTGTGCATTTCTGAAAACTAGAGACCTAGGGGAATCCAAGGAGGGGTGACTTGCGGGGCTCGGACCAGGTTCTGTTACCCAGAATCCTTTGCAAACCTCAAAATTTGGCTAAAAAAACACATGTTTCTCACATTTCTGTGGCAGAAAGTTCTGGAATCTGAGAGGAGCCACAAATTTCCTTCCACCCAGCGTTCCCCTACGTCTCCCGATAAAAATGATACCTCACTTGTGTGGGTAGGCCTAGCGCCCGCGACAGGATATGCCCCAAAACACAACGTGGACATATCACAGAAAACAGAGCTGTTTTTAGCAAAGTGACTACCTGTAGATTTTGGCCTCTAGCTCAGCCGCCACCTAGGGAAACCTACCAAACCTGTGCATTTCTGAAAACTAGAGACCTAGGGGAATCCAAGGAGGGGTGACTTGTGTGGCTCGGACCAGGTTCTGTTACCCAGAATCCTTTGCAAACCTCAAAATTTGGCTAAAAAAACACATGTTCCTCACATTTCTGTGGCAGAAAGTTCTGGAATCTGAGAGGAGCCACAAATTTCCTTCCACCCAGCGTTCCCCCACGTCTCCCGATAAAAATGATACCTCACTTGTGTGGGTAGGCCTAGCGCCCGCGACAGGATATGCCCCAAAACACAACGTGGACACATCACAGAAAACAGAGCTGTTTTTAGCAAAGTGACTACCTGGAGATTTTGGCCTCTAGCTCAGCCGCCACCTAGGGAAACCTACCAAACCTGTACATTTCTGAAAACTAGAGACCTAGCGGAATCCAAGGAGGGGTGACTTGTGTGGCTCGGACCAGGTTCTGTTACCCAGAATCCTTTGCAAACGTCAAAATTTGGCTAAAAAAACACATGTCCCTCACATTTCTGTGGCAGAAAGTTCTGGAATCTGAGAGGAGCTACAAATTTCCTTCCACCCAGCGTTCCCCCAAGTCTCCCGATAAAAATGATACCTCACTTGCGTGGGTAGGCCTAGCGCCGGCGACAGGAAACACCCCAAAGCACAACGTGGACACATCCTAAATTTTGGAAAAAAACAGAGGTGTTTTTTGTGAAGTGCCTACCTGTAGATTTTGGCCTCTAGCTCAGCCGGCACCTAGGGAAACCTACCAAACCTGTGCATTTCTGAAAACTAGAGACCTAGGGGAATCCAAGGAGGGGTGACTTGCGGGGCTCGGACCAGGTTCTGTTACCCAGAATCCTTTGCAAACCTCAAAATTTGGCTAAAAATACACATGTTACTCACATTTCTGTGGCAGAAAGTTCTGGAATCTGAGAGGAGCCACAAATTTCCTTCTACCCAGCGTTCCCCCAAGTCTAGCGATAAAAATGATACCTCACTTGCGTGGGTAGGCCTAGCGCCGGCGACAGGAAACACCCCAAAGCGCAACGTGGACACATCCTAAATTTTGGAAAAAAACAGAGGTGTTTTTTGCGAAGTGCCTACCTGTAGATTTTGGCCTCTAGCTCAGCCGGCACCTAGGGAAACCTACCAAACCTGTGCATTTCTGAAAACTAGAGCCCTAGGGGAATCCAAGGAGGGGTGACTTGCGGGGCTCGCACCAGGTTCTGTTACCCAGAGTCCTTTGCAAACCTCAAAATTTGGCTAAAAAAACACATGTCCCTCACATTTCTGTGGCAGAAAGTTCTGGAATCTGAGAGGAGCTACAAATTTCCTTCCACACAGCGTTCCCCCAAGTCTCCCGATAAAAATGATACCTCACTTGCGTGGGTAGGCCTAGCGCCGGCGACAGGAAACACCCCAAAGCGCAACGTGGACACATCCTAAATTTTGGAAAAAAACAGAGGTGTTTTTTGCGAAGTGCCTACCTGTAGATTTTGGCCTCTAGCTCAGCCGGCACCTAGGGAAACCTACCAAACCTGTGCATTTCTGAAAACTAGAGACCTAGGGGAATCCAAGGAGGGGTGACTTGCGGGGCTCGGACCAGGTTCTGTTACCCAGAATCCTTTGCAAACCTCAAAATTTGGCTAAAAATACACATGTTACTCACATTTCTGTGGCAGAAAGTTCTGGAATCTGAGAGGAGCCACAAATTTCCTTCTACCCAGCGTTCCCCCAAGTCTCCCGATAAAAATGATACCTCACTTGTGTGGGTAGGACTAGCGCCCACGAAAGGAAAGGGCCCAAAACACAACGTGGACACATCACATTTTTTTATAAAAAGCAGTGCCTACCTGTGGATTTTGGCCTGTAGCTCAGCCGACACCTGAGGAAACCTAGCAAACCAGTGCATGTTTGAATACTAGAAACCCAGGGGAATCCAAGATGGGGTGACTTGCGGGGCTCTGACCAGGTTATGTTACCCAGAATCCTTTGCAAACATCAAAATTTGGCCCAAAAAACACTTTTTCCTCTCATTTCGGTGACAGAAAGTTCTGGAATCTGAGAGGAGCCACAAATTTCCTTCCACCCAGCGTTCCCCTAAGTCTCTCGATAAAAATGGTACATCACTTCTGTGGGTAGGCCTAGCGCCCACAAAAGGAAATGGCCCAAAACACAACGTGGACACAACATATTTTTTCACAGAAAACAGAGGTGTTTTTTGCAAGGTGCCTACCTGTGGTGTTTGGCCTGTAGCTCAGCCGGCCCCGGGGGGGGGGGGGCAGAAATGCCCTAAAATAAATTTGCCCCCCCAACCCCCACCCTCCCCCGCCGGGAGCGACCCTTGCCTACGGGGTCGCTCCCCCTGCGTGACATTGGCACCAAAAAACAAATCCCCGGTGCCTAGTGGTTTCTGCCCCCTTGGGGGCAGGTTGACCTAAACTCAGCCAATCTGCCCCCAAGGGGGGCAGAAATGGCCTAAATACAATTTGTCCCCCAGGGGAGCGACTTTTGCCTGATGGGTCGCTCCCCATCTCTAAAAAAAAAAACAAAGAAAAATTCCCCTGGCGCCTAGAGGTTTCTGCCCCCCCCCCGGGGGCAGATCGGCCTAATAATAGGCCGATCTGCCCCCCAGGGGGCAGAAATGGCCTAAAATAAATTTCCCCCCCCAACACCCACCCCCCCCCGGGAGCGACCCTTGCCTACGGGGTCGCTCCCCCTGCGTGACATTGGCGCCAAAAAACAAATCCCCAGTGCCTAGTGGTTTCTGCCCCCTTGGGGGCAGGTTGACCTAAACTCAGCCAATCTGCCCCCAAGGGGGGCAGAAATGGCCTAAATACAATTTGTCCCCCAGGGGAGCGACTTTTGCCTGATGGGTCGCTCCCCATCTCTAAAAAAAAAAAACAAAGAAAAAAAAGAAAAACTCCCCTGGCGCCTAGAGGTTTCTGCTCCCCCCCCCCGGGGGCAGATCGGCCTAATAATAGGCCGATCTGCCCTCCGGGGGGGCAGAAATGGCCTAAAATAAATTTGCCCCCCAACACCCACCCCCCCCGGGAGCGACCCTTGCCTACGGGGTCGCTCCCCCTGCGTGACATTGGCGCCAAAAAACAAATCCCCGGTGCCTAGTGGTTTCTGCCCCCTTGGGGGCAGATTGACCTAAAATTGGCCAATCTGCCCCCAGGGGGGCAGAAATGGTCTAAATACAATTTGCCCCCCCAGGGGAGCGACCCTTGCCTGATGGGTCGCTCCCCATCTCTAAAAAAAGAAACAACAAAAAAAAAAAACACAAAAAAAAAATTGCCCTGGCGCCTAGAGTGTTCTGCCCCCCCCCCCGGGGGCAGTTCGGCCTAATAATAGGCCGATCTGTCCCCCGGGGGGGCAGAAATGGCCTAAAATAAATTTGCCACCCCAACCCCCACCCCCCCCCGGGAGCGACCCTTGCCTACGGGGTCGCTCCCCCTGCGTGACATTGGCGCCAAAAAACAAATCCCTGGTGCCTAGTGGTTTCTGCCCCCTTGGGGGCAGATTGACCTAAAATTGGCCAATCTGCCCCCAGGGGGGCAGAAATGGTCTAAATACAATTTGCCCCCCCAGGGGAGCGACCCTTGCCTGATGGGTCGCTCCCCATCTCTAAAAAAAAAAAAAGAACAAAAAAAAAAAACACAAAAAAAAAACACAAAAAAAAAATTGCCCTGGCGCCTAGAGTGTTCTGCCCCCCCCCCCGGGGGCAGTTCGGCCTAATAATAGGCCGATCTGTCCCCCGGGGGGGCAGAAATGGCCTAAAATAAATTTGCCCCCCCAACCTCCCCCCCCCCCCCGGGAGCGACCCTTGCCTACGGGGTCGCTCCCCCTGCGTGACATTGGCGCCAAAAAACAAATCCCCGGTGCCTAGTGGTTTCTGCCCCCTTGGGGGCAGATTGACCTAAAATCGGCCAATCTGCCCCCAGGGGGGCAGAAATGGTCTAAATACAATTTGCCCCCCAGGGGAGCGACCCTTGCCTGATGGGTCGCTCCCCATCTCTAAAAAAAAACACAAAAAAAAAATTTGCCCTGGCGCCTAGAGGTTTCTTCCCCCCCTGGGGGCAGATCGGCCTAATAATAGGCCGATCTGCCCCCAGGGGGGGCAGAAAAGGCCTTCCCAAAAAATTGCCCCCCCTGGGAGCGACCCTTGCCAAAGGGGTCGCTTTGTTGCGTGACATTCGCGCGCAAAAACAAACTCCCTGGTGTCTAATGGTTTCTGCCCCCCTTGGGGGCAGATTGGCCTATTTTGATAAGGCCAATCTGCCCCCATCAAAATAGGCCAATCTGCCCCCAAGGGGGGCAGAAATGGCCTAAATATATATTGCCCCGTAGGGGAGCGACCCTTGCCTAAGGGATCGCTCCCCACCTAAAAAAAGGGCTTCCCCTTCCATCCCTGACTTGGGGGGGTGGGGGGGAACCCCACAGAGGGAGCGAGAGCGCTCCCTCTGGGCTCTGTGCACAGGACGTAATGGTTACGTCCTGGGCACAGCAGCACTGTGCCTCAGGACGTAACCATTACGTCCTGGGCACAGAAGGGGTTAAAAGTGTAATTGTTTTTTGTTGTTTGGAGAATTACAGAAATTGTTTTTTTGGAGAATCACAGTAGCACGGCAGACCATGTCTGAGAATACATGTGTTGATGAACTGCCTGATGGTGCTAAGAAAAACTGTGAATTGTTTTCTGTTTGGGGAATTACAGAAGAAAATGCATGTGTAGCTAAAAGGCCTGATAATGTTTTGAGAAATAATTCCTGTTGTATATATGTAGAAAACGTGTCTTTTGGAAGTAATGATGACAGAAAGGTCTGGATACCTTTATCTGCTTACAGAGAAATGCAGGAGAAATGTAGGAAGTTGGAACATGAAAATAGGAATTTACATGAGCAAATTAGCCCGACTGAAAGTTATAAAAGGGCTGTTTTTGAAGAATCGTTCTTGTCCCATTCCAGTAATGAGGGGGTTAAGACAGCTCCGAGCTGCACTGAGTTTTCGTGTGAGCCAGGGTCTTTGGCAGACAAAATGCATTCCTTAACTGATAACACGGACGAGAGAGCTCAGAATGTGATTTACGAGTTACCGTTGCAAAATGCACAAGTAAAACGAAAGATTTTAGAGAAAGAGACACCGAGTTTCATTAGCTTGTTTGATTTTTGGAAAAAGAAAAGCCCTCATTTGAGTGAAATCCTAACACTTTTGTATATGGTCACTGTGAAAAATTATATGCAGCTGCGCGCTTGTGATTTGGCAAATGAAATAATGCAGACTTTAGGTTTCTGCGCAGTGCAAGAAGGAAATACTTATGTACATTTAAATCATGAACAAGGAAAGAAAATAGTGCCCCTAGCTAGAATCATACAATGGATCTGGTACTTGCAAGACAGGGCTAGAGTACCACAGGTAAAAGAGTTACCAATGAAGTTGAGTGCACCATTTGAATTCGTGTCCACTTAAGATAAAAAGCATGTTTGTTTTACTAATGATTCATTGACTGAAATGTTGCTTTCTGGCACAGTAGAAGGAACAGCGTTGTATAATGTGTGTCAGATTTTAAAGCAAGAGCTACGTGAGATGTGTCATTTTTATGCTGATTTTTGGTTCTTTGATAATGTTTTAGCCACATGGCTTGTACCTAACTGGTTCAATTACCTTGCAGATGTTAATGAGAAAAATTCAGAGAGAGAAGTGTTCACCCAGAATTCTGCCTTAGTGGGGATGGCTAAGTGGGTGCCCCAGAAATGTGAACAGCTGAGAGAAAAAGCCACTTACAGGTGGGCAGAGATGAGAGAGATGCACATTCCCCTAGATTTGATAAAAACTGTGCAGCACGCACAAAAGCAATCTGTCATGCAAGCAGTCACAGAGCAGTTGGGGAGAGGAAAGTTACCAGAACAGAAATGGCAAAGTGATCAGGTTTTAGGGAGAGTGATTGCTGCAAATTACCAAGGAAAAATCGAAATTATGCTGATACCTAGAAAAGAATCTGATTCATTCATACAAATTGGAGACAGAATGGCCCAAATTGACAAAAGTGCAGTGAATGGAGGTTTAGTAAAGAATGAGTCTGCCCCAGCCCTTCTGACAGTGCAAGAAAAGGGAAGCTGTGGTGCAGCAGATAAAAACCTCAGTGCTGATGTGTGGGCTGAAGCCCCAAGTGATCCTCCAGAACCTGCAGAAAATATAACAAAGGGCCTCAAAAACGTCCTGCTGATTATAAAACAGGGAAAGAAAGAGAATGGGTGCAGTTTAAATGAAAAATGTTATTTGCAAGAAAAGTCATACTTGTTTCTTTTGCAGATCCTACCACGTTTCGCCACTGTCCCTGAGTGTGCTGTGTGGTCCCCCTTCCAGTGTGTGCGTGTGGGGTCGGGGAAGGGACCGAATCCCCAACCTGAACTTGGCTGAGTAAAGTGCCAGCACCATGGATCCATTTTGCGCAAACTGCGCCTTCAGTTCAAGTTCAACTTGTTTGATTGCATTCTTCCAATGGAACTAAGCTGTGTTTTTTTTTTTTTTTTTTCCCTCTCGTATGGAACTCTGACTTTTGCTTACCTTCCAGCAAACCTTTCAGGTGGACCGTGCCCCTTTACATGAGCAGAACTCATGCCACATCAAATTGCTAACACTGTTGAATTAGAGACTCATTCAGAGTACAAATTGCCCAGTCTTTTCTATGTAGATGTATCTGATGTGAAAGGTTATGAAATCAATGTGTTAATTCACTTCTATTGCTTCACAGGGATTGCTTTGATCATTCAAATCTGACTTACTGATAATGTTTTTTTTGTGCTGATGTTTTTTTTTTGTTTTTTGTTTTTGTTTGAAACAAGAGATATGTGAAACAAAAATTAATTGGTCAAAGGGCGGAATGTACTGCCATTTGATAAAGTTTGTTTTGACCAATGACTTTGTGTTTCACCACTGCGCATATTAGTTGCTCAATGTTCACCAGTAGCACATGGTATGTTTTGTTCAGTTGAGCCGCCTATGGGCTTTGACATGGCATTAGCCATTACTTTCTGTATTCAGTTGAGCCGCCTATGGGCTTTGACATTGCATTAGCCATTACATTCTGTATTCTGCCTATTGGCTTTGACATGCTGTATCCAGTCTAGCCGCCTATTGGCTTTGACATTGCATGCCTATTGACTTTGACATGATGTATTCAGTTTAGCTGCCTATTGACTTTGACATGCTATTAGATATTCTGCCTATTGGCTTTGACATGATATCATATATTACATTTTGTATTCAGCTCCGCTGCCTATTGGCTTTGACATGATATTAGACATCGCATTTTGTATTCAGCTCAGCTGCCTATTGGCTTTGACATGATATTATACATTGCATTTTGTATTCAGCTCAGCTGCCTATGGGCTTTGACATGATATAAGACATTGCATTTTGTATTCAGCTTAGATGCCTATTGGCTTTGACATCACACTAGACATTGCATTTGATATTTAGGTTAGCTGCCTATTGCCTTTAACATGACATTGCATTTGATATTTAGGTTAGCTGCCCATTGCCTTTAACGTGGAGTTAGACATTGCAGTTGAGAATCCAAGCTGTATTTTTCCAAGCTGTGTTTTTGCACCAGATGAACCAAGATGTTTTGCTCTCACAGTAGACTAGACCTGATAAGAGAGGGTACATGGGTGTTGTTTTTCTCTCTGCTTGAGCTTGGGAACAGGAGTAGTCTTGGAGACCTGGCCAGTCTCCAAAAGGCTTGCTCAGTTTCCCAGGTCTGAGAGGAGGGGGCACACCTTTGTAACGAATGTAACAGGCTGCAGAGGGTCAGATTCGAATCTGCCGGACCTCGTGCTGGAGCTTGGCGCCAGCTGCCAGCATCCCGTGTGGGTAGATGAAACTCTTTCTCGCGGCTGACAGGGGTCATCAGCTTGCAGACCTTAGAAAGATGTAGCTGTAAATAGTTCCTACACGGTGAAGTATTTGTTTTGCTTTGCATTCAATATCTTATAAATATAACCTGCTGTGTATATTGCAAACTGATATATTTTGTTTGATTAACGCGGACTGGAAAGCTACTAATTGGTCATTCATATAACAACAATAAAAGTCTTCTTTGACCTCAGAAGTGCATTTCTGTTGTGTTATGTTAGTGCTTAGAAACTAAATAAGAGAAAAAGCACTACAGCCCTGGTAGAGGGGGCTAAGCTGGCACATGATGTGTCCTCTCTACTGTGAACATGAAGGGTGAGGCCGAAAGGGCACACCTGTTCTTGGAGCCACTGTATATTAAAGAGGGTAGCATTGGGGTCCTCAGAATTTTCAGGTAGGCTTACTATATGAAGATTATTATGCCTCTCCCTTTCCTACCTCAGTATCCTCAGCACTATAATTCACACTCCCTTAATTAAGGCATGTAGCTCCTTAGAAGTGGCTTTTGACTGAAGCTCATGTTCCATCAGTGTAGCTTCTGCTTGACATAGCCTGTTGCTCAGTTTTTTGTGATCATCCCTCAGTATATTGAGGTTGATTGTCCACATGTTGACCTTTGCCTCAAAAGCCTGGTGAAATGTTCTAATTGCTGTGTCAGTAGAGCGTCCTGCCGTAGTTGATGGATTAATGTGTGGATTTGTCTAGGTTCGCTGTGCAGATTGAGATGGATCCATGATTGGCTAGGGGTTTTGAAGCTCAACTTTTCCCCATCATGGAGCATGGTGAGTTTGTGATTGGTAGTTCTGCACTGGTAGGCCTGCAAGGAGAAGCACCCTCTTCAGGGCATGTTGCTGTTGGAATCCCTGGGCTCACCTAACCCACTGGAGGGACAGCACATGCTATGCAGTAGCACGAGCAGGCACCCATAGTCTCCTTTTATTGGAGGGTATGTCCTGCGGGACACTGACCAAAGACAAGAACCCAGGGGGGTGAGCTAGGAGTAGCCTGCCTCTTCAATGTCAGGTCAAGGGCTGTCTGTCCTCTAGGGTCCTGGGATGGCATGAACAGCCACAGAGAGGCCTCCCAGTAGGCTGTGGGATGTGGACCATCTATCCAGCCTGGAGTATCAATTTCAGTCTCACCAAGGTCAATGTAGGACCCAGCCACCCAGGTCCATGCTTTCAGGTCAGGGATGCACGATAGGGCCTGGGGCCTGGGGAACTGTTCCATGCCTCTCCTAGGACTTTCTCTATCCCTTCCACTCTGGTTCAGCCCTCTATGAGCTTCCACCTGGGGGGCACGCAGGATCGGATGCCACAGTAGGCGGGTGACTCCATTCCTCAACCCACCCACCTTTAACCGGGAGGAGGGCAGTGCCTTCCACTGAGTCCAGGCTCCTCAACGTATCTCCCCGCTGTGTCTCACTCAGGCCCTGATTGGGCCTCAAAAGATTCTCCAGCCCGAGCATCCTGCCAACTCCCATAACTGTTATAAATAATTTTTAATTTAAGAAGTAGGATTTTATTTGTTCTCTGGAAGCAATTTACACAAGTGGAATATGAATATGTTTTTATGTACGTAAAAAAACAAAACTTTTTAGCCAATATTTGCAATCATATAAGTCTTTTTCAGTCTATTACATCTTGATTTTTGTATTTCTATAAGAATTTATTCTTGTAAATAAACTACTTTACTACTAAAAAATGTAATTGGAGAAAAGAGAATAAAAGTATAATTCTTCTGTTAGGGACTTTAAATTTAGTTAATTGTTTTTTTAAGCGTTGCCAGAATACTTACCTTATGCGGGTGAATATTGTTTTTTGATGAGACAGTTGTCCTGGTTGTTGTTCCTGGTTTTGAATGTTATATATACTGAATGATCGACAGAAAAATTAATGTGTGGTTCCGTTTTAAATTGAATCTACCTTTGATTTTCTAAGGAGAATACTTGGACATTTTGCTTATAATTGATTTAAAAGTGCCTAAAAAAGCTTCTTAATCTTACAATTAGCTAGGGAAGGCATACAATGGGTTGTGCAAGAGGTGATTAAATCTCAGAACATATTTATTTTAGGTTATGTTAGGATGCAATCGTTGAATCAAAATGAATGTCTAGAAACTTAGCAAAGGTCCTGGAAAATGTAAACATTATGGTGGTCATTACAACCCTGGCGGTCGGTGTTAAAGCGGCGGTAAGACCGCCAACAGGCCGGCGGAATTTTTTTTTTTAATTACGACCGTGGCGGAAACCGCCAACAAAGACAGCCACTTTAACACTCCGACAGCCACGGCGGTACAAACAAACAGCACGGCAGTCACCGCCAACAGACAGGCGGAAGACAATGTACCGCCCACAGTATCACAACCTACCAATCCGCCACCTTTTCCGGGGCGGATTAACTGCGATCAAAAACACGGCGGAAACAGGACTCTTAAGGGAAAATGCTCACCTCTGCACATCCCACGAGGAACCAGGACGCCATGGAACCAGAGCTCCACATTTTACCAGCCTTCATCTTCTTGCTCCTCTACCAGGAGCACGAACGCCGGCGGCGAAGCCCACGGTGAGTACTGCACCTACGACACAGGGGATGGGGGAGGGAAAAAACAGTGACACACACATGCAACACGCAACACCCCCACCTTCACCCACTACAACACACACACCAATACAGCATGATACATTACAGTTACACCCCCCAAACCCCCCGGAAGAATGCAAAGACAAAAGAAAATGAGCTGAACGATTGTAATATATTAAAATTCAGTAGTCAAATAATATACATACACTATTTACAAATATATACACCAAGAATATTAGTCCAGGGTATTCCACCCTTAAAGTCCATGGACCACTGGGCCCACACTGCATAGGGGAGGCCCACACAAGATATCCGAACGTGACGGAGAGAACACTGCAGGAGCATCAGATAGAAATAAAACAGGCACCTCAGGGGGAAGGGAAAGGGGAGGCACCTCAGCCGGTTGAGTGCATGACGCCAAATCCACGAGGGGGCCACATGCCCACTGTTCAATCCTGGGGAGTGCAAAGCCACAGTCTCTCAAGTCTCTACAGTGGGTGGTTTGCCCACTGTTCAATCCTGGGGAGTGCAAAGCCACAGTCTCTCAAGTCTCTACAGTGGGTGGGTTGCCCACTGTTCAATCCTGGGGAGTGCAAAGCCACAGTCTCTCAAGTCTCTACAGTGGGTGGTTTGCCCACTGTTCAATCCTGGGGAGTGCAAAGCCACAGTCTCTCAAGTGGATAACAGTCTCCACTGGTTATGGAGGGGGCTTTGTGCCCAGAGTGCTTCATCCTGCCCAGTACTGAGGTAGTGGATGTGATACTCCACTGGTTCTGGAGGGGGCTTGGTGCCCAGAGTGCTTCATCCTGCCAAGGACTGAGGTAGTGGATGCCTTTCTCCACTGGTTCTGGAGGGGGCTTGGTGCCCAGAGTGCTTCATCCTGCCAAGGACTGAGGTAGTGGATGCCTTTCTCCACTGGTTCTGGAGGGGGCTTTGTGCCCAGAGTGCTTCATCCTGCCAAGGACTGAGGTAGTGGATGCCTTTCTCCACTGGTTCTGGAGGGGGCTTTGTGACCAGAGTGCTTCATCCTGCCAAGGACTGAGGTAGGGGATGTTATACTCCACTGGTCCTGGAGGGGGCTTGGTGCCCAGAGTGCTTCATCCTGCTCGTGGCGGCCTCAGTAGCATCAGTGCATTTGGCGCTCATGGGCCTGCGGTGCTTGTGGCGGTCCTGTCTTGGGCAGCGGTGCTTGTGGCGGTCCTGTCTTTGGCAGCGGTGCTTGTGGCGGTCCTGTCTTTGGCAGCGGTGCTTGTGGCGGTCCTGTCTTGGGCAGCGGTGCTTGTGGCGGTCCTGTCTTTGGCAGCGGTGCTTGTGGCGGTCCTGTCTTGGGCAACGGTGTTTGTGGCGGTCCTGTCTTTGGCAGCGGTGCTTGTGGCGGTCCTGTCTTTGGCAGCGGTGCTTGTGGCGGTCCTGTCTTGGGCAGCGGTGCTTGTGGCGGTCCTGTCTTTGGCAGCGGTGCTTGTGGCGGTCCTGTCTTTGGCAGCGGTGCTTGTGGCGGTCCTGTCTTTGGCAGCAGTGCTTGTGGCGGTCCTGTCTTTGGCAGCGGTTCTTGTGGCGGTCCTGTCTTGGCCGGTCCTGTCTTTGACAGCGGTGCTTGCGGCGGTCCTGTCTTGGGCAGCGGTGCTTGAGGCGGTCCTGTCGTGGGCAGCGGTTCAGCTGCTGGCGGTCCTGTCTGGGCCAGCGGGGCTGCTGGCGGTTGCCTCCTGGTCAGCGGGGCTGCTGGCGGCTACCTCCTGGGCAGCGGGGCTGCTGGCGATTGCTTCCTGGGCAGCGGGGCTGCTGCTGGCGGTCCTCTCTGGACCAGTGGGGCTGCTGGCGGTTGCCTCCTGGGCAGTGGGGCTGCTGCTGGCGGTCCTGTCTGGGCCAGCGGGGCTGCTGGCGGTTGCCTCCTGGGCAGCGGGCTGCTGCTGGCGGTCCTTTCTGGGCCAGCGGGGCTGCTGGCGGTTCTGTCTGGACCAGCAGGGCTGCTGCTGGTGGTCCTCTCTGTGCCAGCAGGGCTGCTGGCGGCTGCCGCCTGGGCAGCGGGACTGCTGCTGGCGGGCCTCCCTGGGCCAGCAGGCCTGCTGGCGGTTCTGTCTGGACCAGCGGGGCTGCTGCTGGCGGTCCTCTCTGGGCCAGCGGGGCTGCTGGTGGTTCTGTCTGGACCAGCGGGGCTGCTGCTGGCGGTTGCCTCCTGGCAGCAGGGCTGCTGCTGGCGGTCCTCTCTGGGCCAGCGGGGCTGCTGGCGGTTCTGTTTGGACCAGCGGGGCTGCTGCTGGTGGTCCTCTCTGGGCCAGCGGGGCTGCTGGCGGTTCTGTCTGGGCCAGCAGGGCTGCTGGCGGTTCTGTCTGGACCAGCGGGGCAGCTGGTGGTCTTCTCCGCCGTGGTGATCTTCCCAGACTTGCCGGGTTTCTTGTGCCCCTTCCCCACCTTGGAAGGTGTTGCTGCTGACTCCACACTATCACCTGTGCCCCTGGGAGCGGCTTTACTGGCTCTTGTCTTCCCCCTCTCCCGCCGGGCACTGGCCAACTTTTGATGCTTGACAGGTGGGGGACTGTCCGTGCTGTGGCTCCTTGCCACACTGGCTGCCCTGCTGCACTCCAAAATCCGGTGACTACTGGCACCACTGGTCCCGGAGATGTTGTGGCTGAGGTGCTAGGTTGGGACATGGAGAGTCGGGCCCTAGGAGACTGACGGGGTGGGGAAGGTGAGGGAAAGAGGTCAAGGGTGGCCAGGAAAAGTTTCTTAGGAACACTGGGACGGGTAGCTGGAGGGGGTTTGGGAGTGGAGGAAGAGGTTGTGGTTGTAGGAGGTATAAGTTTGGTGACTTTGGGTGAAGGTGCATGCGCTGGAGGCTGTCTTGAGGTGGATGGCTGTTGGGTGGGTGTGTGCCTGCGTTTGTGTACCGTGGGAGTTGGCGTCACAGACACACTGGGAGAGGACACAGGGGATGTGTGAATGGTAGTGGAGGTGGTGACTGCACGTACGCAGGTGTGGTGGTGGGTGTGCAGGTGATGGACGTAGTGGCTGTAGATGTAGTGCATGCAGGTGTGAGTGGAGACGAGACTTCGAGGGAGGAGGGAGACGAGGAGGAGGGGGACACAGTGGAGGCAGTGGATGTTGGTATGTCTGCATGTGTGTGATGCTTGCGTGAGTGCCTGTGGGATGTGTGGTGCTTATGTTTGCCTGAGCTTCCCTTGCGTGTAGAGGTGTGTGCATGCTGGTCTGATGGTGTGCTTGGGGTAGGCTGAGGTACAGGGGATTGGGTCTGGGTGGAGGAAGTTGGAGGGGGGAGGCTAGAGACAGGGACAATGGCTGCCATCAGTGCTGAGGCCAGAGTCTGAAAAGCTTGCTGAAGGGCTGCCTGACCAGAATGAATGCCCTTCAGGAATGCATTGGTTTGTTGCAACTGTCTCTCTACACCCTGGATGGCATTCAAAATGGTAGACTGCCCAACAGTGAGGGACCTGAGGAGGTCAATGGCCTCCTCACTGAGGGCAGCAGGGGTGACTGGGGCAGGGGCTGAGGTGCCTGGGACGAAGGAGATGCCCACCCTCCTGGGTGAGCGAGCACGGGGCAAAGGCTGATGGCTGCTGGGAGGGCGGTGCTGGATGGGGGGTGGCGGCTGTACCTGTAGATGGGGGGGCACAGATGGGGCCGCCACCACAAGGGAGCTCCCATCAGAGGACGAGTCCGTATCGCTGGTGTCAGCTCCTGTCCCCGCCGTGGACCTCCCCTGGCCCTCCGTCCCACTGATGAAATCAGAGTCCGTAGTGTCGCCCTCCAGGGCCATGTGGGATGCAGCTCCCTCCTGCTCCCGTGCCACTGCTCCTCCGCCTGATGATGCTAATGCACACATGTACAGGGAGACCACAAAAAGGGGGGGGGAGACAGAAGAAAGACAAGTTGAGTGCATGCATTACCGCTACCGTTGGCGGACACGACAGACACAGAAGCCCCCTGCACTACGCTGCGCACTTGGGGTCCACTATTCAATGCCTGGTAAATGGCCTACAAGGCTATGGCCGATATCTGCACACATGGATGTCACAGGAGCCGGACTAGGTGTAGTTGGCACTGTACCCAGGTGGGGAAGGTGCCACAGGGTCTGCCTGAAAAAGGGGACTTAACTAGCACACTCGCCCTGGCCTAGGGAAACCCACAGCCCACCTCCCCCACCCAGACATCTCCACTGCACGCTGAATCATCAGAATGAGAGTGTACTCACTACCTTGTTGCTGCTGTGATGCCCTCAAGCACCCATCCAACTCCGGGTACGCCACCGCCAGGATCCTGAACATCAGGGGGGTCATGGTGCGACGGGCAGCCCTCCCACGTTGGGAGGCCATCCCCAGCTGGGCCTCCGCCGTCTTCTTGCTCCAGCGGCAAATGTCCTCCCATCTTTTACGGCAGTGGGTGCTCCGTCTGTGATAGACCCCCAGGGTCCGGACATCCTTGGCGATGGCACGCCAAATATCCTTCTTCTGGTGGACGCTGACCTACAGGAATTGTACAGGGGAAAAAGAGAAGTTATTACCAACTGCACCATCACAGTCATTGGCCCGCATCCCTACCCTTGACATGTGGCACATGCACTCACCGTCGTTTCATGCACGCCTCATTCCCCCCCCCTCTCTTTCATCCACCACACTCCACACAGGCATTGCCCATACAGCATGTTCCCAGTGTACTTACCTGTTTGTCTGGAGGACCGTAGAGTAGCGTGTACTGGGGGAGGACCCCATCCACGAGTTTCTCCAACTCATCTGTGATGAAGGCAGGGGCCCTTTCCCCAGACGCACGAGCCATTGCCTCTTCCAGACTGAGGTCACAGCAGCAATTGCAGTGTAGGTCCTCTCCTGTCGAAGATCAGGTATCGAGTGATTGAACAGATAGAAAATGGCGGTCACGTCCGCGGCGGTGCGCACCGTCACCGCCGGCGTACATCGTCATTGGCTCCTGGGACCCATAGGGTCCAATGTTAATCAATGCAGAATTGCGCCGCGGTGTTCGCCCGCCTACCGCGATGCTGTACAACGCCAGCGCAGTTACCTCACATCCCATTGTCCCACTTTACAGGTCAGGCAGCCGCCATTTCAGGGGCTCACATGGCTTGATTTATAACTGCGTCACACATACCTAGGCCTTTGCTCAACACTCATACAGGCAAAATTTGGGTTATGAATGGTTTTCTGAGTAAGCTGTGTTTACATACCTCTGAGTTGGTTGACTCTGTGCTCACTGTTGTCCTTCATAGGCATGGGACATGTGAGCAGATGGCGGCATCCTCTGGTGTACAGACCGCTGGTGGACCTGTCGACAATGGAGGAAAGACATGTAATCATCACCTACAGGCTTGATCGTGCCACAATCCTGGAACTGTGTGCCCAGTTGGAGCCAGACCTGATCTCAGCTATCTGCCATCCCACCGGAATCCCCCCTCAAGTGCAGGTGCTGTCAGTACTCCATTTCCTTGCAAGGGGGTAATTTCACACTACAGTGGCCATAGCATCAGGGATGTCCCAGCCTATGTTTTCCAACGTGTTGTCCAGAGTGTTGTCTGCCCTGCTGAAACACCTGCGGAGCTACATTGTGTTCCCTCAGGTGGAGGATTTGCCTACAGTGAAAGGTGACTTCTATCCCCTTGGACATATCCCCAACATCATAGGTGCCATTGATGGGACACATGTGGCCTTGGTCCCCCCCACAGGAGTGAACAGGTGTACAGAAACCGGAAGAGTTACCATTCGATGAATGTGCAGATGGTGTGTTTGGCCGACCAGTACATCTCCCATTTTAATGCCAAATTCCCTGGCTCAGTGCATGACGCTTACATCCTGCGGAATAGCAGCATCCCTCATGTTATGGGGCAACTCCAGAGGCACTGTGTGTGGCTATTAGGTGAGCACCTGGAACAAAATTGTTGGGAATAGTTGTCTGGGTCTGGGGATATCCCTACAGGTTAGTGTGTGTCTAACAGTTGTCCCTCCCCATTTACAGGTGACTCTGGTTACCCCAACCTGTCATGGCTACTAACCCCAGTGAGGAATCCCAGGACAAGGGCAGAGGAACGCTACAATGAGGCCCATGGGCAAACTAGGAGGATTATAGAGTGGACCTTCGGCCTCCTGAAAGCCAGGTTCAGGTGCCTCCACATGACAGGTGGTTCCCTATTCTACTCACCAAAGAAGGTGTGCCAGATCATCGTGGCCTGCTGTATGCTTCACAACTTAGCTTTGCGATGACAGGTGCCTTTTCTGCAGGTGAATGGTCCAGATGGAGGTGTTGTGGCAGCTGTGGAGCCTGTGGACAGCGAAGACGAGGAAGCAGAAGAAGAGGACGTCGACAACGGGGACTCTGTGATCCTGCAATACTTCCTGTGAGACACAGGTAAGAATACAAACTTGTCTACTACATGTACTTTAACACTACTACCTCTCTACTGTCTGTCCTTTTCACCCAGTGTATGGTCAGTGAGTTGTCACTTTCCCTTACGATTTCACAGATGTGGGTCCCACTGTGTGACATCTGCTTTGTTTCCTCATGGACTATAGCTGTGTGACATATGTATGTTGACATTACAATTGAAAGAGCATTTTGTCACTGTAATTGCTAATACAACATTTCGAAATCACAGACTCCAGATTGTTTTGTGCTTTAAGGGTGTTTATTTAAGTGCTAAATAGTGGAGGGGGTTGTAAAATGGTGAGGGGTGATGGTGGAGGAATGTCCATGGCAGAGTCCAGTCTATTAGTCTCACAGGTGCATTGTCCAAAGGGGCATAGGAAGTGGAGCTGAGGCAGTTTGAGGATGGACAGGGTGACAAGGTGGGACAAAAGGATGACATTCAGGGCGGTCTCATTTCTTGGCGGGGGTCTTGGCATTATTCTCTGTCTTTGTCCTGGATCTCAGGGACTGTTTGCGGGGTGGTTCTCCCTCTGCAGGGGGTGGGGTGCTGGTGTGGTGGTCCTGTGGCGGTGCCTCCTGTCCACTAGTGCCGGCGGAGGTGGTGGGCAGTTCATCGTCCATGCTAGTGTCAGGGGCCCTTGTTGTGCCACAGTGTCCCTCCTGGTGTTGAGGACTTCCTTCAGCATCCCTACGATGGTGCCCAGGGTGGAACTGATGGATCTGAGTTCCTCCCTGAAGCCCAAATACTGTTTCTCCTGCAGCTGATGGGTCTCCTGAAACTTGGCCAGTACCGATGCCATTGTCTCCTGGGAATGGTGGTAGGCTCCCATGATGTTGGAGAGGGCCTCGTGGAGAGTGGGTTCCTTGGGCCTGTCCTCCCCCTGTCGCACAGCAGCCCTCCCAGTTCCCCTGTTTCCCTGGGCCTCTGTCCCCTTAACCATGTGCCCACTGCCACTGCACCCAGGTCCCTGTTTTTGTTGGGGTGGTGGGTTAGCCAGGGTTCCCTGTAGTGGTGGACACACTGCTGATTGACTTGTCCTGGGGACAGAGGTATGGGCCCGCTGGGTGGGTGCTGTGCTGGTGTTTACAGAGGGGGGAAGCTCTGTGGTGGCCTGTGACTGTGTCAGGGGAACCAACTGTCCCGAGGTCCCAGATGGGCCGGGCTGGTCATCTAGATCCAGTTGGACAGAGCTGCTGTCATTACTGTGGGCCTCTTCTGTTGGTGGTGTGAACATGTCTGGACCCTCCTGTGTGGTGACGTTGGGTAGGGTTCCTGCAGGGGTATAAAAGCATGATTATTGCATCTGTGTGTGCCATGGTGTGCAATGGGTAGGTGACTGTGTGCCCAAGTGCTTGCATGCCTGTGTGGGACCTTGTGTGATGATGGTTTAGGGGGGTGTATGGATATGTGCAGTGGCCATGCTTTGGTGATGGGTGTCCATGCTTTGTTGTTGCATGCAGGGCTTGGTGTTGGGATGTGTGGTTTGTGATATTGGGACATTTGTGAGGAGTTGGAGTGATGGGGTTGAGGGCGAAGGTGGGGGTATGTGATGGCATGCAGGTAGGGTGGGGGATATAGTAGTAAAGAATTGCCTTACCAGTGTCCATTCCTCCATCTATTTCTTCGAGGCCCTCAGGATACAGAATAGCCAAGACTTGCTCCTCCCATGTTGTTAGTTGTGGGGGAGGAGGTGGGGGTCCGCCGCCAGTCCTCTGAACCGCAAGGTGGTGTCTTGATACCACGGAACGCACCTTCCCCCGTAGGTCGTTCCACCTCTTCCTGATGTCATCCCTATTTCTTGGGTGCTGTCCCACTGCGTTGACCCTGTCCACTATTCTTCGCCATAGCTCCATCTTCCTAGCTATGGAGATGTGCTGCACTTGTGATCCGAATAGCTGTGGCTCTACCCGGACGATTTCCTCCACCATGACCCTGAGCTCCTCCTCAGAGAACCTGGGGTGTCTTGGCCGTGCCATGGGGTGGTGTGGGTGATGTGTGGGGTGGTGTGTGTTGTGATGTGTGGGGTGATATTTAGTGGTGTGTTGTGTGAAGTGCGTGGAAGTTATGTGGGTGATGGTATTGTGTGCCTGTGGATGCTTGGTTTTAGTTTGTAGTGTCTCTCTCTGGCCTTCTTTCGGGATTTTGGTCTTAGGGGTTTGTGGGTGATATGGGTGTGTGTTTTATATTGTATTGGGTTGTGGGAGTGGTGTGTGTATGTGTATCAGGTGTGTGTATTTGTAATTGTCCAATGTGGTAGTGTTTTGTATATGTGTGTGTATTTTGAGCGCAGCGGTGTGTACCGCCAATGGAATACCACGGTTGAAAGACCGCCGCGTGGCGTGGATTCGTGGGTCGTGATAGTGTGGGCGTATTACTGTTGGCCTGATGGTGGAGGTTTTGTTTTTGTCAGTTTATCACTGACCTTTGGTGTGTCGGACTTGTGTGGGTGTCTAAATTTTGGCGGATTCCGAGCTGTGGGTCATAATGACCGTGGCGGAATTCCACTGCCGAAGCAGTGTGTTGGCGGTCTTCTGCACGGCGGTAAGCAGCTTTTACCACCAATGTTGTAATGAGGGCCTATATTTTTTAATGTTTGGCTGCAGAACCTTTTCACACCTGCTGAGAAATGAAATGTGATAACCTGTTGAATGGAGATCGGAAAATAATTTTGTTATCAAATGTTATAAAATGTACTATGGAAAATATTGAACTTTTCAGAAAATGGATAGGAAATTATTTACTTGAAAAATCACTTTTAGAGCTGTATCTGCTCTTTTGGAGAGAAAAAATATAACAAGTATTTATTGTTTTTTACTAATTTGCACAATTTTAAAATGTTATGTTACAAGTGCATTTGTCATCAGTTTATTCTTCTTTATTTTTCTTGTGGTATATTTGTTCAGAGTACAAATAGATATGTTTACCAATTCAGTGTTTTGTACCTTCCCCTAGTTGGCTTAGACGGGAGTTATATTAGAAAATCTTCCCACTTAACTAACCTGCACCTTCCCCGAGTTAACTCTGACTGGAATTAGAATAGTAGATCTGTCCCCTTCAGTGTTCAGTTCCTTACCTCAATAATTTAAATCTGTGAAAATATTAATTTAATACATCACGTTATGGTATTTTATTTTGTTAAACATCTCTGACAAGGGTAGAGGTTTTATCACAAAAAGATTTGTTAACCCCTTCGCTGCCAGGCCTTTTCCCCTTCTGTGCTGAGCCTTTTTTGGGCTATTTGGGGCAGTTCGCGCTTAGGCCCTCATAATTTTTTGTTCACATAAGCTACCAGCGCCAAATTTGCGTCCTTTTTTCCAACATCCTAGGGATTCTAGAGGTACCAAGACTTTGTGGGTTCCCCTTAAGGAGACCAAGAAATTAGCCAAAATACAGTGAACATTTTGTATTTTTTTTTTAAAACGGCTTGTGGTTTTTTCCCTGAAAATGGCATCAACAAAGGGTTTGCGGTGGCAAGATCACCATCTTCCCAGCTTTCAGGAACAGGCAGACTTGTATTAGAAAACCCAATTTTTCAATACAATTTTGACATTTAATTGGGACATACCCCATTTTTACTATTTTTTGTGCTTTCAGCCTCCTTCCAGTTAGTGACCGAAATAGGGGCCAGATGTAGCAAAGTATTTGCACGTCGCAAACGGCGAAAATCGCTGTTTGCGAGGTGCAAATGCCTCTTTGCTATGCAGAAATGCATATTGCGAGTCGGTACCGACTCGCAATATGCATTTCCGACTCGCAAATAGGAAGGGGTGTTCCCTTCCTATTTGCGAGTCTGAGTGGTATGGCATCGCAGTTACCATCCACTTCGAGTGGATGGTAACCCACTCGCAAATTGGAAGGGGTCCCCATGGGACCCCTTCCAGTTTGTGACTGGACCCACAAATATTTTTTCAGGTTTCGTTTTTTTTTTAAGTGCAGCTCGTTTTCCTGTAAGGAAAACGGGCTACACTTAAAAAAAAAGAAACTGCTTTATTTAACAGCAGTCACGAACATGGAGGTCTGCTGACGACAGCAGGCCTCCATGTTTGCGAGTGCCTATACTCGCTATGGGGCCGCAATTTGCGACCCACCTCATGAATATTCATGAGGTGGGTCATTGCGACCCCATAGCGAGTTGCAGTCGGTGTCTGAGACACCGTACTGCATACCAATTTGCGAGGTGCAAAGTGCGAGTCGCATGGACTCGCACTTTGCACCTCGCAAATTTAAAATTTGCTACATCTGGCCCCTGGTTAGAAACCAATGCTGGATCCCAGAAAGCTAAATATTTCTGAAAAGTACACACAATTCTGAATTCAGCAAGGGGTCATTTGTGTAGATCCTACAAGTGTTTCCTACAGAAAATAACAGCTGAAATAAAACAATATTGAAATTGAGGTAAAAAAACAGCAATTTTTCTCCCCATTTTACTCTGCAACTTTTTCCTGCGATGTCAGATGTTTTAAAGCAATATACCGTTACGTCAGCTGGACTCTTATGGTTGCGGGGATATATAGGGCTTGTAGGTTCATCAAGATACCTAGGTACCCAGAGCCAATAAATGAGCTGCGCCTTGCAATGGGTTTTGATTCTCTACCTGGGATACAGCAATTCATTTGCTGAAATATAAAAAGTGAAAAATAGGTATCAAGAAAACCTTTGTATTTCCAAAATGGCCACAAGATAAGGTGTTGAGAAGCAGTGGTTATTTGCACATCTCTGAATTCCGGGGTGTCCATACTAGCATGTGAATTACAGGGCATTTCTCAAAGAGACTTTTTTTTACACACTGTCTTACATTTGGAAGGAAAAAATGTAGAGAAAGACAAGGGGCAATAACACTTGTTTTGCTATTCTGTGTTCCCCCACGTCTCCTGATGAAAATGGTACCTCACTTGCACAGGCCTAGCACACGCGACAGGAAATGCCCCAAATCACAACGTCGACACATCACATTTTCACAAAGAAAACAGAGCTGTTTTTTGCAAAGTGCCTTGTTATGGATTTTGGCCTCTAGCTCAGCCAGCACCTAGGGAAACTTAGCAAACCTGCACAGTTTTGAAAACTAGACACCTGGGGGAATGCAGGATGGGGTGACTTGTGGGGCTCTGACCAGGTTCTGTTACCCAGAATCCTTTGCGAACCTCAAAATATGGCCAAAAAAACACTTTTTCCTATCATTCCGGTGACAGAAAGTTTTGGAATCTGAGAGGAGCCACAAAAATCCTTCCACCCAGCGTTCCCCCAGGTCTCCAGATAAAAATGGTACCTCACTTGTGTGGGTAGGCCTAGCGCCCGCGAAAGGAAATGCCCCAAAACACAAACTGGACACATCAAATTTTTCCACAGAAAACAGAGGTGTTTTTGGCCTCTAGCTCAGCCGGCACCTGGGGAAACCTAGCAAACCAGCGCATTTTTGAAAACTAGACACCTAGGGGAATCCAAGATGGGGTGACTTGTGGGGCTCTGACCAGGTTCTGATACCCAGAATCCTTTGCAAACCTCAAAATTTGGCCAAAAAAACAAATTTTCCTATAATTTCGGTGACAGAAAGTTCTGGAATCTGAGAGGAGCCACAAATTTTCTTACACCCAGCGTTCCCCCAAGTCTCCCGATAAAAATGGTACCTCACTTGTGTGGGTAGGCCTAGCGCCCGCGAAAGGAAATTGACCAAAACACAACGTGGATACCTCACATTTTTCCACAGAAAACAGAGTTTTTTTTTTACAAAGTGCCTACCTGTGGATTTTGGCCTCTAGCTCAGCCGGCACCTGGGGAAACCTAGAAAACCAGCATATTTTTGAAAACTAGACACCTAGGGGAATCCAAGATGGGGTGACTTGTGGGGCTCTGACCAGGTTCTGATACCCAGAATCCTTTGCAAACCTCAACATTTGGCAAAATAAAACACTTTTTCCTCTCATTTCGGTGACAGAAAGTTCTGGAATCTGAGAGGAGCCACAAATTTCCTTCCACCCAAGTCTGCCGATAAAAATGGTACCTCACTTGTGGGGGTAGGCCTAGCGCCCGCGACAGGACAAGCCACAAAACACAATGTGGACACATCATATTTTCACAAAGAAAACAGAGCTGTTTTTTGCAAAGCGCCTAGCTGTGGATTTTGGCCTCTTGCTCAGCCGGCACCTAGGGAAAACTAGCAAACCTGTGCAGTTTTGAAAACTAGACACCTAGGGCAATCCAAGATGGGGTGACTTGTGGGGTTCTGACCAGGTTCTGTTACCCAGAATCCTTTGCAAACCTCAAAATGTGGCCAAAAAAACACTTTTTCCTATCATTCCGGTGACAGAAAATTCTGGAATCAGAGAAGAGCCACAAATTTCCTTCCACCCTGCGTTCCCCCATGTCTCCTGATAAAAATGGTACCTCACTTGTGGGGGTAGGCCTAGCGCCCGCGACAGGAAAAGCCCCGAAACACAACATGGACACATCAAATTTTCACAAAGAAAACAGAGCTGTTTTTTGCAAAGCACCTAGCTGTGGATTTTGGCCTTTAGCTCAGCCGGCACCTAGGGAAACCTAGCAAACCTGCGCAGTTTTGAAAGCTAGACACCTAGGGGAATCCAAGCTGGGGTGACTTGTGGGGCTCTGACCAGGTTCTGTTACCCAGAATCCTTTACAAACCTCAAAATTTGGCTGAAAAAACACCTTTTCCTCTCATTTCGGTGACAGAAAGTTCTGGAATCAGAGAGCAGCCACACATTTTCTTCCACCCAGTGTTCTCCCAAGTCTCCCGATAAAAATGGTACCTCACTTTTGTGGGTGGGCCTACTGCCCACAAACGGAAATGCCCCAAAACACTATCCGGACACATCAAAATGATCAAATACAAAACTACCTGTTTTTGCAGGGGGCACCTGCGTTTTTGGTCCTGGGCTCAGCAGCCTTCTAAGGAAACCTACCAAACCCAGACATTTCTGAAAACTAGAAACCCGAGGGAGTCCAGTGCGGTGTGAATTGTGTGGCTCCTCCAATGTTTTCTTACGCAGAATCCTCAGCAAACCTCAAATGTAGATAAAAAATCAAATTTTTCCCACATTTCTGTGTGGGATAACCGCACTGGGGCACATTTCATACCACCCAATGTTCCCCTCAGTCTCCCGGTAAAAATGATACCTCATTTGTGTAGGTGGGCCAAGTGCTTGTGAAAGGGAAGAGCCAAAAACATGTCAATATTGAGGGGGAACCAACGGGGGTCCAAAAGGGCAGTTTGCAAAAAAACATTTTTAGGCTGGCAAGTGCAGCAGAATTTTTATCGGTATAGATGAGACAATGCTGGGTGGTAGGAATTTTGGGGATTTCTGCAGATTCCGGAAGGTTCCAGCACAAAAATGTGGAAAAATGTGTGATTTCCAGCAAAGTTGGAGGTTTGCAGGGGATTGTCGGTACAAAAATGGTGTGGGGTGCATGTGAAACACACCACCCTGGAATCACCCACATGTTTAGTTTTCAGATGTGTCTAGGTCTTGTGGATTTTTCTACATGGTAGCGTACCAAAGTCCAAAAAGTGCAGCCCTCACCATTCCAAGTGGGACGATTTTGTGAGTAAGCCAAGCTCTCATGGCCCAAATGTAAAACTAAAGCCCAAAATAATCAAATGTGTTCTTGCTTGCTGTGGAATAAGATGTTTTAGAGTGCGGGGGAGAGCTGAAAGACTGTTACCCCTTCAGTTGAGGTGGGGGCGTAACCAGGCCCATACTGGTTGGTAGCCACCACCCCAATATATATATATTTTTTTAATTCCTTGGCATCTAGTAGACTTTCTGCCCCCGCGGGGTGTGGATCAGGGGTAATTGCCCCATCTGCCCACTGTTGGGCAGAACAACTTTGGCCCCATTTATTTGGGGTGGGGGTATGGCTATACCCCCACACTCTTATTTTTGAAAAAAAAAATTCCCTGGCCTCTGGTGGGCGTTCTGCCCCCCCTTGGGGGCAGATGGGTCTTTCAAAAATAGGCCCATCTGCCCCCAATGGGGGTCAGATATGGCCAACAGTAATGTGCCCCCATGGGGAGCGACCCTTACCCAAGGGGGTAAGAAAACACACGCATACACACACACCAATCCCTGGTGCCTAAGTGGTTTCTGCCCCCATGGGGGCAGATTGGCCTAACAAAAATCAGCCGATCTGCCCCCATGGTCTAAATACAATTTCCCCCCCAGGGGAGCGACCCTTGCCTAAGGGGTCGCTCCCCTTGCGTGACATTGGAGCAAATAAAAAGATCCCCGGTGCCTAGTGGTTTCGGCCCCTCTTGGGGGCAGATTGACCTAACAATAATCATTCGATCTGCCCCCAAGGGGGATAGAAATAGTCTAAATACAATGTGCCCCCCAGGGGAGTGACCCTTGGCTAAGGGGTCGCTCCCCACCTTTAAAAAACAAAACAAAAAAAGAAAACAATTTTTTTTTATCCCTAGCGCCTAGAGGATTCTGTCCCCCCGGGGGGCAGATCGGCCTAATAACAATAGGCCGATCTGCCCTCGGGGGCAGAAAAGGCCTCAAATAAATTTTCCCCTCCCTCCCGGGGAGTGACCCTTGGCTAAGGGGTCGCTCCCCACCTCTAAAAAACAAAACAAACAAAAAAAAAAACCAAAAAATGTATCCCTGGCTCCTAGAGGCTTCTGCCCCCCTGGGGGTAGATTGGCCTAGTAACAATAGGCCGATCTGCCCCCAGGGGGGGCCGAAATGGCCTAAAATAAATTTACCCCCCGGGGAGCGACCCTTGCCTAAGGGGTCGCTCCCCTTGTGTGACATTGGCGCAAAAAAAGAGATCCCAGTGCCTAGTGGTTTCTGCCCCTCTTGAGGGCAGATGGACCTAACAAAAATCGGCCAATCTGCCCCCAAGGGGGGCAGAAATAGTCTAAATACAATGTGCCCACCAGGGGAGTGACCCTTGGCTAAGGGGTCGCTCCCCACCTCTAAAAAACAAAACAAAAAAAGAAAACATTTTTTTTTTTTATCCCTGGCGCCTAGAGGATTCTGTCCCCCCGGGGGGCAGATCAGCCTAATAACAATAGGCCGATCTGCCCTCGGGGGCAGAAAAGGCCTCAAATAAATGTTCCCCTCCCTCCCGGGGAGTGACCCTTGGCTAAGGGGTCGCTCCCCACCTCTAAAAAACAAAACAAAAAAAAAAAAAAAAAAAAAAAATTATCCCTGGCTCCTAGAGGCTTCTGCCCCCCTGGGGGTAGATTGGCCTAGTAACAATAGGCCGATCTGCCCCCAGGGGGGGCCGAAATGGCCTAAAATAAATTTACCCCCCGGGGAGCGACCCTTGCCTAAGGGGTCGCTCCCCTTGTGTGACATTGGCGCAAAAAAGAGATCCCGGTGCCTAGTGGTTTCTGCCCCTCTTGAGGGCAGATGGACCTAACAAAAATCGGCCAATCTGCCCCCAAGGGGGGCAGAAATAGTCTAAATACAATGTGCCCACCAGGGGAGTGACCCTTGGCTAAGGGGTCGCTCCCCACATCTAAAAAACAAACAAACAAAAAATAATTATCCCTGGCGCCTAGAGGCTTCTGCCCCCACTGGGGGCAGATCGGCCTAATAACAATAGGCCGATCTGCCCTCGGGGGGGCAGAAATGGCCTCAAATAAATTTGCTTTCAACCCCCCCGGGGAGCGACCCTTGGCTAAGGGGTTGCTCCCCGCCTCTAAAAAACAGAAAAAACCCCAAAAAAATGTATCCCTGGGGCCTAGAGGCTTCTGCCCCCAGGTGGCAGATCGGCCTAGTAACAATAGGCCGATCTGCCCCCGGGGGGGGGCAGAAATGGCCTAAAATAAATTTGCCCCCAGCCCCCTGGGGAGCGACCCTTGCGTGACATTGGCGCAAAAAAAAGATCCCCAGTGCCTAGTGGTTTCTGTCCCTCTTGGGGGCAGATGGACCTAACAAAACGGGGCAGAAATAGTCTGAATACAATGTGCCCCCAGGGGAGCGACCCTTGGCTAAGGGGTCGCTCTCCACCTCTAAAAAACAAAACAAAACAAAACAAAAAAACACAAAAAAAATTATCCCTGGTGCCTAGAGGCTTCTGTTTCTCCGGGGGCATATCGGCCTAATAACAATAGGCCGATCTGCCCTCGGGAGGGGGAGAAATGGCCTAAAATAAATGTGCCCCCCCGGGGAGCGACCCTTGGCTAAGGGATCGCTCCCCAACTCTAATAAACAAAAAAAAGAAAGAAAAAAAAAGTTATCCCTGGTGCCTAGAGGCTTCCCTAGTAACAATAGGCCGATCTGCCCCCAGGGGGGACAGAAATGCCCTAAAATAATTTGCCCCCCTGGGAGAGACCCTTGCCTAAGGGGTCGCTCCCCTTCTGTGAATTTGACGCAAAAAAACAAACTCCCTGGTGTCTAGTGGTTTCTGCCCCCCTTGGGGGCAGACTGGCCTCATAAAAATAGGCCGATCTGCCCCCAAGGGGGGCAGAAATGGCCTAAATATAATTTGCCTAGGGAGCGACCCTTGCCTAAGGGGTCACTCCCCAACTAAAAAACAAACAAAAATACACACACAAAAAATCAAACAAAAAAAATGATCCCTGGCGCCTAGTGGGTCTGCCCCCCTCCCAGGGGCAGATCAGCCTAAAAATAGGCCGATCTGCCCCCGGGGGGGCAGAAAAGGCCTTGAAAAATATTGCCTCCCTGGGGAGCGACCCTTTCCCAAGGGGTCGCTCCCCTCATGCCAGTTTCAATTTTCTAAGAAATCCCTGGTGTCTAGTGGGCATTTCAAAAGCCGGATTGCTTTACAATCTAGTTTTTTAAATGCTCTGAGAGACTTCAAAGGGAAGGAAATTCCTTTCCTTCCCTTTGAAGCCTCTCAGGCCCCCATCACATGATCGGAAGAGAAATGCTTTGCATTTCTCTTCCGATCCCTGTCTGCACGCTGACGTCATCAGACGTCACTGGGGGGCTCAGGGGTGGAAGGGGAAGGTCTTCCCCTTCCAACCCTGCCTTGGTGGGGTTGGAGGGAAGCCCACAGAGGGAGCACTAGCGCTCCCTCTGAGCTCAATGCCCAGGACGTAATGGTTATGTCCTGGGCACATGAGCACTGTGCCGCAGGATGTAACCATTACGTTCGCGGCACAATACCGGTTAAAATAATAAAGTAAACATACACTTTATTCAACATATTCTAGAAATTGTCTTTGCTGCAAAAGTGACTGTCAACAGAGAAACATTTTAATTTCTTCACAGATGGTCACTTTGGGTGTAAAAATTAATTTATTATATTTAATAAAGATTAATAGTTAATACTTTAAATAAAATCTATTTCACTTCAGTTATACTTACTTTGAAAGGCAGGTGGCACGGTCTTTGCCTCTTGTCATCTGAGCAGTGTGTGTGGTGATCTCATATGCCAGTATACCACTGAGCACAAAATGATGGACAACTGCCTTTAAAACGTTTTGAAGAGTTTACTATAATTTACAATACAATACATGTGAGAATCAATGTTTTGATGCCACTAAATATGTGACTTGGGGCCAGATGTATCATCAAGGCCTTTTGTGATTCGGAAATAGCGATTTTTAAGAAATTGATATTTCCGACTCACAAAGTGCCATGTATCACATTTGCGAATGGGTAATAGCGATTTCTTAAAAATCGCAAATGCTATTACCAAATCGCAAATTGCAATACCGGCCCCATTCGCACCTATGGGCCTCTTGGCCCATATCTGCGAATTTTTTGCATTTCCAAAATTGCGATTTCTGAACCAGAAATCACAATTTTGGAAATGCAAAACCCCAGGGTGCTGGGGGCCTAAGGCCCCCTCTGCTGCACCCTAAAAAAATTTGGGGGGACATGTAAGGTACACACATGCCAAAAGGGCATGTGTGCTTTACATGAACAATTTAAAAATGCATTTTTAATGCATTTTTAAATTTTGCACATGGTTACCACCAAGTTCAACTTGGTGGTAATTAGCGATTCCTAAATGCCAAAATCGCATTTAGGAATTGCTTCATACATGTGCTAAGGAATCCCAAATAAGGAATCCTTATTTGCGATTTCTAATTTAGAGAGTCGCAATTTGCGACTCTCTAAACAGGGATGCAATTTTAAGGAATCGCTATTTTAGCCATTCCTTAAAATTGCATTCAGAATGTATTTCATACATTCTGAAATGGCATTTTGCATTGGCAAACGGGCATTCGCAAACGGGCATTCGCACCGTTTGCGAATGCAAAATGCTTTCATACATCTGGCCCTGAATCTTTATTTTTAGTGAATGTTATTTTTGTTTTTTTTTGTCACTATGGATGTCTGCTGTCTTGGTTGGGAAGAGAGAGGGAGGTTTACGAAAGTTCTTATAGAAAGTCAAGCAAGGGACAGCAATTTGTCTCTTGCATAACTTTGTCAATGTTTAGGAAACTTTTGTGTTGCCTTGCGTTGCCTTGCACAAAAACAACAAGCCTTTGTGTTGCATTGTGATGGTTCATGCACCACAAGAACAAAGCAAGAGTTTAGGAAATCTGCCCACATTATTATGATTATATGAAAATGTCCTTGGAAGTTTCAAAGTGAAATTAATAAATGATGCTTTTGTAATTAGTAATTTATTTTAGGAATATTTAAAATGTAAATTTAATTTGTAAAAAACATTTTTGTAGACACCTGCATGGTAGAGGTATGTGTGGTAAATGTATTTGTGGCAAGGGCAGTTTGAGGGCCTGATTTAGAGTTTGGTGGTTGTGATGGAAGTAACCCATCCGCCCAAGTTTAAATCAGGCACCAAATGTTATCTATTGTCAATGCGTGGTAAAGGCATGAGTTGTACAATCAATGTTATAAAGGCATGTGTGGTAAAGGCATGTGTTGTGATGTCATACATTCCACCAAGGTGATGTGGAGCAGTGATGTTCCTATTCATTTGTATTAAGGTGTTACAAGTAATAATTGTTTCTTACTGGCCAGTAATGATGAAATTAGGCCCAGGCAATAATAAGGAAATAAACTTATTATGAGCCTAGAATTACTTCACTGCAAAAGTAAGAGAAAGTCACATCCACTTTTGGTTAAAGGCTTCTCCCTCCAGACATGTTCCTGAGCTATACTTTAACCACTGACCACACGCGCCCCTGGCCATCACTCTTCACTGACTACAATCCTTTCATAGCACAGCTCTTCAGAGTTCATCTTGGCCCCATAGCCACCTGGGCACCTAACCTTCCACTTGCATGTGGTCTCCAGTTCCTGGTTGTTCCACCCTGATTCAGTTGCCACTGATTGACCAAGAGAAACCACCGCTGCCAGGGTTTTCCTGCTCACCATTCTTTCCACCAACAGCAGCACAACCCACCCCAGGACCTATTTAATGCAGGCTGCAGCACAACTGTACTAGTAGGCACCTGGGCACCTTGCCTGTGGCCTCCAGTTCCTGCTTGTTCCAGCCTGACCCAGTTGCTGCTATTTGAGCAACTGACACTGCAGTTGCCTGGGTTTTCCTGCTCACCGTTCTTCCAGTCAACAGAAGCCCTACCCACCCCAAGACCTACTTAAAGCAGGCCACACTTTGACTGCGCAGTGGACGTGCCGCTGATGTATGGAAGGAACACCAAAGGCAAGCCCGTCTGTACCTGCCTGCTCCTGGACTGTGTTCAGCACCAGGAACCCTGGCCCCATGACCACCCAAAGCAACACCACAGCAGCAGCCTCCACAAGAGCCAATGAACACCGCCAACACTCCCCAGCCATCCTCCACAACCTCAACAGCACACATTGGCAAACATGTATCCCCCAGCACCACAGTAAGACCTTTCTCCAGCACCTCTTGCGACTTCCCCTTCGACACCTCAGACACAGACACCACTACCTCCAAACAATCGACGCACGCCACCACCACCTCACACCAACTGTCCACCATGGTATTCAGCATCCGATCCCTGGAGAAACACTCCATTGAAATCTGGAACCTCCTCAAGAGAAACACACCTGACCTTCTCTTCCTGACCAAAACATGGCTCATCCCAGCCTCTAAACCCTACATCCCTGCAGCCATCCTGCCCACCTCCAAATTCATACACAAGGACCAAACTCACAAACCAGGCGGAGGACTCACAACCATCTACAAAAACATGACTGACTGCACCACCTCCACGGGCTCGGACACCAATCTCATGGAACACCTCCACTTCAAAATACAAACATACTACAACTGCACCCTGAAGGGGACCCTAGCCTGCCGCACCCCAGCCTCCGAGCAGAATTCTGCAACCACATCACAGATTTTATCGATCCCCTCTCTATCATATCAACAAACTAATCCTCCTCTGGGCCTCAGTTTCCACCTGGAAGACACAATCGACCCCATCTCCATAGCCCTCTTCGATAGATTCAGCAACCTTGGACTCACCCAGCTCGTTCAATGACCAACCCATACAGTAGGCAAATCCTCGACCCTACTTCCTCCTCCGACAAAGAGATCACCACCAACCACACAACCCTGTACACAGGGTCAGACCACTACATCATACATTTCAAGATACCCACCTACCGAGCCACCCCACCAGTAAAACCCAAAATACCATCAAGACACTGGAACAAAATATCTGATGAAAACTGAATCAAGACCCTAGATGAACGCCCACTCAATGACATTGGGAACCTCAATGTAAAGTTCTTTATTAAATGGAGTAGCAACTGCACCAAGCGCATTGCTACCACCACAAACAAGACCTCCAAAAACAACAAACAACCCAGCTGGTACACAAACAACCTCAGGGAATACAAGCACCACTACAAACAACTTGAGAGAAAATGGAGACTCCACAAAAACACCACCACAAGATCCACATAAAAGGAACCCTCAACCTCTACCACCAACAACTACGAGTCAAGTAGAAAAAGGTCCTAACTTTCAGAATCAAAGCCAGCCACAACAAGGCCAAAGAACTCTTCACCATTTTCAAGGATTTCTCCAGTCCCGCAGCAGCAACCGACATCATACCATCCCAAGCACTGTGCAACGACCTCTCAAACTTCTGGGAGCAGAAGATTGCCAAGATTTGCAACACGTTCGACCCAGCAGGACACCTCACTCCTTGCCAAACAGGAGCTAAGCAAATGGAATCCCCTCTTGAATGAAGACACCACAGCCCTGATGTATACTATCCACTTAGGAGCCCACTCAGATCCATGACCCCACTTCATATGCAATCTTGGAAGAACCATCATCTCCCGTATGCTCACCACTATCATCAATACCTCCATAACCACTGCCACCTCCTCGTCTTGCTGGAAAAATACAGACGTTGCCACCCTATTGAAGAAACCAACAGCGTACCACAACACCCTCAGTAGCAACAGACCCATCTTGTTCCTGCCTTTTCCAAAAAAAGTCATGGTGGAAACCATCAATACCCAACTTGCAGACCACCTAGAACTCCATCAACTCCTAGGCAGCTCTCAATCTGGCTTTTGCAACAACCACAGCAGAGAAACAGCCCTCTTCGCAGCCACTGATGACATCAGAAGCATCCTTGACTGAGGAGAACTTGCCAGACTCATCCTCCTCAGCCTCTCTGCAGCTTTCAATATGGTCTCTAAAAACTTACTCATGAGAAAGCTTCAGCACTTGGGTATCTGTGGGGTGGCCCTCAAGTGGATATCCTCCTTCCTCATGGATAGAACCCAGTAAGATATATCAACCCTGGTGAAGTTCATAGTTGGACAAAACGCGTTGGCTGGGGTGCATGGCAATGTAAAGAAAATCAATAAAGCTCTATTGTGATAATACTACAATAGTCCTCATTGGATGAATAGAGGATGAATGGAGGATGAACCAAATTTCTGAGGACTATTATTTTTTGATGCCTTGATGAGCTTTTGAAACTTTCATGTCTCACATAAATATTTTTTTAATGTATTATAATCACTCCTCATCATTCCATGAGGTTGTGGTTCAAAGTAAATGATCCCTGAGCAGTAGGTTCATGAGGGGTTGAGCTCTGGAAACAAGATTCTATTGGACTTACACAGGTACAGATAAGATCTTCATTGGCCTACACTGCTTTTGGTACTCTATCATGAAATTAAAGTGATTCAATCTTGAAATAAGCCTCACCAATCACCTTGAAGCAGTACCTAGAACACATCCGTTCAAAAATGATTTATGTTCAGTAACCAAAACTAAGCTCTTACCCCTCAAGAATGTCATCCATATTTCGACAGCCCATATCTACGGTCCCCTTACTGAGAATGGCATGCAATCCAACAACAGTGGCCTCCATAGTGACCACGCTTTTTCAATTAATATCAAAGGTTTTTAGAGCTGGAGCTTGGACAATCAAGTCCTTTGCACTAAAGAAAGCTATATCTTGTTCATTATCTCACACAAATGGTTCTCTTTTTCCCAACAGTTTTGTAAGTGGCCCAACATGTAAGGCACATCCCCGACTGAACCAAGCATAATACTCACTTATGATTCTAAACGATCTACGTGAGTTTTGTCTTTTGGTTTGGGTGCTTTCCTAATAGGCTCATTGAGATCTGTTTTAAAAGCAATAACTTCCACAGTGATGGAATGACTTAAGCGATCAACCCTTTCCTAAAAAAATTACATTTCTTTCTGCTGACATTCCTTTCTCTTCTAATATATGCATTGCAGTGCCAGGGTAACATGGACTGCTGATATGAAGGTGCATTCTGTGTCAGTCGGGTGCGAGAGACGCCAGTGGTCTACCAGGCCATGGTCTGACAATATGTCCCCCAGCAGAGCCCTGTCAGTGTTGTTGCCTACATCCAACCTGCCAGTATAATCAAGTATAGCAACGGTTGAGGCGTTGGAGCCCATAGGGGCATATATGGAGCCGACACATAGGCCCTCATTCTGACCTTGGCGGGCGGCGGAGGCCGCCCGCCAAAGTCCCGCCGTCAGGTTACCGTTCCGCGGTCGAAAGACCGCGGCGGTAATTCTGACTTTCCCGCTGGGCTGGCGGGCGGTCTCCTTCAGACCGCCAGCCAGCCCAGCGGGAAAGAGGCTTCCACGATGAAGCCGGCTCGGAATCGAGCCGGCGGAGTGGAAGCTGTGCGACGGGTGCAGTTGCACCCGTCGCGTATTTCACTGTCTGCGCAGCAGACAGTGAAATACATGTAGGGGCCCTCTTACGGGGGCCCCTGCAATGCCCATGCCAGTGGCATGGGCACTGCAGGGGCCCCCAGGGGCCCCGCGACCCCCCCTACCGCCATCCGGATCTCGGCGGTCCGACCGCCGGGATCTGGATGGCGGTAGGGGGGGTCAGAATCCCCGCGGCGGTGCAGCAAGCTGCGCCGCCGCGGAGGATTCAATGGGGCCGCGGTACACTGGCGGGACCCCGCCAGTGGTGCCGGTCCGACCGCGGCTTTACCGCCGCGGTCGGAATCCCCATTGGAGCACCGCCGGCTTGTCGGCGGTGCTCCCGCGGTCCTCCGCCCTGGCGGTCAAAGACCGCCAGGGTCAGAATGAGGGCCATAGTGTACAGTCAGTTTGGCGACGATGTAGCAGCGTTCCAGGTCGGACCAGGTCTTAAGGAGTTTGAATTGTAAGCATCTACGAAGAAGTATTGCAACCCCACATTTTCTAACTGAATCAGAACCCACTGATGGTGGAGGGGGGCAGCTGTTGTAAAGCACCCGACCTACCCAGTCTTAGTGCAGTTTCTCCGATTCTAGGTGGGGAAGTAGGTTTCGTGCAAGAGGGCTACGTCTACTCATTTTGATTGGAGATAGGACAGTACCTTCTTCCACTTAATATAATGCCTGAGGCCACTGACACTACATGATATGGTCTGCAAAAGAGGTGGGGGTTACCAGACTTGTGGTGGTCATTCATGTGATGGAGGGGTGGAGCAGTGGGGGCGAGAAATGTGGATCGCAGAGGGGGAGCGGAGGCAACCGGGAACAGTTCGAGGGAAAGGAAGTTGGAAGGGGGAATGGTAAGGACCCCTCTGTCGTGCAGTGGAGGTATCAGACCAGAAAGAGGAAAGGAGAGAGGAAGAAAGAGAAAAAGAGAGGAAAGAAAGAGGAAGGGAGAAATGGAGGAATGAAAAAAAGAAAAAGGAAAAGAAGGATATCTCTGAGACTGGCTCTGAACCGAGAGGGAGCTCGGGAGGAGCCTGCCGAGAGCTGTTGACTGCAGATGTAAACTTGTGCAGCCGGCACACTGGATGCACCCTGGGAGGGAGGGTGGCCGATGTGAAAAGGACCTGGAGAGGAACCAGGTCATTTTGTAGGGGGGAATAAGGGGTGGGTGGAGGTTAGAGATGGGGGAGTATGCTGAGGTCGGGGACCCATACCCATTGGGTAAGGAGGGAAGGTAGAGCCCCAATGGGATAGAGTATCAAAGTACTCACTAGGACTCAACATATCGATTAGAGCAGTGGTTCCCAACCTGTGGTCCGGGGACCGCTGGGGGCCCCGAAGCCTCTTCAGGGGGTCCGCGTTTGCTTAGAAAATTCAATAATATTAATAGATTAGGTCCCCAACTTTCAGTAATGACTCAGTTGGGGGGGGTCCCCAGATTCCAATAATGGTTGAGTGGGGGTCCCTGGGCTCCAGTAATGATAAAGTGGGGGTCCACAGAAGCCAAAAGATTGGGAACCACTCGATTAGAGGATGAGTGACATGGGCCAGGTGATGTAGTTGTAGCGAGTAAGCAATTATCCCTCTTTGCTGAGAGATGGGTGGTATTGCGGTGCTGTTGAGACAGTGTGATGATACTTTACTGTTGTCTAACGGTGGTGTGGCATAGACAAAGATGGGATGGAATGGGGAGTTCCCAGTGCATATCTAAGATGTTTACCTTGGTCATATGAGGAAAGGTGTGTGGCACTGGCATGAAGAGCTGGGGGCTCTCCCCTAAGGAGTGGGCATAAGAAGACAACCACCGCCATTACGGGGCAACAGTCCACGGGTGCCCTTTAAATCGTTTTGTACAAGGACATTAAAATTAACGCAGTCAGAAGTGTGGGATCTGAAAGCTGAGTAGAGGCATAGAAAAGAAAATGGAAAATCGGGCATTTCTACAGACCATTCCAATGTTTTGCAATGACATGGCACTATGCTCTGTATGAAGAACAGTTTTGGGAGATAACCATTTATCACATCCAACCGTATGGGTTACAGGGCCAAAAGCCCCCGCATCAGTCTTAGGACACATAATGATACAAAAATACAAACATTTGTCATATGTTTTACATCATTGCTTATTCATTATTCATTATTCAATAGCGAGTAGTCACAAGCAGGCCCTAAACAAGAAACAGAGAGAAGAACTATGCAATGAAACAGTTGCAACAGTAGCTGTGCGGATGCAAAAGAAATACTTATCTGCCCACTGGGTAAGAGCCATAGAAGCTCCCAGGTAAGTGCTGCAATGACCAATGTAAGAAGTTTGGACTCAGCCTTCTGGGGAGAGGGGTTTCAGTAAGGGATCTCAATTTGTCCCTGCCCTGGTCCTGAGTAAGGGCTGCCACTGCCTGGAGGGCAGTGTCCCTGCCATCTTGAGATCTTGGAGGGCGTTCAAAGGTCCTGCCACTTTTCTGTTTCGTAAGGGTGATCTTGTGGTCGCATACGGTGGCTTGGGGAGAGAAGGTGTCCGTGGAGAAGGAGGAGGCAATCGTTGTATCCGTGGGTGTATGGTCCATTGTCTGGACAGTGAGGTTATCCAGATACAGGCTTAGTTCATCCGGGTCAAAGAAATTCTTGGACCTGCCATCTCTCGTTATCCACATGCGGGCAGGTTCGAACAGTCCAAATTTACTATCCCAATTCCGCAATTGAGGTCGAAGGGCCAGGAATGGCTACTCTTTCTAATTGGTTTCTTAGAAGAAATCTCCTGCTATGCGGATTATATGCCCATTGAAATTGTATGGGCTGTGAGTGCAGGCAGCAGTTAGCAGTTGCCACACTTGTTCATGTCTAAGGAAGCATGCTATAATGGGGCGCGTCTTCCTAGGGGTATTTTAGTGAGGGGGACCAATCCTGTGGGCCCATTGGAATTCCAGTGGGGGGAGAGAACACTAGGCCAGTGAGAGTAGGGAGGAGGCCCCCGGGAAAGGACCTGATGTCTGTGCCCTCCATTCGTTCCGGGAATCTCAAGAAGTGAACATTAGCTCTCCGACTCCTGTCTTCTAAGTCTGTAAGTTTGTTCAGGAGGTGTTGCAGTCCCTGGTCTCTGTCCAGCATGGCATCCAGTCTGTCCTCTACGGCTGTGAGTTGGTGGTTGAACTCCGTCACTCTGTCCTGGACTATGTATGTCCAGATCGATTTGGATTCTGTGGCCAGGTTCGTGATCTTGGAGTCCATGACTTCTAGGCAGCGACCCACTGTGGTAATTTCCTGAAATTTGTATTCCATGGTGATTTCTGGAGCTTGCAGAGGCTTCATTTGGACCAGAGGCAGTAGGAGCTTGCAAGGAGGCCATGTTGCGTTGCTGGGAAATGGCTTCTGAGAAAAGCAGCTGACGAGTGGGTTTGCCAGAGGATTTTCTGGTGGACATCGCCATACTAAGAAGATGTCTGGGGCAGGGCCCGGTCCCCTGGAATTGGGGAAAATGGAAGGGATTGACTGAAGAGCAGAATGCTGACTAGCCACAGAGTGCGGAGCAGAGGGGGGTGACCCCCAAGATCGTAGTCGGTGAGAGAAAGAACAGATTGTCCTGGCACTGAGGTATTTTCTAGCAGTACCGACACTGTTGTTGGCACTGGCCCAATGTTCTCCTTGGTGCCATCATATCAGTTTACAATGGCAGCTCAGGGTGACCCCTTGCCATGGTATAGGTGGAAGGAGGCAATTCGGAATCACTGGGTCACCAGAAGCACCGTAATGGCTGGTGAGATGTCAGTCCATGGATGCAGGGATGAAGGGGTTGCATTAGAGGAAATCTATGTGGCGAGCTACAACAATTGACCTGTAGGAATGATAATCCCCAGGTACTGAATCGCTATAGATTTCAGTAACTATAGTGTTGTATGTCACGAACTAACAGTGCCACATGGACGAACAATACGACTGAACATCGAATTAAATAACATATTAGAGCATTCTATCAACAAAATATAATTTTATTCAATGATTTTACAAAATGCTAAAACACATAAAGGACATAAAACTAGATATAAAAAAACAAAGAGCATAATACCTGACTCAGTCATTCCACAGTCATACCAAACTAAGGACAGCATTGCCTGGTGTGGGGGTATAGTATGAACCCCAGCAGCAGTCACATTTTCCCAGAAGAAGGAGTGGTGCTATGGGCACAGTGCAGTTCTGGGAGGCCACCTGCAGGTAGCAGATTAATGGGTTGTGTTCCTGATGGCATAAGGGGTCTCCTATCCCATTTATGGAGCTGTTGCCCCTGGCACAACAAGGGATGAGGGCTATTCTGTTCCATTCCATGGGGGCTCAGGCATGCTGGTATGAAGACTGCCATGTGTGGTCTCTCCCCTGGTGGTTGATCGTGCTCTCTCAGGGTGCAGCTGACCAGGGGAGGGGGCATGCCAAGTGGTGCCATGACCCTCTTGTTCAGCGTAATATAAGGCCATGGGGCCATTCACCCGGTTGGCACCACAGGGGCTGAAGGTGTTAGGCCAGTCCTTTGTGTGGAGGCAAGCCGCCAGGCCTCACTGGCAACTCCCTGGTTGCCCCATTGGGGAAGAGGAAATGAAGCCAGTGGCTTGCCACGTTGCCACAGGCCCCAGGCACCGCTCCAAGGGCCAAGGAGCACGCAGGAGTGCTGCAGCCCCTCTGGAGGTCTTCTCCGGTCATCGGAGTTCTGCTGTGGTAGTCGGGTGGGCGCGGGAGAGGAAAAGAGGGTGCCCCCAGTATCCCGTCATCTCAGCCGCCACCCTGAGGCTCCACCGGTGTGCAGAGCCTCCCCAGCAAGCGGTCATTCTTCCCTTGGCCAGACCATGCCCCCCAACCAATCTCTTGAACAAGACATCCATTAGCTTTTAGAAGACGCTTGAGGCTGGTGCTGGGTCACAAGGAAGTCTAAAGTATCGGTCTACACCAAAGGAAGTCACAAATGTTGTTAAATCATGTGACCCCTTAGATAACATGACTTGGTGATAAGCTGATTTTGAATCAATAATTGAGAAGAAACATGCATCACCAACAGTCACCAGCATCTCCATCATTTCCTAACAAGCCAGGTGTGAGAAAATCCATCTTTTGCATGATTACTCCAATTTCTCCATTTCCGCTGACTAGTTTTACTATTTTTTTATTTTGAACACTTGGATCCTGCTGTCCAGCACCCAACATATGTGCTTTGACCACTAAAATATGGAAATTGGCTAATCCCCAATTGACATACTTAATTTTCCACTAAAGCAAGTATGTGATGCAGGGAAATATACCAATGGCATGGAAGGTTAAATGTCATCTGTGGAATGCAACACCTATTATATCATCCATCTGACTGACAAGGAAAAACATGGCTTCAGGCCAACATGTATAGCCTGACAGCCGCAGCTTCTAAACCCGTAGACAAACCTGTCCAAATAACACTTTTTTGAAAGAAAGGGACATTTCTTTTAAATATTGAATGGCACCTCTAAGTAGGCTTTGTAACCCTCAAGGTAGGGTACCTAGGACCAGATGTAGCAAGCAGTTTGCGCCATGCAAAATGCTAATTGCGATGCTCATTCACAATTTGCGAGTCGGTACCGAGTCGCAAATTGTGAATGCGACTCGCAAATAGGAAGGGGTGTCCCCTTCCTATTTGCGACTCGCATCGCTCTGCTAAATTGCTTTGTGACCGCGAATGCGATCGCAAAGCAATTCGCAGTTACCACCAGTGTCGCACTGGTGGTAACCCATTCGCAAAAGGGAAGGGGTCCCACGGGGAATGTTGCCCAAAAAAAAATTCAGAGCAGGCAGTGGTCCAATGGACCACTGCCTACTCTGAAAAAACAAAAACAAATGGTTTTGTTATTTTTTTTATTTTGCAACTCGTTTTCCATTAACGAAAACGGGCTGCAAAATAAATTTTAAAAAACTGCTTTATTTAAAAAGCAGTCACAGACATGGAGGTCTGCTGTCTTCAGCAGGCCACCATCCCTGTGAGTGCAGGGACTCGCTATGGGGTCGCAAAATGTGACCCACCTCATTAATATGAATGAGGTGGGTCTTTGCGACCCCATAGCGAATCGCAGACAGTGTCTGAGACACCGTTCTGCATCCGATTTTGCGAAACTGAAATTGCGAGTCGCACCGACTCGCAATTTCCGATTCACAAAATCGGAGTTTCCTACATCTGGCCCCTAGTATTCAAAAATGGAACATGTAGGAATTTTATGTTTATATGTTCCTATAGTGACTAACCCCCGAAATATATTTTCACTCTAAAAGACTGATAGTATTATAACAACTAATGTGAAAATTGTTAGACCTGGCAGCCTTAGGGTGGTCACCCCTAACTTTTTGCCTGCCTCCCTCCATCTTTTTGACACTGTTTTTGCTGGCTTTAGGACTCTGCGCCCTTTACCTCTGCTAATCAGTGCTAAAGTGCATATGCTCTCTCCCTAAAACAAGTTAACATTGGTTCACACCCAATTGGCATATTTGATCTACTTGTCAGGCCCTAGTAAAGTGCACTACATGTGCCCAGGGCCTTTAAATTGAATGTTACTAGTGGGCTTGCAGCACTGGTTGTTCTACTCACATAAGTATCCCCTTAACCATGTCTCAGGCCTGCCATTGCAAGGTCTGTGTGTGCAGTTTTACTGCCACTTCGACTTGCCATTTAAAAGTATGTGCCAAGCCTAAAACTCTCCTTTTTCTACATATAAGTCACCCCTAAGGTAGGCCCTAAGTAACCCATAGGGCAGAGTGCTATGTAGGTAAAAGGCAGGACATATACATATGAGTTTTATATGTCCTGGTAGTGGAAAACTCCTAAATTAGTTTTCTACTGCTGTGAGGCCTGCTCCTTTCATAGTCTAACATTAATATATACTGTTTGAGTGGTAGATTCAGATTAGAAAGGAGTAGACAGGTCATATTTAGTAGGGCCAGAATGGCAATACAAAATCCTGCTGACTGATGAGGTTGGATTTTATATTACTATTTTAGAAATGCCACTACTAGAAAGTGAGCATTTCTCTGCACTTAAAATACTTCTGTGCCTTACAGCCTGTCTCCAATCCACGTCTGGGCTGGGCTGGTTCACAGCTCCCTTGTGCATTTCACCCAGACAACCACAAACACAGGATGCTCAGTCACGCTTGCACACATCTGCATACTGAATGGGTCTTCCTGGGCTTGAAGGGTGGAGAGCCTGGCATTTCAAAGGACAGTGTTCTGCCCCCACACAATGGACTGCCACACCCCCTACAGACAGACCTGTACTGAAAGGGGACCTTGTGCATTTCAAAACCACTCTTTGAAGTCTCCCCCACTTCAAATGCACTTTTGGGTATAAAAACTAGGTCCCTGACCCTACCACCTCAGACACTTCTTGGGAAGGAAACTCTGAACCAGAACCTGCAACCTGCCAAGAGAAGCTGCCTGGCTTCCAAAGGACTCACCTGGACTGCTTTGCTGTAAGGGACTGCTGCCTTGCTGTTGCCCTGCTGCCTTGCTGGCCTCTGGTTCTGCTGAGAAGTGCTCTCCAAGGGCTTGGATTGAGCTTGCCTCCTGTTTCCTGAAGTATCAGGGCCAAAAAGAACTCCTTGTGCAAAGAAATCCTTGTGCAGTGAAAAATCAACGCACAGCCTGCCAGAAACGACTCACAGCCTGCTTAGCAGGGAAAGAATCCCCACATCGCTGACCCGGAATGAAGCAGCTCGGCTCCCCCAGTGGAGATCGAAGCAGTGCCAGCGTTTTGACCGGAACTTCGATGCACAGTCCCCTGGATTGACGCATCGCCGAGCCGGAACGACGCAGCCTGACTTCTTGCGAAAGGAATCGATGCAGCACCTGTCATGTGACAGAAACTCCAACACATCACTCACTGGATCAACGCACCACCTGTGACTTCACCCTGCATGCCCAGGATTTCCACGCATCGTCCCTGGGTGTCAAAGAGGATTCAAGCCTGCATGCTGGAATTCAACACAAAGCCCTTGCCACGTGGAAAAGAATTGATCCATCGTCTGTGTTCATCTGGAAATCTCATCTTATCATTACAAAAGTGATATTTCAACTTGTATTTATCAAATCTTGATCGTTTTGACCTTAATCTACTCAGATAAATATTCTATATTTTTCTAAACCCGTGTGGTGTATTTTTGTGGTGTTTTCTCTGGGTTATTGCATGATTTATTTCATAAATACTTTACACATTGCCTTCTAAGTTAAGCCTAACTACTCAGTGCCAAGCTACCTGCGGGTGGGCACAGGATAATTTGGATTGTGTGTGACTTACCCTGACTAGGATTGTGGTCCCTATTTGAACAAGGGTGTATACTTCTGCCAACTAGAGACCCAATTTCTAACACAAATAAAATGTTTTCCTTCTAACATTGGTTTGGAATAAGCTTCAGCTAGTTAAAATCCAATTTTTGCTTGATGATGTTGGTTTGGTAGACTCCATCAAGTGATTTACAAAATGTAGGAAATGCCAGGCCTAGAAGACTAGTAATAATAGTAGAAAGCAGACTAACATACAGTCTCACATGTCTACTTGATTATTAAATATATGTTTTGATCTGTCCCTGTTCACTAAGATATGATAGGAGTACAATCTTACTGGTTAAGAAGAGGCTATTGGAACCTCTTAGGGCCATACAAAATTGTGACTCCACTTACCTAAAGGCACAGCATTTCAGTGAGAAGATGTTTTATCTGTTTTTTGTGGAGACAGGATCTCCCTGGAAAGAATAGGAGGTGACAGGACAAGGGAAGTGAGAGTACTAGAGGGCAGTGATATTATCAAATTGAAAAGGAAGTACATGGGTAGACTGAACTTGGAAAAAGAACTAGCCACATTCAGGGGCATATTTATATTCGTTTTTTGCCGAATTAGCATCATTTTTTTACGCTACTTCAGTGCAAACCTAACTCCATATTAATACTTTGTTGCTAGACACGTCTAGCGCCAAAGTTATGGAGCTAATGTCATTTTCTGAATGTGGAAACCTACCTTGTGTCAATGAGATGCAAGGTAGGCATTCCCATGCAGAAAACGATGTTATGGCCCTTGCGCCATATTTATCCCCCATGCAAAAATCACACACAGGTGGATAGGGGCCTTAAATAATGGCACTAAGCTTGCTTAGCATCATTATTTAATGCCTGGGTATGGGCAAGTGTTAGGGGACCTGTTGACCTATTTCCATGGTCAGAGACCATGCAAAGAGCCCACAGGAGCCCTTCCCTGGCCACAGGGACACAACACACCCATCCCCACCCACACCAGGAGGACACCCAAGGATGGGGGACCGCATCACAGGTAATTTGAGGTAAGTAGAGGTGAGTATTTTGTTTTATTTTTTTTGTAGTGCCATGGGTAGCCTAACTTGGGCCCCCCTACAGGACATAAGTCTCCTGGACATGGCCATTGGGCTAGGGGGCATGACTCCTGTCTTTACTTAGACAGGAGTCATGTTCATGGGGGTCGTGTGCCAAAATATGACACTAATCAGGTTAGAGTAATTTTCTTGACTCTGACCTGACTAGAGCCATTCTTTGACGCACAACCTCCAGTTTTCCCTACGCCTCCTCCACCGGTTCATCATCAAATATTTTTACACTAACCGGGCCCTACTGCCGGCTAACGTCATACCATAAATATATCACCCGGCTGGCATTTAGGGAAGGAGCTAGATGGGGGTATACTTTTTTATGTTAAACTTCTTTAGCGCAGTGTAGCATCAAAAAGTATAAATTGGCGACTCAGTGGGTAAACTCTTAGACCTTAGACCCCATATTAATAAAATATATTTTTCTTATTGGACTAATGTTCTCCTACTAATTGATTTTTACTTTATAATTGATAATAACCATATTCAAAGGTGGGAGGTATGAATTGAAAACCAAATAGCAGTGGAGTACTGTTTTTTTTATACATTACTCAATTGTATGATAAGGGTTTTGATGATATAAAATATAACCAGTATGAGTTATGGTAGTGCTGTGCATATAAGATGGCTGTTTGTGTAGTTATGATTATTTTTGTAATTTGAAATGTTATATTTGGTTAGTATGCTTTATGTCTAAAATGTATTTATCGGTTTACATTTGATTTGTTCATATTGTTAAGTGCATTGTTATTTGTGATGTGACCTGCAGTTTGTCCTGTATGGGTGCTGAATTTGTTGTCCTATTTCTATGATCACAAGAGACATTGAAACTTCCGCTAGGTGGGCAGATTAACCATTTGTGGGACATGCAAGAATTCTGTTATATATGTTATTAGTCGATTGTTTATGTTTTCTTGCACACTCACTGTGTATTGTTTTACAAAGGCACTGGTTGTGCTGGAAAGCATCACAAAAACTCCACTGAGGATATTACCCTGGATTGCAGGCTTACTTCCTGGCCAGCCCCAATGTATCAATGTATGGTGGTTGAGCCCCTTTGTTGCTCCACAATGGATCTATCTATCTATCTATCTATCTATCTATCTATCTATCTATCTATCTATCTATCTATCTATCTATCTACCTCTCTATATATTTATTCACTTAAAAAGCCAAAGGTTACAGGGACGTTGTAGTTAGGTTCTGAATTTACTCATACAAAACCTGAGAAATTCACCAGGTATAGTTAGAGTTATTGCAAGTAACTACGATGACAGATCTTAGTCACAGGGAATGCCGTGCAATGATTTGACCACGGCTACGATGTTCCCATAATGATACTGACACATTTAAGTAAGATTATATATTAGGATTCCTGCAGTTATATACCGTGATGCGATTAGTAATTGCGTTCACCATACAAGCCCTGATGAAGTCCGTGAGAGGGATCTCTCATTGGACGAAACACGTGTTGGCTGTGGTGGCTAATTGTATATGATTTTCACGGATATTTCTCTATTATGATTGAACCGCTTCAAGAAATAAATCTATCCTGAACCAGATCTTGGCGTGATTGCCTTCCATACAGAGGATCTATTACATCATCATACTTTTTAATTTTATTTCGTGAGTGCTCTGACAGCTGTTTGTTGTAACTATAACTTGTGCCCTCGCCATGTACAGTTTTGTTATTAATAATTTAATGACAAATGTTACATGTGCTGTAATATCTGGGGTAATTAGCAGTGCATGGCGAGGACATGCATTTTAGTTACCTTTGGGCACAAGTTATAGTTACTTGAAATAACTCTATCTATTACTGGTAAATTTCTAAGGTTTTGTATGAGTAAACGCAGAACCTAACTGTAAGTCCCTATTAACCTTTTTTTTAAGTGAATTTCTATGTTTTACAAAAAATCTATTTCCTAACTATAACATCCCTCTAACCTTTGTTTTTTATCAGTGAATTTTTGGTCTTTTTAACATTCATTACTATACATTAATTCAAACACCACTGTGCAAGGCCTCCCGTCTGACCCTGGAGCTCACCACCCTAATCACCCAACCCCACACTGGGTACAGCCTTTGGCCATGTGCAGTGAAAGTTGGCCACAGGTCTGCGTGTTCCCCCCACTCCTCTGACCGATCTCATCCCCAGGGACTCCAACCCCCAGGGTCCAGCCTTCACATTTTTTGGGGGGGCAAGGGGCCATGTGGGCCTGCTACCCTGGCCGATTTTTGCCTTGGGGACCTTTCAACATTTAGTGTATGGGTCTGAGACCTTAACCACTAGGCCAAAAGTCACTCCTTTGCATGCGGTTCTCAGACTTAGCTATGACATTGAACCCAAAGATTCTGAGTGGAATAAGACTTTGATGTTACATCACTAGAAATGTTTAATAGTGAAAACACCAGAAAATAAGCAGACACACTGCCATGAGATACAATGATTTGAATCTTCAGCCTACTGACAGTCCAAGACCTTTACCATTAGGCCAGAAATGACCCTGTTCTGCTGGTCCTCAAACCGTAAGTATAACTAATATTCTAGCAAAAGGTTTTGCTAGAGTGACACTTTGAAGTAATTGTGTGGAGTGACCATTGCAATAACGATCTCTCTGTCTCTTTCTTCCATCCTATTATGGGACAATGGGGGGAGCCTCAAAACCCCTACATTTCAAGCTGGCTCTCTGTGTCCTGTGGGAGCCAGCATTGCTCTCACAAGCAGGGAGCAGCTTTAAATAGTTCCCAGGGTTGTTGAGAGGTGGTCACATGGTCACGCATACTTAGAGTATTATGCCTCAGGGAAGTGGCGGTCCCTGGTGTGTGGGGGGTGCTCGGCCCCCCAGCATAAAATTGTATCTTTGTCCCGGGGAGGTGGCGGTCTCCAGAGGGGCCATGCAGCCCCCCCACACAAAGTGTATTCCACCCTGGGAAGGTGGCAGTCCCTGGGGCTTTATAGGGGCCGTGCACCTCCCACATTTTTCTCTGTACTCACCTCTGGGAGGTGGTGGTTCCCAGGGCTAATAGAAGCCCTAGGAAGGGGCCCTTGTACCCTCCCTCCTGTTTATAGTCCCCAATACCCCTGGGAACTCACCCAGTAGGAGACAAATAAAAAAGAAAATCTGGAAAATCAGCAGATCCGGATCCATGGATTTTCCCAACATTTTAAATTTCAAAAATAGTTTTTAGCCTTGCCGGTGACTTGACCAAGTGCAGGGTCTCAGGGTGTTCCTATCCTGGCTCCTTTTCTTTTTTTCACTTTTTTGTGGAACTCATCTGAAGCTGAGTCCCAGATGACTGCCAACACAGTCAATCAGATATCAGCATGGAACAGTTTGATCAGCAGAGGAAGCACGTCCCTAGATATCTATATTTTCTAAACTCTAATATCTCCACAACTAATGAAGAGATTTACACCCAATCACAAAAGCACGCTTTCTGGAACGAGAGCTAGCTTTCTACAAAATTTGGTGTAATTTGCTTTCGGCCAAATTTGGTGTAATTCTGTTCAGTGGTTCGGCCAGTAGTTGTGTTAAAAAAATAATTTAAAATCCCAATAACGTTGAATAGGGAAAATGTGTTTTGGGACCCCCCCTTTTTCTCAGCTCCTACTTGACGGATCATTCCGAAATGTTAAAGACAGCAGCTGAACTGACCAAAGTGTTTAAGTTTTGAAAATGTAGTGAAGATTCATCAAAGAGCACCAAAGTTATTGGCAAAACAAAAAAAATGCTCTATCTATGGACAGAATCGGTCCTAGAGAACACACACTTCTATATATATATATATATATATATATATATACATATATATATATATATATATACTATAAGATGAAGGATCACAAGAAAACAACAGCCAGCCAGGGCAAAAATCGGGATCCCAAAGGATGCAATGAGTCCCAAGAAAATGTAATATCCAAGAAAGAACAATAAATCAATAAATTATAACTGATCTATACCACTAGCCTACAGATGATCATTTGCATCTAAACTGGACTTCATGTCACCCACGCCACACTAAACTGAGCATCATCTACAACCAAGCACTCAGAATAATACACATCTGCAGCAATGAAGACACTTGTAAAGACCATCTACAGGAGCTTGTTGCATTATTTAAAAAGTGAGGCTATCCTCTGCATATCATTCTGCAACAAATTGACAAGTCTTTGTAGTTACCCAGGGAAGCACTTATTTGGAATACCAACAGAAGAAACAAAAGTGACAGAATCCTATTTGTGGTTGACTATCATCCATCAGCTCCCAACTACAGAAATATAATACAAACAACTTTTCCCTTACTATCCACTTGTAAAAAATTGCAAAAGCTTTTTCCAAAACCGCCAGTTATTGCTTTACTGCAGAGCTCCCAATTTACAATCACTTATTGTGAGAGCTGAACTTAAGCAAGCTGTAACAATTGAAGGAGTTCAGTGCTGTGATTTTAAAAGTTGCATCACATGCGTTTTACAAACATCATCAGTAACTAACTCTGTTACAAGACGGACCTATGGAATAAGATAGCATCTTACATGTCGCTCAACATGCATTATTTATGTGATTCAGTGCCAACGCCAAAGCTGTAAAAACATTATGTAGGCCAAACAGTGAATGACCTCCAAACATGATTCAGGAACCACAAATCAGCAATAATTAACAAGAAACTTGACCAGCCTGTAGCCAATCATTTTAACCTTATGGACGATTTACAATCAGATTTCCCCTGTGGAACATGTCTTAAAGGAAGAACTACTGGACATCAGACAAACCTTCTGGATGTACCATTTAAAATCATTGCATCCAGATGGACTGAACATCACTTATAATACCACTTAATTTCTGCATATCTGAAGAGTTCTCAGGACTGCATTGATTCCACATTCCAATTGGAATCTTCACTCATGATACTTTTTGAAAATCCAGCAGTGTCAGCTGTGCAGCTACTGAGCAAACCATCTTGTACTACCTGAGGAAGGCGGAAGCTGAAACGTTGTAGTGGAAATGTATTTTTGTTCTTTGGTGAGATCATCTGTTTGAATCACTTCTTCGTATAAACATAAACAAGAGGGGCAGAAACCACTAGACACCAGATAATTTTTAAAAAATATTATTATATTTTATATTATTGAATGAGGGCCGCTCCCCAGGGGGGCAAAATATTTTGTAGGCCTTTTCTGGGCCCCCGGGGGCAGATCAGCCTTTCATATTTAGGCCGATCTGCCACCGGGGGGGGCAGAAACCCCTAGGCACCAGGGATATATATATATTTTTTGTTTACTTTATTTTTTTATACATGGAGAGCGACCCCATAGACAAGGGTTACTCTTCTGGGGGGCAAATTGTATTTAGGCCATTTCTGCCACCCATGGGGGCAGATTGGCCTATTTTTATTAGGCCAATCCGCCCCCAAGGCAGGCAGAAACCACTAAACACCAGGGATATTAATTGTTTTTGCTTCAATTTCACGCAAGGGGAACAACCCTTTAGGCAACGGTCATTCTCCTGGGGAGCAAATTTATTTTACGCAATTTCTGCCCCCCTTGGGGCAGATCGCCCTATTTTTATTAGGCCAATCTGCCCCCAAGGGGAGCAGAAACCACTAGGCACCGGGGATTTTTTTTTTTACGCACCCATTTCACACAAGGGGAGTGACCCCTGAGGCAAGGGTTGCTCCCCTGGGGGGGGGCAATTTATTTTAGGCCATTTCTGCTCCCACCAGAGACCAGGGAAGATTTTTTTTCAAAATAAGAGGGTGGGAGTATGGCCATACCCCCTCCCCACATAAATAGGGCCAAAGTTGTTCTGCCCACCAGTGGGCAGATGACAATTACCCCAATCCACACCCCGGGGTGGCAGAAAGTCTACTACATGCCAGGGAATTTTAAAAAAAAAGGGTGGTGGTGGCTACCAACCAGAATGGGCATGGTTATGCCCTTACCCCAACTGAAGTGGGTAACAGTCTTTCAGCCCCCACCCCCCACACACTAAAACATCTTATCCCATGGCAAGCAAAAGGATATTTGATTATTTTGGGTTTTGGTTTTACATTTGGGCCATGAGAGCTTGGCTAACTCTCAAAATCGTCCCACTTAGAATGGTGAGGGCTGCACTTTTTGGACTGTGGGATGCTGCCATGTAGAAAAATCCACCCGACCTAGACACATCTAAAAACTAAACATCTGGGTGAGTCCAGGGTGGTGTGCTTCACATGCACCCCACACCATTTTCTTACCCACAATGCCCTCCAAACCTCCAACTTTGCTGGAAATCACATATTTTTTCCACATTTTTGTGATGGAACCTTCTGGAATCAGCAGGAATCCACAAAATTCCTACCACCCAGCATTGTCTCATCTATACCGATAAAAATTTAGTCCCACTTGTCAGCCTAAAAATGTTTTTTTTCAAACTGCCCTTTTGGACCCGCTTTGGTTCCCCCTCAATTTTGACCTGTTTTTAGCTCTTCCCTGTCACAGGTACTTGGCCCACCTACACAATTGAGGTACCATTTTTATCGGGAGACTTGGATGAACACTGGGTAGAAGGAAATTTGTGGCTCCTTTCAGATTCCAGAACTTTCTGTCACCAAAATGTGAGGAATTTTTTTTTTTTGGGCCAAAGTTGGAGGTTTGCAAAGGATTCTGGGTAACAGAACCTGGTGCGAGCCCCACAAATCGCCCCAACTTGGATTCCCCTAGGTGTCTAGTTTTCAAAAATGCACAGGTTTGGTAAGTCTCCTTAGGTGCTGGCTGAGCTAGAGGCCAAAATTCACAGCTAGGCACTTTCCAAAAAACAGCTCTGTTTTCTTTGGGAAAATGTGATGTGTCCACATTGTGTTTTGTGGCTTTTCCTGTTGTGGGCGCTAGGCCTACCCACACAAGTGAGGTACCATGTTTATCGGAAGACTTGGGGGAATGCTGGGTGGAAGGAAATTTGTGGCTCCTCTCAGATTCCAGAACTTTCTGTCACTAAAATATGAGGAAAACTGTTTTTTTGGCCAAATGGTGAGGTTTGCAAAGGATTCTGGGTAACAGAACCTAGTGAGAGCCCCACAGTCACCCCATCTTGGATTCCCCTAGGTGTCTAGTTTTAAAAAATGCACAGGTTTGGTAGGTTTCCTTAGGTCACGGCTGAGCTAGAGGCCAAAATCCACAGCTAGGCACTTCCCAAAAAACAGCTCTGTTTTCTCTGGGAAAATGTGATGTGTCCATGTTGTGTGTTGGGGCATTTCCTGTCATGGGTGCTAGACCTACCCACACAAGTGAGGTACCATTTTTATCAGGAGACTTGGGGGAACCCTAGGTGGGAGGACATTTGTGGCTCCTCTCAGGCTCCAGAACTTTTTGTCACCAAAATGTGAGAAAAAAGTGTTTTTTTGGGCCAAAGTTTGAGGTTTGCAAAGGATTCTGGGTAAGAAAACCCAGTGATAGCCCCACAAGTCACCCCATCTTAGATTTCCCTAGGTGTCTTGTTTTAAAAAATGCACAGGTTTGGTAGGTTTCCTTAGGTGCCTGCTGAGTTGGGGGCCAAAATCCACAGCTAGGCACTTTCCAAAAAACAGCTCTGTTTTCTCTGGGAAAATGTGATGTGTCCATGTTGTGTTTTGGGGCATTTCCTGTCACGGGCGCTAAGCCTACCCACACATGTGAGGTACCATGTTTATCAGGAGACTTGGGGGAAAGCTGGGTAGAAGGAAATTTGTGGCTCCTCTCAGATTCCAAAACTCTCTGTCACAAAAATGTGAGGAAAAAGTGTTTTGTTTGTCCAAATTTTGAGTTTTGCAAAGGATTCTGGGTAACAGAACCTGGTGAGAGCCCCACAAGTTACCTCATCCTGGATTCCCCTAGGTGTTTAGTTTTCAGAAATGCACAGGTTTGGTAGGTTTCCCTAGGTGCCAGCTGAGCTAAAGGCCAAAATCTACAGCTAGGGACTTTGCAAAAAACACGTCAGATTTCAATATAAAAATGTGATGTGTACATGTTGCGTTTCCTGTCACAAGCATTAGGCCTACCCACGCAAGTGAGGTACCATTTTTATTGGGAGACTTGGGGGAACACAGAATAGCAAAACAAGGGTTATTGCCCCTTGTCTTTCTCTACATTGTATAATGTAAGACAGTGAGTAAAAAAGGCATCTATTCGAGAAATGCCCTGTAATTCACATGCTAGTATGGGCACCCCAGAATTCAGAGATGTGTAAATAACCACTGCTTCTCAACTCTTTATCTTGGGACCATTATGTAAATACAAAGGTTTTCTTGATACATATTTTTCACTCTTCATATTTCAGCAAATGAATTGCTGTATACCCGGTATAGAATAAAAACCCATTGCAAGGTGCAGCTCATTTATTGGCCCTGGGTACCTAGGGTTCTTGATGAACCTACAAGCCCTCTATATCCCCACAACCAGAAGAGTCCAGCTGACATAGCGGTATGTTGCTTTAAAAAATCTGACATGGCAGGAAAAAGTTACAGAGTAAAACGTGGAAAAAATGGCTGTGTTTTTCACGTCAATTTCAATATTTTTTTTATTTCATCTGTTATTTTCTGTAGGAAACCCTTGTAGGATCTACACAAATTACCCTTTGCTGAATTCATAATGTTGTCTACTTTTTAGAAATGTTTAGCTTTCTGGGATCCAGCATTGGTTTCACACCCATTTCTGTCACTAACTGGAAGAAGGCTGAAAGCACAAAAAATAGTAAAACTGCGGTATGTCCCAGTAAAATGCCAAAATAGTGTTAAAAATGTGGTTTTATGATTCAAGTCTGCCTGTTCCTGAAAGCTGGTAAGATGGTAATTTTAGCACTGCAAACCCTTTGTTGATGACAATGTCAGGGGAAAAAACACAAGCCTTCTTCTGCAGCCATTTTTTCCAATTTTATTGAAAAAAACGAAATTTTTGCTGTATTTTAGCTAATTTCATGGTCTCCTTCAGGGGAACAAATTTGGCGTGGGTTGCTTATGTGGACAAAAGGTTATGAGAGACTAAGCTCGAACTGCCCCAAATAGCCAAAAAAAGGCCTGTCACCTGAGGGTAAAAGGCCTGACAACGAAGGGGTTAACGTATAAAACCACAAAAAAGGGTATCAGGAAATGAGCCTGGTGCTAAAAGTCCCAGGTCTCTGGTCTCTCAACCAGAAATTGTTCATCTGGAAAAGACTTCAATGTGACCTGAGAGCACACTGTATCAAACGTAGGACATTTCCATTTGCTTTTCTTCTTTCCAAAAATAAATGATTTATTCTTTTTCAAAAGTAGATCAGAGCACAACCAGCCACAGCCAACGTGTGTTGCACCACAGATGCTTCTTCGGGGCTGTCAGATCAGACAGAAACATAACATGAGAATATATAACAGATAAACCACAAAAAACATAACATAAGAATGTACAACAAATAAACCAACAAACAATATGGAAACATCTCTGTTACATAATAAGTATTAGGTCCATAAATAATGCATCTCTTATGGACAAATTAACTGAAGCACCAACAACAAAACATGGGAAACAGCATGAGTGAAGTAAAAAGAAAGACATTTTAATAAAGATGTATAATAGAATATATACAGAATTCTGATTAAATAACATTTACAACACATTTCAGAAGTACGTAACAACATTAAAAACATTGCATTAATCATTTGAGTGAAAAACGAATTGTGTCTACAAGTACACTACATTCATCACAATAATGTCATGCCATAGAAATAAAATCATCTGAATTAGGAATACCCGAAATTGTCAGTGAAACAGGTACACACTGGTTTTAAATGCAGAGGTCAACCCTCAGCAGAATATGGGTTAAGTGACAAGATATCCTTGCAGATTGTGCAAAACCCAATCATATCCCTCAAATGTCTCTAAAAAAGACAAAAATAGAGAAATAAGAATAAAATTAGAAAAATAAGAATAAAACAAACATCCCCATATTATACACTTACCTATAGGCGGCTACTACACCATATTGTGTGATGCAGTGTATTCTCAGATCACACTGAAGTTTATTCTATATACCTCAACATGTTTGTTTTCCTCTATGGTGTCATCCCTACACATATGCACCATCCCTGGTGGCAATGGTAGGCACCATGCACCTTTCTTATGGTAAATATACCCGTGTATGCCAATCCTGGTGGCAGTGACTGGCACCATTCATAAATAGTCATAGCCACACCTACTGATACCCACATGCAGATTGAAACAGCTGTTTGCACGTGCACTTGTGCAAGTCAACTTCATAAGAATAGCATGCCAACTTCATAAGAATAATTAGTAGAGCAACCACTTGCACATGTATGCGTTCTCAATGTAACTTATGCATTACCATAATTGCCTCTGTTAGCAATGTGAACAGCATTATCATAATTGCGGCTGTTACCAACCTGTTGAACAGCAGCCATGTGCCTAAAGGATCTTCAGGTGTGCTGCAGGCTATTTAAGCAATGTGGAGAAGACAGCAGTTGCTTAGCCTCACAGCAAAGCAAAACTTACCTGACTCCAGTCGGCTTCCGACCCGTGCCGCAGTGGTGAATCTCCAATCTAGTCTTCCTGCCTATAGCCTCCACACTCCTTCTGCTGTGCAGTCAGCAGTCTCCTGTATTCCCTGAAAAACAAACACATCAGAAAGTAAGCCACAGGCTACGAACAAGTCCTTCTAAACGTGCTTCCTTCCTGAGGCTTTTTTGGGCATTCAACAGGTAAAATGCTTTATTAGAAATGGGGTTTCTGGTTGGCTAGGGTATGCACCTAAACCAGGCAGAACCCACCAACTCTAGACAGGGAGAGGGAGTTACACACCCAAGGTAACCCCTGCTCACCCCTTTGGCAGCTTGGCACGAGCAGTCAGGCCTAACCCAGAGGCAATGTGTAAAGTGATTGCACAACACTCAACACACATAGCACACTATCCCCACCACAAAGGAAACACAAGTTATGTAAAAATAAACTGCATTGCACAAAACATCATTAGACCAAACAAAACATGTCAGTAATACCCTGCTACCCAAGCAGTTGTCAGAACATTACACAGTTACTAGTGCTCTGCAAAAACAAGCAGTAGTCAAATAAAACACATAGGTTACTGGTATTCTGCAATACAAGCAGTAGTCAGGTTGTCATCATTATTACCAAGAATGTACATGTTAGGATGAACATATCACCAAAACAAATGCACATGTCATAGAAAGCTCATAATAAACATATTCCCCAATACACCATCACCTATATTACACATGGGCGGTAATTCCAGCCCCCTAGGTGAAATGCAAGAGGTCAGGTACTCCTATTACTAGGAATATGGTAATTGCGGCAATGTTCACCTTGAACTGGCAGGATTGGGCCCCCGATGAGGATTCCTCCCTGTCCCATGAGCCGCTCCATAGGAAAGCCACTCTCCCCCAGAAATTGTAGGGAGAGCTCACGGGGGCCTCTGTGCAAAAGCAGTGCAATCCCAGAGAGAGTGCACGCGTCCTTGAGGCAGTGCCCCAACTTGGTGGTGCTCACCTCCAGGCACGTTGCAGAGGGTCTGAAGTCCTCCTGGACCTCTGGATAAAGGGACCAGCCTCGCCTTGCTTCCAGGTGGGCGCACGGCAATGGCTCTTCTCCTGGAGCGACCCTTGCATTCGGGGCCTACAGGGAGAGCAGGTAGAGTCGTCTACTTGGGGTAGACTCCCCCGTCCACCACACCTGACAAGGTGCCTGAGCTGTATGATGTCTTGGGCTGCTGTAGTGATTTTCTCACGAAGCAGTTCCTGCTAGTGCTCCTGTGGCACTAGTATAAGTACTCCGGTGCCCAGGGGGTGCCTTCGCGAGCCCATCTCGGTCTGTGCTCAATTTCCCGTCAGCTGGTGGCTCGAGAAAGTCTCAAAACGCCATCCCCATTGAGCATTCTTCCTGCGCGTGGGAAAGACCATCTGCACCGCTCACCAGGTGCTTTGGTTACCACATATGCAGGAATGCAGCACTCTCCATGTGATGAAGGGAAAATCAAGTAATGAGCTACACACAGCTTTCCCCATGTGCTGGGCTCCACAGAAGCACTCAGGGGGACACGAAGGCAGGCGGTAGTGGAGAGGGAGACCAGCACCCAATAAGCAGGTAGGGTTGACCTCTACAACCAACCCAGCCAAGCCAGTCCAGTTCAAGCCTAGGGGGGCAGCTGGTCAGCAGGGCAACAAGCAGAAAAGTGATCCTGAAGAGTCCTTTGTGCCACCTAACACACGTCAGGCAGCAGGGCAATAAACTGAAGGCAGTCCAGATGAGTCCTTTTGGCAGTACAGAAGCCTCTTTGACAGAGGTTCGGTCCCAGTTACAAAAAGTGCTCTAAATATATGGGGGAAGACCCCCTGTACTTCTACTCATTTTGTGCAGTCTCCACAAAAGGAGGAGAAGGGGATCCAACCAGTCCTAACTGGTGCTAGGAGTGTCCCCCGTCTCTCCTCAAGCACAGGCTCCAGACATCAGTGGGGGGTAAACAAGCCCGTTGTGTGAGGACAGGGCACAGCCTTTGCAAAATGAAATATTTTTTTGCTGCAACTTTTCGATATTTGCAAATTTGTGGCAAAAAAAAGAAGCACGGCTCCTGTGCTTGTTCATTTATAGGCCCCTGGGTGGGCCAGATCCTGGGTCATAAATTATTTAGTGTAAGGGGGCTTTCAACCCCCCACAGCTCCAGGGACCACCACCTTGCTGGAGCTTTCATTTTTTAATATGTGGGGGAGCCCTCAGGCCAGGCCCTGTGGCCAACCACCGCTAGTTGGATTAACATATAGTGATGAAAATTACTATATGTTAAAATATAATAGAAACACACTGAAAAAAAAACAAAGGTTACAGGGACGTTATAGTTAGGAAATAGATTTTTTTCAAACATAGACATTCATTGAAAAAACAAAGGTTAGAGGGATGTTATAGTTAAGCTCACATTTCAAAAATACAAAACCATGGAAATTCAGCATTTATAGTTAGAGTTACCTCAAGTAACTATAACTCGTGCCCTAATGTAATTATAACTCATACCCTAGCCATACACTGCTAATTACCTACAAATTATGGCACCCATGAAATTTTCGATAACATCCTTGATAATATTAATGTAATATTTACAGTAACAAAATAGTAAAAAACTGCACATATGTATTTATATTTATATTCACTGAGAAAACCAAAGGTTATAGGGACAATATAGTTCAGAAATAGAAATAAATTGTTTTTAGAAATTCACCCTGTTCCCCATGGAATTGCATTTGTCACCCTAAGTGGGAAGGGTATGCCCAGACGTGGGTCCTGTGCTCACTGAACCACAGGATTCAAGCTAGCCTGGCTGATGAGTGGTGATACCCCGAAACCAGTGCCAGAATGCTTGCTTCCAGTCCAGGTAGGACCTGCCCTGGTAGTTCAGGCTAGACTGTTCCCATGGGGAACAGGGTCAAGACTGATTTGTATATGGCAAGACCCAAACTGGGGTGGCGTGGTGTGCAAAAACAATATGGATTAAACCCAGATCTTTGTGACTGGGGGTGAATGATTGCATTGTTTAGCATTCTGTCCATCATCTGTTCTTTTTGCTTTTGTTGCCCTAAGTGGGAAGGGTATGCCCAGGCATGGGTCCTGTGCTCACTGAGCCACAGGATTCAAGCTAGCCTGGCTGATGAAGGGTGATACCCTGAAACTGGTCCCAGGATGCTTGTTTCTGGCACAAAGAGGGCCTGGTTTGGGAGTTCGGGCTGGGCTGTCCCTATGGGAATCCGGGTCAAGACTGATTTGCATATGGCTGGGCCCAAACTGGAGTCGGCTAGCGGGCAAAAAAAACAATGGATTAAATCCAGATCTTCGTGACTTGAGGTGATGGTTCCATTGTTCTGCATTCCATCCATCATCTGTTGTTTTTGCTTTTGTCACACTAAGTGGGAGGGTATGCTCAGACATGCGTCTCGTGCTCACTGCACCACAAGATTGAAGTTATCCTGGCTGATAAGAGATGATACCCCGAAACAACTCCCAGAATGCTTGTTTCCAGCCCAGTGAGGACCTGGCTTGGCAGTTCGGGCTGGACTGTTATCATGGGGAACAGGGTCAAGACTGATTTGCATATGGCTGGGCCCAAACTGGGGTGGCATGTGAGGCAAAAAATGATTGATTAAACCAAGATATTTGTGATTGGGGGAATGGTTGCATTGTTCAGCATTCTGTCCATCATCTGCTCTTTTTGCTTTTGTCACTCTAAGTGGGAAGGGTATGCCCAGATGTGGGTCCGTGCTCACTGCACCACAGGATTCAAGGTAGACTGGCTGATGAGGGGTAATACCCTGAAACCAGTCTCTGGATGCTTGTTTCCGGTCCAGGGAGGACCTGGCTTGACAGTTCAGGCAGGACTGTTTCTGTGGGGAACAGAGTCAAGAGTGATTTGCATATGGCTGGGCCCTAACTGGGGTGCAGTGGTGGGCATAAAAACAATGGATTAAACCCAAATCTTTGTGACTGGGGTTGAACGGTTTCATTGTTCAGCATTCTATTCATCATCTGTTCTTTTTGCTTATCTCAAATGACATCACTGATGGCATCATTGATGACATCATCCAGTGAAGGTGCTTGTACTTATATGTGAGTGGGTGAGTGAGTGATTGACTCAGTTGTTGTACAGGAGAGTAAGTGGATGTGTAAGTAGCTGTATGAGTGAATACGTGTGTTTCTGAGATGATGAATTGGTTGAGTAAGTGGGTGAGTGAGTGACTTTACAGGTGAGTGGGTGTGAAAGTGCTTGTGTGGGTGAGTGACAGGCTGGTTTTGAAACTGCATCAGTGGATGAGTGGGTGAGTCAGTGAGTGGATGTATCAGTGACTTTATGGGAGAGTGAGCGAATATTTGAGTGGCTGTATCATTAACCCACTGGATGTGTGAGTGTCTGCATCGCTGAGTGATGGGGTCTATGTTTATTTGTATGGATGAGTGAGTAGTGTGAAAGTTACTGTATGGGGGAGTGAGTGAGTGAGTCACTGACTGTATGGGCGAGTGTGTAGTTATGTGAGACTCTATATACATAAGTGAGAAACTGTGTCAGTCAGTGCATGGGACAATAAGTAGATGTGTGAGTAGCTGTATCAGTGATTGAGTGGATGTGTTGGTTACTGTATGACTGAGTTTGTGGGTGTGTGACTGGTTGTCTGAGTGAGTAAATGGCTATGTTAGTGGCTGTGTTTAATCTGTTATTGGTTTATGGCAGTGGTTATATGGCTGTGTGAGTTGGTGTGTCAGTGGCTATATGGGTGTGTGAGTGTGAGTAGCTGGGTAAGTGTAAGAATAGCAGACTTAGCGCTGTATGTCTGAGTGATTTGTTGTCTTAGTGGGTGTGTCATTGACTGAGTGTGTGTTAGTTGTGTTATGGATGTGAGAATAAGTATGTGGCTGGTTGTGTGGGTGTGGATGTATAATTGTAAGGGGTATGAGTTAGTGTGTGGGAGTATTTCTGTGGATGATCTCATCAATTATGTCATTTGAGATGTCATCAGTGATGTCATCAGTGATGTCACTGACCATGTCATGAGTGATGCAATAAGTTAGGTCATAAGCAGTGCATTACGGTGGCACAAGTTATATTTAGCTGAGGTATATAACTGCTGAATTTCTATTGTTTTGTATGTGTCCAATGTCAGACGAACTATTACCTCCCTATAACCTTTGTTTTTTTCAGTGAATTTCTAAGGCTTTTGTAATTCTATTTTCAAACTATTTCGTTCCTGTAACCTTAGGTTTTTTCAGTGAATTTCTATGTTTTTTTAATTTTATTTCCTAACTATAATATCCCTGTAACTTTTGTTTTTTTCAGTGAAATTCTATGTTTTAAAAATATATATTTTGTAACTATAAAGGTACAGGAACCCTTATTTCTTAGCTTACTGTACAGACTAACTGATTTATTTTCTGGTTCTTTATATAATTTTATAATTATATAATACAACAAGTACCATTACAGGTACAAGAAGCCATAGCTATTGGGTTTTTCAAAGACAGTTGTGTAAAATTAATAAGAAACACTGGCTTTGAATAATTTACATTTCAAAAAACTTTACAATTAAAATAATTATACGGAAGTAAGTATAATGAGTATTTTATAAAATTATATGTCAGCAGAGGGTGGTACTACTAAGAAGACAAGGTGTTGTCATCAATTTTAGAGAGAGAGCAAACATGGAGATAGTGATAGACAGCAATTTGTACACCTGCTTTTTACAAGTGCTTGTCCTGAACACTGGCAAGACCCAGCCCACTTAGAAACCTGACTGTGAGCAGTATATACTTAGTTAAAGGTAGTTTTTCTTATTTTCTCAAAATTATTAGGGGTCGCGCACTCATCGTGAACCTCCGTGGAGGGTACGGGACTACGGCGTAGTTTTAGTAGTACAAAATACATACATAGAGAGTTAAAATATTCACTTTTAGGTTAGAGGTTTATAAACAAGTAAATAAAAATGGTGGGAAACCAAAATAAAATCAGTTTTAAGATAGCTTTAGTGGATTTTGGGGAGTCAAAGCATCGCCGCTGATCTTGCTGGCACGTATTTCCTGAATTGTGGTGGGTACATGACTCCAAAAAAAAAAAAAACAGAATACCATGACACACATTTCTAACTGTTATTTTAAGGCAAGAGGTTTAGTATAGTAATTATAAAATACTATAGTTAGTAAGACCATTTATTTTCAAAGTTGTATTAATATATTTGACGGAGTCGCAACCCATGTGCGACAGAGGAGCATAGGGGTTGCGCATCCTAGGTGACACAGTAAAAAATGGTTCTGATAAGTGGTACACCTTTCTATCATAAACAGAAGAGGTACCACCCTTTTTCCCCATCATTTTGGGTGTGGCTATACATGTGCTCTTCTTTAATAGGAGATTGGGAGTTTGAATTTTAGCTGGTGTTTTCTTTATTGAAAAAATGTCTTGCTGGAAGAAGAAAAGCCCCCAAAGAAAAAAAGAAAAGCATAGTATGGGAGTTTTTAGCATTCCTGAGGGTGAGAAGAAGGTGAAGGCTAGAAAGGTTACCTACACTTTGTGCCAGAAAGTGCACTCAAGGGGGAGCGATAAGAAATAATCCTGTGGTACATCAAGCATGTACAAGCATATCTGCACTATCCACTCCACTTGATTGGCTAGAGCAGAATTTAAGAGGTTAGAGACTGAAGAATGAAGGATGCCATCTTCTAATAATAGGCCAGGAACAACTTCCACCACAGCTCGTGTTTCCCATGTGTCGCCTGTTATTCCTGAGTTTGCCAATGTTGTAATATTTTGCCTTAAGTTTACTGCTACTTTGAATGTAGGGGAGCAAGCAGTCCCTATACTTGTGCCGATAATTAATGCACACCGTTGTTAAGTTTTTCTTCAGGTACAAGCTGGGTTTCTTGTTTTTCTAGCTTGTTTAAAAGTGCATTGTCTTTTTTGTTGTTGTAAAGAAACAAAAAGAAAAAACAACAAAATTAAAAGTAGTTGAAAACAACCCCAAAAAAGAATAAGAAAGAAATGTGATATGTTTTATGTATGTTTGTAATAGTGTCAACGTTGTGAATAGGTGAGTTACTAACTGCATGAGTGGTGAATGGTTGAGTGAGTATGTACATCACCAGTATATCAGTGACTGAGAGACTGAAGCCCATATTTAAACTTTTTGACACAAACCTGCGTTAGCGCAGGTTTGCGTAAAAAAAGTATAGTGCCAGGAATTGCGCAAGCCGGCGCTAAGGCCCTGTTAGTGTCAAAATACATGACCTAACCTGGACAGGGGAGGCGAGGGGAAGACTGGAGGTTGTGTGGGAAAGAATGGAGCTAGTCAGGTTAGACTCAAAAAATGACTCTAACCTGACTAGCGTCATTTTCTTGATGCACAACCCCTATGGACATGACTTCTGTCTTAGTAAAGACAGGTGTCATGTCCCTCAGCCCAGTGGCCCTGCCCAGGGGACATATGTCCCCAGGGCATGGCCATTGGGCACAATGCCATGTAGAGGGGGCCAAGTTAGGCCCCCCTATAGCACTCTGAATTTGTTTTTTAAAAAACTTACCTGGACTTTCCTGGGATGGGTTCCCCCCATCCTTAGGTGTCCTCCAGGTGTGGGTGGGGTGGGGGGGCTGTCCCTGGGGGCAGGGAAGGGCACCTGTGGGCTGGTTCCATGGTCTCTGACCATGGAAAAGGGCCCACAGGACCCCTAACGCCTGCCCTGACCCAGGCGTTAAATAATGGTGCTAATGAGGCTTAGCACCATCATTTAAGGCCCTCCTCCTCCTGTGTGTGATTTTTGCACAGGAGGATACATAAGGCACTAGGGCCTTTAAGTAATTTTTTGCCCGCGAACGCCTACGTTGCATCTCCTTCACACAAGGTAGTTTTCCGTAGGCAAAAAATGACTTTAACTCCAATATTGTGGCGCTAGACATGTCTAGTGCCCAAAAATAAATATGGAGTTATATTTGGGCCAGATTTGCGTTAAAAAACAATGACGCAAATCCAGCGCAAGCAGAGTATTAATATGCCCCTGAGTGTATTGGTAGAGTAGGCATGAGTGAATTGGTGCATGAGTGAGTGTATGGGTGAGTCAGTGGTTGTATGATTGTCTATATGGGTGACTGAGAGAGTACATAGGTAGCTGGATGAGTGAGCGAATGGGTGTGTGAGTAGCTGTGTGTGAGTGCATACATGGTTGTATGCATAATTGTGTGAGTGAGTGCATGAGTGGGAGTACGGTGATTGAGAGGGTGAATGAGTCCCTCGATGGGTGAGTGAGTGGGTGCATAAGTGGGTGTATGGATAACCTAGTGTATGGGTGGCTGAATAGGTGACTGACTGGATGTATGAGTGGCTGTCTGAGTGAGTCATAGGGTGTTTGAGTTGCTTTATGAGTGAGTGAGTGGGTGCATAAGCAGCTATATGGTTGAGTGAGGGAGTGTGTGAGTGGCTGCATGGATAAGTGAGTAGACAAATGAATGACTGTATGGGTGAATGAGAGGGTGAATACGCTTTTGTATGCATGATTGAGTGAGTAAGTGCATGAGTGGGTCTATAGGTGAGTGAAAGGGTTAATGAGTCCTTCAAAGGATGAATGAGTGGGTGCATAAGTGGGTGTATGGATAATTGAGTGCATGAGTGACAGAATGGGTGACTGACTAGGTGCAGGAGTGAGTCATAGGGTGGTTGAGTTGCTGTATGAGTGAGTGAGTGAGTGAGTGTGGATGAGTAGAAATATGGGTGAGTGAGAGAGTGTATGTGCGGTTTCATGAGTGGGTGAGTGGGTGCATGAGTGGTTTTATAGGTGAATGAGAATCTGTGTGAGTGGTTGTATGTGTGAGTGAGTGGGTGTGTGAGTGGGTGTATAGGTGAGTGAGTGGGTGGATGAATTGCTGTATAGGTGAGTGAGTGGGTGTATGAGTGGCTGTATAGGTGAGTGAGTGAATGGGTGAGTGACTGAGTGCATGATTGGATGCATGGGTTAGTGATAGGGTGCATGAGTAGCTGTAAAGGTGAGTGTCTTGGTATATTAGTGGGTGTGTAGGAGAATGACAGGGTGCATGAGTGTTTGTGTGAGTGAGTGGTTGCATGAGTTGTTGAATGGGTTATTAACTAGATGCATGGGTATCTATATGGGTGAGTGATTAGATGAGTAACTGTATGGGTGAATGAGTGAGTGCAACACTGGGTGTCAGGGTGAATGATAAGGTGCATGAGTGACTGTATAGGTTAGTGAATGGGTGCATGAGTGGTTGTATGTATGAGTCAGTGGTTGCATGAATGGGAGTGTGGGTGAGTGAGAGAGTGCATAGGTAGCTGGATGAGTGAGCGAATGGGTGCATGAGTAGCTGTGTGTGTGTGTGAAAGGGTGCAAAGTGGTTATATGCATGGTTGAGCGAGTGGTTATATAGGTGAGTGAGAAACTGCATGGCTCTTTTGATGTGTGCGTGAGTGAGTGTATGAAAAACTGTTTGCATGAGTAGGCATATAGGTGAATGAGATGGTGTGTGAGTGGTTGTCTGTGTGAGTGAGTGGGTGCATGAGTGGCTGTATAGGTGAGTGACTGGGTGCTTGAATGGTTATGTGGGATAGTGAATGGGTGCATGAGTGGTTGCATGGGTGAATGACTGGTTGCATGAGTGGCTGTATGGGTGAGTGACTGGATGTGTGAGTGGTTGTATGGGTGAGTGATAGGGTGTGTGACTGGCTGTTTGGGTGAGTGAGTGGGTGCATGAGTCGGTGTGTGGGTAAGTGAGAGGGTGTGTGAGTAGTTGTATAGGTAACTCAGTGGATGTATCAGTGGGTGTATGGGTGTGTGAGTGTGTTGGTGGCTGCATGGGTGACTGACTGCATGAATGGCTGCATGGGTGAGTGAGTTGGCATGTGTGTGGGTGTACATGTGAGTGAGTGTGTGAGTGAATGTATGAGGGAGTGAGTGTGTGCATGAGTGGGTGTGTGGTTGAGTGAGAGGGTGCATGAGTGGTAGTATGGGTGAGTCAGTGGATGCATGAGTGGGTGTATAGGTAAGTGAGTGTGTGAGTGGCTGAATTGATGAGTGACTGTATAAGTGACTGTATGGTTGAGTGAGTTGTGCAATAGTGGCTGTATGGGTGAGTGAGAGGGTGTGTGAGTGGGTGCATGAGTGAATGTATGGGTGAGTGATAGTGCTCATGAGTGGTTCTATTGGTGAGTAAATCGGTGCATGACTGGCTGTATGGGTGAGTAACTGTGTGCATGAGTGGCTGTATGGGTGAGTGAATGGGTGCATGAGTTGCTTTATCAGTGAGTGAGTGAGTGCATGAGAGGTTTTATGGGTGAATGAGTAGGTGTCTGAGAGGTTGTATCGGTGAGTGAATGCCCAAGTCAATGTATAGGTGAGTGACTGGATGTATAAGAGGATGTATGGGTGAGCAAGAGTATGACTGCCTATATGGGGGTGTGAGTGGGTGTATGAATGGATGTATGGGTGAGTGAGTGGGTGCATGAGTGCCTCTATGGATGAGTGAGTATATGAGTGACTCTCTGGGTGAGTGATAGGGTGTCTGAGTACCTCCATGAATGAGTGACTGGTTGCATGAGTGCCTGTATGGGTGAGTCAGTGCATGAGTGGTTGTATGGCTGAGTGAGTGGGTGTATGAGTAGCTCTATGGGTTAATGAGAGGGCATTTGACTGGTTGTATGGGTGAGTGAGTGAGTGTATGAGTGGCTGTATGTGTGAGTGAATGCATAAATAGATGTATGGATGAGTAAGTGGGTATATGAGTGCCTATGTGGGTAACTGAGTGGATGAATGCCTGTATACATGAGTGAGAGGGAGCATGAGTTGTTTTATGTGTGACTAAGAGGGTGCATGAGCGGTTCTGTGTGTGAGTGCATGGGTATATGAACAACTGTATGTATGAGCTAGAGGGTGCCTGAGGTTTTGTGTGCATTAGTGAGCAGCTGCATGAATATTTGTATTAGTGACTGAGAGAATGAGTAATGGATGAGTGAAAGGGTAGATCAGTGGCTGTATGGGTGAGTTAGAGGATGCATGAGTGGTTGTATAAAGAGTGACTGTGTCCGTGAGTGGCTATATTAGAGAGTGAAAGGATGTGTAGGTGGTTTTATGCATGAGTGAGTGGGTGCAGTAGTGGCTCTATGTGTGAGTGAGAGGGTGCAAGAGTGCTTGTATGTATGAGTGGGGCATGACTGGCTGTAATAGTGAGTGAGAGGATAAGTAGGTGTATTGGTGAGTGACTGGGAGTAGCAGTGGCTGTGTGGGTGATGAGAAGCTGCATCAGTTCTTGTATGTGTGAGTGAGTGGGTGGATAAGTAGTTGTATGGATGAGTGAGAGGGCGCACAAGTGCTTGTATGCATGAGTGATTGGGTGCATAACAGGCTGTATTAGTGAGTGAGAGGATACATGAGTGGGTTTATAAATGGGTGAGAGGGTGCATCAGAGGCTGTATGGGTGCATAACACGAAGTATCAGTGTATGTATAAGTGTGTGTTTAGGTGTGAGACTGTGTGTCTGGGTACATTTCTGTATGTGCATGCTTACCTGGGTGAGACAGTGTATAGATATGTGTACGTTAGTTATGTTTAATTAGTCTGAATTGCTGTTGTATAATTATTAAATACTTGTACAAATTGTGTATATGTATCATATATTATTAAACCAAGATAAAGGCCCTCATTATAACCCTGGCGGTCGGTAACCGACAGGGTTATTGTGGCGGTACTGCTGGCCATATCATGACAGTGGCGCTTTCGCCACAGTCATACCGCCGGGACCGGCGGTATACCGCCATGGTGGTCCCGGCGGTCGTAATCCACCAGGGCAGCGCTGCCATGGGGATTTCAAATCCCCTTACCGCCAAGGGGACTTGGGAGGCCCCTGGGGGCCCCTGCACTGCCCATGCACTAGGACCATCGCGCATTTCACTGCCCGAATTATAGGGAGTGAAATGCGCGATGGGTGCTACTGCACCCGCTGCACATCAGCATTGCCGCCGTCTTAATTACGAGCCGGCAGCAATCTTGATGTGACTTTTCCGCTGGGCCAGCGGACGGTAACACTGTTACCGTCCGCTGGCCCAGTGAAAAGTCGAAATAAGGAGCCAAAACTACCGCCAGCACTGGTGGTATTCTGGTGCCCGCAGCCTCGGCGGTCTTCTCAGAAGACCGCCGAGGTTGTAATGAGGGCCAAAGTTTGTTACCTATATTACTGCCAAAAAATACATCCTTTAATCTGTAGCGAAAGAGAAAAAAATACAAATAATATTTAAAGTGTGATATTATTAGTTTATCTGTTAAAGCACGCTCATCTGCTATCAAAAGGATATTGTTCATAAGAAAACTCAACAAACTTATTTCATGATATAGAAATTATACATATTATTTACACATCTTATGTTCCGTTGCCCACTGTTCTTAGTTTCTATTCTTTTGCTCTGTAAAACAAATGTGCATAGATACTCATCACTGAACAGTTTGGGGGACAATCACATGGACTGTTAAAAACGCATAAGTACATAGCACATTATTTAAAATAAACATTACTATACATCATACTCATAAGTTCATAGCATTTCACTGCAAGTAAGTGTTACTGTGAACTGCACTCAATATAATTTGTAAAGAATTTAATTAAGCTACAATTACTGGACTAAATAAAACTATGTGTGTTAAACATATGTTTTTTTTTATTATAGCTGGTACAAAACAACAAACAAATATAATCCACCATTTAATTTTGGATATCCTTTTGGAGAAATTAGTCCAAATATTGGAATATTGTGTTAAGTAAAAATGATCCATCTAGAAGAAAGACAGTATATAAATTTGTAATAAAAAATCTATGGACATGTTTGATCCAGAGTTCTTTTTTGGATATACTTTTCTAGATATCACCCCTGATATGTTGAATGATATCTTAAACAGTGATGATCCACGTAGTCAGAAGTCTGCATACTTATTTTTCCCAGAAATAGTGTCACTATATTTATGCACACTTCATTTTTGGATAGCTTTTTGTTGACATCACCGTTGATAGGCTGAATGATGTTTTAAACAATGATAATCAACACAGAGAGAAGACTGTTTAACCATTTATTTTCAGAAATCCATTTGAAAACATTTCATTCACTCATTACTTTGTGATCTGTTTTTAAGACATCACCAGTGTTGGGCTGAATGATGTCTTAACCAGTAACAATTGATGTAGAAATAGCACTGTATTGAACTTATTTGCCAGAATCCTTGTTCGAACTTTGCTTTTAGAAACAATGAGTAAGAATTAGGTCATTTGAAAGGTAGTTTCTGTTTGAATTGCAGACTGCTGTCATTGCACCCCATCCATCCAGTTTGAGTTTTAAATATACAGTCTAATATCCAGATGTAATATTAAGGCCTTTATGGAAGATGATAGCCAAGGTACAGTACGTTCTGCCAGAAATTGATATCTGTTCAGCTTTAAAGTTTGCAATCTTGGTGTCCCATTTCATTCCATCTGCTCTGCATCGTTGAAACATTGCTATCATGTATTTACCACTTCTCTGTAGAGGCAATGTAGACAATACATTTGATTTACAACGTGGACAGATCATAGTTTATCAAAAGACATACTTTTAGAATCCAGCAGAGATAAGTACAGAAATCGCTCAGGTTTGATTTTAATGGTAGATGAGAAAAGGCAATCCTTATACTCATGGTTCCATGTATAACTCAGTCTGAATATGTCATCAATATGTACATCTTTTTCTTTTAGAACCATAATAAATTACTGTGCACCTTGTTGAGCATTTAGAGTAAATACTACAGATCCACTATCTTCGTCTATTAGTTCTTGAATGTCTGAAGCAGAATGTATTACACTTCTGTCTTCTGTCATGAGATAAGCATTGAAAGTAATGAGACAGTGTTGTACAATTTGTTCTGTGGTTTTACTTGAATTACATTTACAACATGTGGTAGAACGAAATTAGCACAGCAGTTTACACAATTAGTGCTATCCAACTTGTAACCCACAATATCTACATCATTTTCTAATTTCCTTTTCTTGACACATTTCTTTTTAGCCTTGCTCTCTGTCTTTTCTGTAATTTTTTTTTATTGTGTTGTCAGTTTCCGCTTAGGACATAATACCCATTTTTCATGAACACGATACTGTCCTAAATGAGGAGCATATTTACTTCTTAGTTTGTTGTACTCTTTCACACAATTTCCATCTGCACTAAGCTTCTTCTCATGAAAATCAACTAGAAACAAACCAGACAATATTCAAACTCATGACAGTGCTACATAACGCATGCCTTTTTTAATAACTGTACTTCCAATATCAATAAATGCAGCACCAACATTTATACCTTGAGACTTGTGGATAGTTACAGCATAGGCAAGACAGACTGGAAAGTTTTTTCACAATACATTTGTCTTTTACAAGCAAAAGCATACAACACATTATCCAATTTGCTTAAAACCATCAATCTGATCAAACTTTATAGCTAAGATTTCAACCTCATCATGGTTAGGGTATTCAAATAAATCTATAACTTTACATGTCGTACCATTTACTAATCTGTCTTTAACACTTGAATTACATCTTGAATTATTCTACAGTTTTTGCAAATAAACACTTCTCTAGTCAAGCAGTCCTGGATACAGATTCCTCCAAAGAGTTCAATTTATTTTGTAAATTTTCATTGAGTAGCATAGTTACTTCAAAATGTTATCATTCTCTATTTTTAGTCATTCTTCATGAAATTCAGCACACTCTTGAAGTGAAGGCTTTAAATAAACTATGGATTTCTCTTGTTTACAAAAGTCATACATTAGCTCTGCTGTCATCTTACAGGAAAACAGTTTCTTAACCAATTCTGTGCCTTGGACGAGATGATCTCGTCCAAGGCTACAGTTCCCCTGTGCCTTGGACGAGATCATCTCGTCCATGGCACAGCGGAACTTGGGGGCGCGCTAGCGCACCCCCCGTGCACCCCCCCTACCCCCCATGTCGGGGATGGAAGGGGAAGACCTTCCCCTTCCACCCCCGACCCCCCCACCCCCCCTGTGACGTCAGCGCGCACGCACGCGCTGATTAGTCACAGGGGCCTCCCTCGTCGCGCTGGAAGCGCGATTGAAAAAGAAATGCAAAAGCATTTCTCTTTCAATCACTTGGGAGGCCCGGAGGGGCTTCAAAGGGAAGGAAAAGTATTTCCTTCCCTTTGAAGTCTCTCCGAGGGTTTCAAAAGCCGGATTGCTTGCAATCCGGCTTTTGAAACCCCACTAGACACCAGGGATTTTTTTTTTTTTATTGTTATTGACAAAAGGGAGCGACCCCTTGGGCAAGGGTCGCTCCCAGGGGGGGCATATTTTCGGGAAGGCCTTTTCTGCCCCCCCTGGGGGCAGAAACCTCTAGGCACCAGGGACCATTTTTTTTTTTTTTTTTTTTATGTTTCATTTTTTTTTTTTTGGTGGGGAGCGACCCCTTAGGCAAGGGTCGCTCCCCTTGGGGGATAATTATATTTTGGCCATTTCTGCCCCCCTTGGGTGCAGATTGGCCTATTTTGATGAGGCCAATCTGCCCCCAAGGGGGGAAGAAACCAGTAGACACCAGGGAGTTTTTTCTTTGCGTGAATTTCACGCAAAGGGAGCGACCCCTTAGGCAAGGGTCGCTCCCTGGGGGGGAGGGCAATTTATTTTAGGCCATTTCTGCCCCCCCTGGGGCAGATCGGCCTATTATTAGGCTGATCTCCCCAGGGGGGGCAGAAACCTCTAGGCGCCAGGGCAATTTTATTTTTTGTGTTTTTTTTTTGTTTGTTTCTTTTTTTAGAGATGGGGAGCGACCCATCAGGCAAGGGTCACTCCCATGGGGGGCAAATTGTATTTAGACCATTTCTGCCCCCCTGGGGGCAGATTGGCCGATTTTAGGTCAATCTGCCCCCAAGGGGGCAGAAACCACCAGGCACCGGGGATTTGTTTTGTGGCGCCAATGTCACGCAGGGGGGGCGACCCCGTAGGCAAGGGTCGCTCCCGGGTGGGGTGGGGGTTGGGGGGGGGCAAATTTATTTTAGGCCATTTCTGCCCCCCCGGGGGCAGATCGGCCTAATATTAGGCTGATCTGCCCCCGGGGGGGGGGGGCAGAAACCTCTAGGCGCCAGGGCAATTTTTTTTTTGTTTGTTTGTTTTTTTTAGAGATGGGGAGCGACCCATCAGGCAAGGGTCGCTCCCCTTGGGGGGCAAATTGTATTTAGGCCATTTCTGCCCCCCTGGGGGCAGATTGTCCGATTTTAGGTCAATCTGCCCCCAAGGGGGCAGAAACCACTAGGCACCGGGGATTTGTTTTTTGGCGCCAATGTCACGCAGGGGAGCGACCCCGTAGGCAAGGGTCGCTCCCGGGGGGGGTGAGGGCTGGGGGGGGGCAAATTTATTTTAGGCCATTTCTGCCCCCCCTGGGGGCAGATCGGCCTATTATTAGGCCGAACTGCCCCCAGGGGGGGGCAGAACCCTCAGGGCACCAGGGCAAATTTTTTTGTTGTGTTTTTTTTTTTGTTTGTTTGTTTTTTTCGAGATGGGGAGCGACCCATCAGGCAAGGGTCGCTCCCCTGGGGGGCAAATTGTATTTAGACCATTTCTGCCCCCCTGGGGGCAGATTGGCCAATTTTAGGGGGCAGAAACCACTAGGCACCGGGGATTTGTTTTTTGGCGCCAATGTCACGCAGGGGGAGCGACCCCGTAGGCAAGGGTCGCTCCCGGGGGGGGTGGGGGCTGGGGGGAGGCAAATTTATTTTAGGCCATTTCTGCCCCCCCGGGGGGCAGATCGGCCTATTATTAGGCCGAACTGCCCCCAGGGGGGGCAGAACCCTCTAGGCACCAGGGCATATTTTTTTGTTGTGTTTTTTTTTTTGTTTTGTTTTTTTCGAGATGGGGAGCGACCTATCAGGCAAGGGTCGCTCCCCTGGGGAGCAAATTGTATTTAGGCCATTTCTGCCCCCCTTGGGGGCAGATTGGCCAATTTTAGGTCAATCTGCCCCCAACGGGGCAGAAACCACTAGGCACCGGGGATTTGTTTTTTGGCGCCAATGTCACTCAGGGGGAGCGACCCCGTAGGCAAGGGTCGCTCCCGGGGGGGGTGGGGGTTGGGGGGAGGCAAATTTATTTTAGGCCATTTCTGCCCCCCCGGGGGGCAGATCGGCCTATTATTAGGCCGAACTGCCCCCAGGGGGGGCAGAACCCTCTAGGCACCAGGGCATATTTTTTTGTTGTGTTTTTTTTTTTTGTTTTGTTTTTTTCGAGATGGGGAGCGACCTATCAGGCAAGGGTCGCTCCCCTGGGGGGCAAATTGTATTTAGGCAATTTCTGCCCCACTGGGGGCAGATTGGCCGATTTTAGGTCAATCTGCCCCCAAGGGGGCAGAACCCACTAGGCACCTGGGATTTGTTTTTTGGTGCCAATGTCACGCAGGGGGAGCGACCCCGTAGGCAAGGGTCGCTCCCGGGGGGGTGGGGGCTGGGGGGGCAAATTTATTTTAGGGCACGGGGCCGGCTGAGCTAGAGGCCAAACTCCACAGGTAGGCACTTTGCAAAAAACATATGTTCTGTCCACGTTGTGTTTTGGGCCATTTCCTTTCGTGGGCGCTAGGCCTACCCACAGAAGTGAGGTACCATTTTTATTGAGAGACTTAGGGGAACGCTGGCTGGAAGGAAATTTGTGGCTCCTCTCAGATTCCAGAACTTTCTGCCACTGAAATGTGAGGAACATGTGTTTTTTTAGCCACATTTTGAGGTTTGCAAAGGATTCTGGGTAACAGAACCTGGTCCGAGCCCCGCAAGTCACCCCTCCTTGGATTCCCCTAGGTCTCTAGTTTTCAGAAATGCACAGGTTTGGTAGGTTTCCCTAGGTGCCGGCTGAGCTAGAGGCCAAAATCTACAGGTAGGCACTTCGCAAAAAGCACCTCTGTTTTCTTCCAAAATTTTGGATGTGTCCACGTTGCGCTTTGGGGTGCCTCCTGTCGCGGGCGCTAGGCCTACCCACGCAAGTGAGGTATCATTTTTATCGGGAGACTTGGGGGAACGCTGGGTGGAAGGAAATTTGTGGCTCCTCTCAGATTCCAGAACTTTCTGCCACAGAAATGTGAGGAACATGTGTTTTTTTAGCCAAATTTTGAGGTTTACAAAGGATTCTGGGTAACAGAACCTGGTCCGAGCCCCGCAAGTCACCCCTCCTTGGATTCCCCTAGGTCTCTAGTTTTCAGAAATGCACAGGTTTGGTAGGTTTCCCTAGGTGCCGGCTGAGCTAGAGGCCAAAATCTACAGGTAGGCACTTCGCAAAAAACACCTCTGTTTTCTTCCATAATTTTGGATGTGTCCACGTTGCGCTTTGGGGTGTTTCCTGTCGCCGGCGCTAGGCCTACCCACGCAAGTGAGGTATCATTTTTATCGGGAGACTTGGGGGAACGCTGGGTGGAAGGAAATTTGTGGCTCCTCTCAGATTCCAGAACTTTCTGCCACAGAAATGGGAGGAACATGTGTTTTTTTAGCCAAATTTTGAGGTTTGCAAAGGATTCTGGGTAACAGAACCTGGTCCGAGCCCCGCAAGTCACCCCATCTTGGATTCCCCAAGGTCTCTAGTTTTCAGAAATGCACAGGTTTGGTAGGTTTCCCTAGGTGGCGGCTGAGCTAGAGGCCAAAATCTACAGGTAGGCACTTCGCAAAAAACACCTCTGTTTTCTTCCAAAATTTTGGACGTGTCCACGTTGCGCTTTGGGGTGTTTCCTGTCGCCGGCGCTAGGCCTACCCACGCAAGTGAGGTATCATTTTTATCGGAAGACTTGGGGGAATGCTGGGTGGAAGGAAATTTGTGGCTCCTCTCAGATTCCAGAACTTTCTGCCACAGAAATGTGAGGAACATGTGTTTTTTTAGCCAAATTTTGAGGTTTGCAAAGGATTCTGGGTAACAGAACCTGGTCCGAGCCCCGCAAGTCACCCCATCTTGGATTCCCCTATGTCTCTAGTTTTCAGAAATGCACAGGTTTGGTAGGTTTCCCTAGGTGGCGGCTGAGCTAGAGGCCAAAATCTACAGGTAGGCACTTCGCAAAAAACACCTCTGTTTTCTTCCAAAATTTTGGACGTGTCCACGTTGCGCTTTGGGGTGTTTCCTGTCGCCGGCGCTAGGCCTACCCACGCAAGTGAGGTATCATTTTAATCGGGAGACTTGGGGGAACGCTGGGTGGAAGGAAATTTGTGGCTCCTCTCAGATTCCAGAACTTTCTACCACAGAAATGTGAGGAACATGTGTTTTTTTAGCCAAATTTTGAGGTTTGCAAAGGATTCTGGGTAACAGAACCTGGTCCGAGCCCCGCAAGTCACCCCTCCTTGGATTCCCCTAGGTCTCTAGTTTTCAGAAATGCACAGGTTTGGTAGGTTTCCCTAGGTGCCGGCTGAGCTAGAGGCCAAAATCTACAGGTAGGCACTTCGCAAAAAACACCTCTGTTTTCTTCCAAAATTTTGGATGTGTCCACGTTGCGCTTTGGGGCGCTTCCTGTCGCGGGCGCTAGGCCTACCCACGCAAGTGAGGTATCATTTTTATCGGGAGACTTGGGGGAACGCTGGGTGGAAGGAAATTTGTGGCTCCTCTCAGATTCCAGAACTTTCTGCCACAGAAATGTGAGGAACATGTGTTTTTTTAGCCAAATTTTGAGGTTTATAAAGGATTCTGGGTAACAGAACCTGGACCGAGCCCCGCAAGTCACCCCTCCTTGGATTCCCCTAGGTCTCTAGTTTTCAGAAATGCACAGGTTTGGTAGGTTTCCCTAGGTGCCGGCTGAGCTAGAGGCCAAAATCTACAGGTAGGCACTTCGCAAAAAACACCTCTGTTTTCTTCCATAATTTTGGATCTGTCCACGTTGCGCTTTGGGATGTTTCCTGTCGCCGGCGCTAGGCCTACCCACGCAAGTGAGGTATAATTTTTATCGGGAGACTTGGGGGAACGCTGGGTGGAAGGAAATTTGTGGCTCCTCTCAGATTCCAGAACTTTCTGCCACAGAAATGGGAGGAACATGTGTTTTTTTAGCCAAATTTTGAGGTTTGCAAAGGATTCTGGGTAACAGAACCTGGTCCGAGCCCCGCAAGTCACCCCATCTTGGATTCCCCTAGGTCTCTAGTTTTCAGAAATGCACAGGTTTGGTAGGTTTCCCTAGGTGGCGGCTGAGCTAGAGGCCAAAATCTACAGGTAGGCACTTCGCAAAAAACACCTCTGTTTTCTTCCAAAATTTTGGACGTGTCCACGTTGCGCTTTGGGGTGTTTCCTGTCGCCGGCGCTAGGCCTACCCACGCAAGTGAGGTATCATTTTAATCGGGAGACTTGGGGGAACGCTGGGTGGAAGGTAATTTGTGGCTCCTCTCAGATTCCAGAACTTTCTGCCACAGAAATGTGAGGAACATGTGTTTTTTTAGCCAAATTTTGAGGTTTACAAAGGATTCTGGGTAACAGAACCTGGTCCGAGCCCCGCAAGTCACCCCTCCTTGGATTCCCCTAGGTCTCTAGTTTTCAGAAATGCACAGGTTTGGTAGGTTTCCCTAGGTGCAGGCTGAGCTAGAGGCCAAAATCTACAGGTAGGCACTTCGCAAAAAACACCTCTGTTTTCTTCCAAAATTTTGGATGTGTCCACGTTGCGCTTTGGGGCGCTTCCTGTCGCGGGCGCTAGGCCTACCCACGCAAGTGAGGTATCATTTTTATCGGGAAACTTGGGGGAACGCTGGGTGGAAGTAAATTTGTGGCTCCTCTCAGATTCCAGAACTTTCTGCCACAGAAATGGGAGGAACATGTGTTTTTTTAGCCAAATTTTGAGGTTTGCAAAGGATTCTGGGTAACAGAACCTGGTCCGAGCCCCGCAAGTCACCCCATCTTGGATTCCCCTAGGTCTCTAGTTTTCAGAAATTTACAGGTTTGGTAGGTTTCCCTAGGTGGCGGCTGAGCTAGAGGCCAAAATCTACAGGTAGGCACTTCGCAAAAAACACCTCTGTTTTCTTCCAAAATTTTGGACGTGTCCACGTTGCGCTTTGGGGTGTTTCCTGTCGCCGGCGCTAGGCCTACCCACGCAAGTGAGGTATCATTTTAATCGGGAGACTTGGGGGAACGCTGGGTGGAAGGAAATTTGTGGCTCCTCTCAGATTCCAGAACTTTCTGCCACAGAAATGTGAGGAACATGTGTTTTTTTAGCCAAATTTTGAGGTTTACAAAGGATTCTGGGTAACAGAACCTGGTCCGAGCCCCGCAAGTCACCCCTCCTTGGATTCCCCTAGGTCTCTAGTTTTCAGAAATGCACAGGTTTGGTAGGTTTCCCTAGGTGGCGGCTGAGCTAGAGGCCAAAATCTACAGGTAGGCACTTCGCAAAAAACACCTCTGTTTTCTTCCAAAATTTTGGATGTGTCCACGTTGCGCTTTGGGGCGCTTCCTGTCGCGGGCGCTAGGCCTACCCACGCAAGTGAGGTATCATTTTTATCGGGAGACTTGGGGGAACGCTGGGTGGAAGGAAATTTGTGGCTCCTCTCAGATTCCAGAACTTTCTGCCACAGAAATGTGAGGAACATGTGTTTTTTTAGCCAAATTTTGAGGTTTACAAAGGATTCTGGGTAACAGAACCTGGTCCGAGCCCCGCAAGTCACCCCTCCTTGGATTCCCCTAGGTCTCTAGTTTTCAGAAATGCACAGGTTTGGTAGGTTTCCCTAGGTGCCGGCTGAGCTAGAGGCCAAAATCTACAGGTAGGCACTTCGCAAAAAACACCTCTGTTTTCTTCCATAATTTTGGATGTGTCCACGTTGCGCTTTGGGGTGTTTCCTGTCGCCGGCGCTAGGCCTACCCACGCAAGTGAGGTATCATTTTTATCGGGAGACTTGGGGGAACGCTGGGTGGAAGGAAATTTGTGGCTCCTCTCAGATTCCAGAACTTTCTGCCACAGAAATGGGAGGAACATGTGTTTTTTTAGCCAAATTTTGAGGTTTGCAAAGGATTCTGGGTAACAGAACCTGGTCCGAGCCCCGCAAGTCACCCCATCTTGGATTCCCCTAGGTCTCTAGTTTTCAGAAATGCACAGGTTTGGTAGGTTTCCCTAGGTGGCGGCTGAGCTAGAGGCCAAAATCTACAGGTAGGCACTTCGCAAAAAACACCTCTGTTTTCTTCCAAAATTTTGGACGTGTCCACGTTGCGCTTTGGGGTGTTTCCTGTCGCCGGCGCTAGGCCTACCCACGCAAGTGAGGTATCATTTTAATCGGGAGACTTGGGGGAACGCTGGGTGGAAGGAAATTTGTGGCTCCTCTCAGATTCCAGAACTTTCTGCCACAGAAATGTGAGGAACATGTGTTTTTTTAGCCAAATTTTGAGGTTTACAAAGGATTCTGGGTAACAGAACCTGGTCCGAGCCCCGCAAGTCACCCCTCCTTGGATTCCCCTAGGTCTCTAGTTTTCAGAAATGCACAGGTTTGGTAGGTTTCCCTAGGTGCCGGCTGAGCTAGAGGCCAAAATCTACAGGTAGGCACTTCGCAAAAAACACCTCTGTTTTCTTCCAAAATTTTGGATGTGTCCACGTTGCGCTTTGGGGCGCTTCCTGTCGCGGGCGCTAGGCCTACCCACGCAAGTGAGGTATCATTTTTATCGGGAAACTTGGGGGAACGCTGGGTGGAAGTAAATTTGTGGCTCCTCTCAGATTCCAGAACTTTCTGCCACAGAAATGGGAGGAACATGTGTTTTTTTAGCCAAATTTTGAGGTTTGCAAAGGATTCTGGGTAACAGAACCTGGTCCGAGCCCCGCAAGTCACCCCATCTTGGATTCCCCTAGGTCTCTAGTTTTCAGAAATGCACAGGTTTGGTAGGTTTCCCTAGGTGGCGGCTGAGCTAGAGGCCAAAATCTACAGGTAGGCACTTCGCAAAAAACACCTCTGTTTTCTTCCAAAATTTTGGACGTGTCCACGTTGCGCTTTGGGGTGTTTCCTGTCGCCGGCGCTAGGCCTACCCACGCAAGTGAGGTATCATTTTAATCGGGAGACTTGGGGGAACGCTGGGTGGAAGGAAATTTGTGGCTCCTCTCAGATTCCAGAACTTTCTGCCACAGAAATGTGAGGAACATGTGTTTTTTTAGCCAAATTTTGAGGTTTACAAAGGATTCTGGGTAACAGAACCTGGTCCGAGCCCCGCAAGTCACCCCTCCTTGGATTCCCCTAGGTCTCTAGTTTTCAGAAATGCACAGGTTTGGTAGGTTTCCCTAGGTGCCGGCTGAGCTAGAGGCCAAAATCTACAGGTAGGCACTTCGCAAAAAACACCTCTGTTTTCTTCCAAAATTTTGGATGTGTCCACGTTGCGCTTTGGGGCGCTTCCTGTCGCGGGCGCTAGGCCTACCCACGCAAGTGAGGTATCATTTTTATCGGGAGACTTGGGGGAACGCTGGGTGGAAGGAAATTTGTGGCTCCTCTCAGATTCCAGAACTTTCTGCCACAGAAATGTGAGGAACATGTGTTTTTTTAGCCAAATTTTGAGGTTTACAAAGGATTCTGGGTAACAGAACCTGGTCCGAGCCCCGCAAGTCACCCCTCCTTGGATTCCCCTAGGTCTCTAGTTTTCAGAAATGCACAGGTTTGGTAGGTTTCCCTAGGTGGCGGCTGAGCTAGAGGCCAAAATCTACAGGTAGGCACTTCGCAAAAAACACCTCTGTTTTCTTCCAAAATTTTGGACGTGTCCACGTTGCGCTTTGGGGTGTTTCCTGTCGCCGGCACTAGGCCTACCCACGCAAGTGAGGTATCATTTTAATCGGGAGACTTGGGGGAACGCTGGGTGGAAGGAAATTTGTGGCTCCTCTCAGATTCCAGAACTTTCTGCCACAGAAATGTGAGGAACATGTGTTTTTTTAGCCAAATTTTGAGGTTTACAAAGGATTCTGGGTAACAGAACCTGGTCCGAGCCCCGCAAGTCACCCCTCCTTGGATTCCCCTAGGTCTCTAGTTTTCAGAAATGCACAGGTTTGGTAGGTTTCCCTAGGTGGCGGCTGAGCTAGAGGCCAAAATCTACAGGTAGGCACTTCGCAGAAAACACCTCTGTTTTCTTCCAAAATTTTGGACGTGTCCACGTTGCGCTTTGGGGTGTTTCCTGTCGCCGGCGCTAGGCCTACCCACGCAAGTGAGGTATCATTTTAATCGGGAGACTTGGGGGAACGCTGGGTGGAAGGAAATTTGTGGCTCCTCTCAGATTCCAGAACTTTCTGCCACAGAAATGTGAGGAACATGTGTTTTTTTAGCCAAATTTTGAGGTTTACAAAGGATTCTGGGTAACAGAACCTGGTCCGAGCCCCGCAAGTCACCCCTCCTTGGATTCCCCTAGGTCTCTAGTTTTCAGAAATGCACAGGTTTGGTAGGTTTCCCTAGGTGCCGGCTGAGCTAGAGGCCAAAATCTACAGGTAGGCACTTCGCAAAAAACACCTCTGTTTTCTTCCAAAATTTTGGATGTGTCCACGTTGCGCTTTGGGGCGCTTCCTGTCGCGGGCGCTAGGCCTACCCACGCAAGTGAGGTATCATTTTTATCGGGAAACTTGGGGGAACGCTGGGTGGAAGTAAATTTGTGGCTCCTCTCAGATTCCAGAACTTTCTGCCACAGAAATGGGAGGAACATGTGTTTTTTTAGCCAAATTTTGAGGTTTGCAAAGGATTCTGGGTAACAGAACCTGGTCCGAGCCCCGCAAGTCACCCCATCTTGGATTCCCCTAGGTCTCTAGTTTTCAGAAATGCACAGGTTTGGTAGGTTTCCCTAGGTGGCGGCTGAGCTAGAGGCCAAAATCTACAGGTAGGCACTTCGCAAAAAACACCTCTGTTTTCTTCCAAAATTTTGGACGTGTCCACGTTGCGCTTTGGGGTGTTTCCTGTCGCCGGCGCTAGGCCTACCCACGCAAGTGAGGTATCATTTTAATCGGGAGACTTGGGGGAACGCTGGGTGGAAGGAAATTTGTGGCTCCTCTCAGATTCCAGAACTTTCTGCCACAGAAATGTGAGGAACATGTGTTTTTTTAGCCAAATTTTGAGGTTTACAAAGGATTCTGGGTAACAGAACCTGGTCCGAGCCCCGCAAGTCACCCCTCCTTGGATTCCCCTAGGTCTCTAGTTTTCAGAAATGCACAGGTTTGGTAGGTTTCCCTAGGTGCCGGCTGAGCTAGAGGCCAAAATCTACAGGTAGGCACTTCGCAAAAAACACCTCTGTTTTCTTCCAAAATTTTGGATGTGTCCACGTTGCGCTTTGGGGCGCTTCCTGTCGCGGGCGCTAGGCCTACCCACGCAAGTGAGGTATCATTTTTATCGGGAGACTTGGGGGAACGCTGGGTGGAAGGAAATTTGTGGCTCCTCTCAGATTCCAGAACTTTCTGCCACAGAAATGTGAGGAACATGTGTTTTTTTAGCCAAATTTTGAGGTTTACAAAGGATTCTGGGTAACAGAACCTGGTCCGAGCCCCGCAAGTCACCCCTCCTTGGATTCCCCTAGGTCTCTAGTTTTCAGAAATGCACAGGTTTGGTAGGTTTCCCTAGGTGGCGGCTGAGCTAGAGGCCAAAATCTACAGGTAGGCACTTCGCAAAAAACACCTCTGTTTTCTTCCAAAATTTTGGACGTGTCCACGTTGCGCTTTGGGGTGTTTCCTGTCGCCGGCACTAGGCCTACCCACGCAAGTGAGGTATCATTTTAATCGGGAGACTTGGGGAAACGCTGGGTGGAAGGAAATTTGTGGCTCCTCTCAGATTCCAGAACTTTCTGCCACAGAAATGTGAGGAACATGTGTTTTTTTAGCCAAATTTTGAGGTTTACAAAGGATTCTGGGTAACAGAACCTGGTCCGAGCCCCGCAAGTCACCCCTCCTTGGATTCCCCTAGGTCTCTAGTTTTCAGAAATGCACAGGTTTGGTAGGTTTCCCTAGGTGGCGGCTGAGCTAGAGGCCAAAATCTACAGGTAGGCACTTCGCAGAAAACACCTCTGTTTTCTTCCAAAATTTTGGACGTGTCCACGTTGCGCTTTGGGGTGTTTCCTGTCGCCGGCGCTAGGCCTACCCACGCAAGTGAGGTATCATTTTAATCGGGAGACTTGGGGGAACGCTGGGTGGAAGGAAATTTGTGGCTCCTCTCAGATTCCAGAACTTTCTGCCACAGAAATGTGAGGAACATGTGTTTTTTTAGCCAAATTTTGAGGTTTACAAAGGATTCTGGGTAACAGAACCTGGTCCGAGCCCCGCAAGTCACCCCTCCTTGGATTCCCCTAGGTCTCTAGTTTTCAGAAATGCACAGGTTTGGTAGGTTTCCCTAGGTGCCGGCTGAGCTAGAGGCCAAAATCTACAGGTAGGCACTTCGCAAAAAACACCTCTGTTTTCTTCCAAAATTTTGGATGTGTCCACGTTGCGCTTTGGGGCGCTTCCTGTCGCGGGCGCTAGGCCTACCCACGCAAGTGAGGTATCATTTTTATCGGGAGACTTGGGGGAACGCTGGGTGGAAGGAAATTCGTGGCTCCTCTCAGATTCCAGAACTTTCTGCCACAGAAATGTGAGGAACATGTGTTTTTTTAGCCAAATTTTGAGGTTTACAAAGGATTCTGGGTAACAGAACCTGGTCCGAGCCCCGCAAGTCACCCCTCCTTGGATTCCCCTAGGTCTCTAGTTTTCAGAAATGCACAGGTTTGGTAGGTTTCCCTAGGTGCCGGCTGAGCTAGAGGCTAAAATCTACAGGTAGGCACTTCGCAAAAAACACCTCTGTTTTCTTCCAAAATTTTGGATGTGTCCACGTTGCGCTTTGGGGCGCTTCCTGTCGCGGGCGCTAGGCCTACCCACGCAAGTGAGGTATCATTTTTATCGGGAGACTTGGGGGAACGCTGGGTGGAAGGAAATTTGTGGCTCCTCTCAGATTCCAGAACTTTCTGCCACAGAAATGGGAGGAACATGTGTTTTTTTAGCCAAATTTTGAGGTTTGCAAAGGATTCTGGGTAACAGAACCTGGTCCGAGCCCCGCAAGTCACCCCATCTTGGATTCCCCTAGGTCTCTAGTTTTCAGAAATGCACAGGTTTGGTAGGTTTCCCTAGGTGGCGGCTGAGCTAGAGGCCAAAATCTACAGGTAGGCACTTCGCAAAAAACACCTCTGTTTTCTTCCAAAATTTTGGACGTGTCCACGTTGCACTTTGGGGTGTTTCCTGTCGCCGGCGCTAGGCCTACCCACGCAAGTGAGGTATCATTTTAATCGGGAGACTTGGGGGAACGCTGGGTGGAAGGAAATTTGTGGCTCCTCTCAGATTCCAGAACTTTCTACCACAGAAATGTGAGGAACATGTGTTTTTTTAGCCAAATTTTGAGGTTTACAAAGGATTCTGGGTAACAGAACCTGGTCCGAGCCCCGCAAGTCACCCCTCCTTGGATTCCCCTAGGTCTCTAGTTTTCAGAAATGCACAGGTTTGGTAGGTTTCCCTAGGTGCCGGCTGAGCTAGAGGCCAAAATCTACAGGTAGGCACTTCGCAAAAAACACCTCTGTTTTCTTCCAAAATTTTGGATGTGTCCACGTTGCGCTTTGGGGCGCTTCCTGTCGCGGGCGCTAGGCCTACCCACGCAAGTGAGGTATCATTTTTATCGGGAGACTTGGGGGAACGCTGGGTGGAAGGAAATTCGTGGCTCCTCTCAGATTCCAGAACTTTCTGCCACAGAAATGTGAGGAACATGTGTTTTTTTAGCCAAATTTTGAGGTTTACAAAGGATTCTGGGTAACAGAACCTGGTCCGAGCCCCGCAAGTCACCCCTCCTTGGATTCCCCTAGGTCTCTAGTTTTCAGAAATGCACAGGTTTGGAAGGTTTCCCTAGGTGCCGGCTGAGCTAGAGGCCAAAATCTACAGGTAGGCACTTTGCAAAAAACTCCTCTGTTTTCTTTCATAATTTTGGATGTGTCCACGTTGCGCTTTGGGGTGTTTCCTGTCGCCGGCGCTAGGCCTACCCACGCAAGTGAGGTATAATTTTTATCGGGAGACTTGGGGGAACGCTGGGTGGAAGTAAATTTGTGGCTCCTCTCAGATTCCAGAACTTTCTGCCACAGAAATGGGAGGAACATGTGTTTTTTTAGCCAAATTTTGAGGTTTGCAAAGGATTCTGGGTAACAGAACCTGGTCCGAGCCCCGCAAGTCACCCCGTCTTGGATTCCCCTAGGTCTCTAGTTTTCAGAAATGCACAGGTTTGGTAGGTTTCCCTAGGTGGCGGCTGAGCTAGAGGCCAAAATCTACAGGTAGGCACTTCGCAAAAAACACCTCTGTTTTCTTCCAAAATTTTGGACGTGTCCAAGTTGCGCTTTGGGGTGTTTCCTGTCGCCGGCGCTAGGCCTACCCACGCAAGTGAGGTATCATTTTAATCGGGAGACTTGGGGGAACGCTGGGTGGAAGGAAATTTGTGGCTCCTCTCAGATTCCAGAACTTTCTGCCACAGAAATGTGAGGAACATGTGTTTTTTAGCCAAATTTTGAGGTTTACAAAGGATTCTGGGTAACAGAACCTTGTCCGAGCCCTGCAAGTCACCCCTCCTTGGATTCCCCTAGGTCTCTAGTTTTCAGAAATGCACAGGTTTGGTAGGTTTCCCTAGGTGCCGGCTGAGCTAGAAGCCAAAATCTACAGGTAGGCACTTCGCAAAAAACACCTCTGTTTTCTTCCATAATTTTGGATGTGTCCACGTTGCGCTTTGGGGTGTTTCCTGTCGCCGGCGCTAGGCCTACCCACGCAAGTGAGGTATCATTTTTATCGGGAGACTTGGGGGAATGCTGGGTGGAAGTAAATTTGTGGCTCCTCTCAGATTCCAGAACTTTCTGCCACAGAAATGGGAGGAACATGTGTTTTTTTAGCCAAATTTTGAGGTTTGCAAAGGATTCTGGGTAACAGAACCTGGTCCGAGCCCCGCAAGTCACCCCATCTTGGATTCCCCTAGGTCTCTAGTTTTCAGAAATGCACAGGTTTGGTAGGTTTCCCTAGGTGGCGGCTGAGCTAGAGGCCAAAATCTACAGGTAGGCACTTCGCAAAAAACACCTCTGTTTTCTTCCAAAATTTTGGACGTGTCCACGTTGCGCTTTGGGGTGTTTCCTGTCGCCGGCGCTAGGCCTACCCACGCAAGTGAGGTATCATTTTAATCGGGAGACTTGGGGGAACGCTGGGTGGAAGGAAATTTGTGGCTCCTCTCAGATTCCAGAACTTTCTGCCACAGAAATGTGAGGAACATGTGTTTTTTTAGCCAAATTTTGAGGTTTACAAAGGATTCTGGGTAACAGAACCTTGTCCGAGCCCTGCAAGTCACCCCTCCTTGGATTCCCCTAGGTCTCTAGTTTTCAGAAATGCACAGGTTTGGTAGGTTTCCCTAGGTGCCGGCTGAGCTAGAAGCCAAAATCTACAGGTAGGCACTTCGCAAAAAACACCTCTGTTTTCTTCCATAATTTTGGATGTGTCCACGTTGCGCTTTGGGGTGTTTCCTGTCGCCGGCGCTAGGCCTACCCACGCAAGTGAGGTATAATTTTTATCGGGAGACTTGGGGGAACGCTGGGTGGAAGTAAATTTGTGGCTCCTCTCAGATTCCAGAACTTTCTGCCACAGAAATGGGAGGAACGTGTTTTTTTAGCCAAATTTTGAGGTTTGCAAAGGATTCTGGGTAACAGAACCTGGTCCGAGCCCCGCAAGTCACCCCATCTTGGATTCCCCTAGGTCTCTAGTTTTCAGAAATGCACAGGTTTGGTAGGTTTCCCTAGGTGGCGGCTGAGCTAGAGGCCAAAATCTACAGGTAGGCACTTCGCAAAAAACACCTCTGTTTTCTTCCAAAATTTTGGACGTGTCCAAGTTGCGCTTTGGGGTGTTTCCTGTCGCCGGCGCTAGGCCTACCCACGCAAGTGAGGTATCATTTTAATCGGGAGACTTGGGGGAACGCTGGGTGGAAGATAATTTGTGGCTCCTCTCAGATTCCAGAACTTTCTGCCACAGAAATGTGAGGAACATGTGTTTTTTTAGCCAAATTTTGAGGTTTACAAAGGATTCTGGGTAACAGAACCTTGTCCGAGCCCTGCAAGTCACCCCTCCTTGGATTCCCCTAGGTCTCTAGTTTTCAGAAATGCACAGGTTTGGTAGGTTTCCCTAGGTGCCGGCTGAGCTAGAAGCCAAAATCTACAGGTAGGCACTTCGCAAAAAACACCTCTGTTTTCTTCCATAATTTTGGATGTGTCCACGTTGCGCTTTGGGGTGTTTCCTGTCGCCGGCGCTAGGCCTACCCACGCAAGTGAGGTATCATTTTTATCGGGAGACTTGGGGGAATGCTGGGTGGAAGTAAATTTGTGGCTCCTCTCAGATTCCAGAACTTTCTGCCACAGAAATGGGAGGAACATGTGTTTTTTTAGCCAAATTTTGAGGTTTGCAAAGGATTCTGGGTAACAGAACCTGGTCCGAGCCCCGCAAGTCACCCCATCTTGGATTCCCCTAGGTCTCTAGTTTTCAGAAATGCACAGGTTTGGTAGGTTTCCCTAGGTGGCGGCTGAGCTAGAGGCCAAAATCTACAGGTAGGCACTTCGCAAAAAACACCTCTGTTTTCTTCCAAAATTTTGGACGTGTCCACGTTGCGCTTTGGGGTGTTTCCTGTCGCCGGCGCTAGGCCTACCCACGCAAGTGAGGTATCATTTTAATCGGGAGACTTGGGGGAACGCTGGGTGGAAGGAAATTTGTGGCTCCTCTCAGATTCCAGAACTTTCTGCCACAGAAATGTGAGGAACATGTGTTTTTTTAGTCAAATTTTGAGGTTTACAAAGGATTCTGGGTAACAGAACCTTGTCCGAGCCCTGCAAGTCACCCCTCCTTGGATTCCCCTAGGTCTCTAGTTTTCAGAAATGCACAGGTTTGGTAGGTTTCCCTAGGTGCCGGCTGAGCTAGAAGCCAAAATCTACAGGTAGGCACTTCGCAAAAAACACCTCTGTTTTCTTCCATAATTTTGGATGTGTCCACGTTGCGCTTTGGGGTGTTTCCTGTCGCCGGCGCTAGGCCTACCCACGCAAGTGAGGTATCATTTTTATTGGGAGACTTGGGGGAATGCTGGGTGGAAGGAAATTTGTGGCTCCTCTCAGATTCCAGAACTTTCTGCCACAGAAATGTGAGGAACATGTGTTTTTTTAGCCAAATTTTGAGGTTTGCAAAGGATTCTGGGTAACAGAACCTGGTCCGAGCCCCGCAAGTCACCCCATCTTGGATTCCCCTAGGTCTCTAGTTTTCAGAAATGCACAGGTTTGGTAGGTTTCCCTAGGTGGCGGCTGAGCTAGAGGCCAAAATCTACAGGTAGGCACTTCGCAAAAAACACCTCTGTTTTCTTCCAAAATTTTGGACGTGTCCACGTTGCGCTTTGGGGTGTTTCCTGTCGCCGGCGCTAGGCCTACCCACGCAAGTGAGGTATCATTTTAATCGGGAGACTTGGGGGAACGCTGGGTGGAAGGAAATTTGTGGCTCCTCTCAGATTCCAGAACTTTCTGCCACAGAAATGTGAGGAACATGTGTTTTTTTAGCCAAATTTTGAGGTTTGCAAAGGATTCTGGGTAACAGAACCTGGTCCGAGCCCCGCAAGTCACCCCTCCTTGGATTCCCCTAGGTCTCTAGTTTTCAGAAATGCACAGGTTTGGTAGGTTTCCCTAGGTGGCGGCTGAGCTAGAGGCCAAAATCTACAGGTAGGCACTTCGCAAAAAACACCTCTGTTTTCTTCCAAAATTTTGGACGTGTCCACGTTGCGCTTTGGGGTGTTTCCTGTCGCCGGCGCTAGGCCTACCCACGCAAGTGAGGTATCATTTTAATCGGGAGACTTGGGGGAACGCTGGGTGGAAGGAAATTTGTGGCTCCTCTCAGATTCCAGAACTTTCTGCCACAGAAATGTGAGGAACATGTGTTTTTTTAGCCAAATTTTGAGGTTTACAAAGGATTCTGGGTAACAGAACCTGGTCCGAGCCCCGCAAGTCACCCCTCCTTGGATTCCCCTAGGTCTCTAGTTTTCAGAAATGCACAGGTTTGGTAGGTTTCCCTAGGTGCCGGCTGAGCTAGAGGCCAAAATCTACAGGTAGGCACTTCGCAAAAAACACCTCTGTTTTCTTCCAAAATTTTGGATGTGTCCACGTTGCGCTTTGGGGCGCTTCCTGTCGCGGGCGCTAGGCCTACCCACGCAAGTGAGGTATCATTTTTATCGGGAGACTTGGGGGAACGCTGGGTGGAAGGAAATTTGTGGCTCCTCTCAGATTCCAGAACTTTCTGCCACAGAAATGTGAGGAACATGTGTTTTTTTAGCCAAATTTTGAGGTTTACAAAGGATTCTGGGTAACAGAACCTGGTCCGAGCCCCGCAAGTCACCCCTCCTTGGATTCCCCTAGGTCTCTAGTTTTCAGAAATGCACAGGTTTGGTAGGTTTCCCTAGGTGCCGGCTGAGCTAGAGGCCAAAATCTACAGGTAGGCACTTCGCAAAAAACACCTCTGTTTTCTTCCATAATTTTGGATGTGTCCACGTTGCGCTTTGGGGTGTTTCCTGTCGCCGGCGCTAGGCCTACCCACGCAAGTGAGGTATAATTTTTATCGGGAGACTTGGGGGAACGCTGGGTGGAAGTAAATTTGTGGCTCCTCTCAGATTCCAGAACTTTCTGCCACAGAAATGGGAGGAACATGTGTTTTTTTAGCCAAATTTTGAGGTTTGCAAAGGATTCTGGGTAACAGAACCTGGTCCGAGCCCCGCAAGTCACCCCATCTTGGATTCCCCTAGGTCTCTAGTTTTCAGAAATGCACAGGTTTGGTAGGTTTCCCTAGGTGGCGGCTGAGCTAGAGGCCAAAATCTACAGGTAGGCACTTCGCAAAAAACACCTCTGTTTTCTTCCAAAATTTTGGACGTGTCCACGTTGCGCTTTGGGGTGTTTCCTGTCGCCGGCGCTAGGCCTACCCACGCAAGTGAGGTATCATTTTAATCGGGAGACTTGGGGGAACGCTGGGTGGAAGGAAATTTGTGGCTCCTCTCAGATTCCAGAACTTTCTGCCACAGAAATGTGAGGAACATGTGTTTTTTTAGCCAAATTTTGAGGTTTGCAAAGGATTCTGGGTAACAGAACCTGGTCCGAGCCCCGCAAGTCACCCCTCCTTGGATTCCCCTAGGTCTCTAGTTTTCAGAAATGCACAGGTTTGGTAGGTTTCCCTAGGTGGCGGCTGAGCTAGAGGCCAAAATCTACAGGTAGGCACTTCGCAAAAAACACCTCTGTTTTCTTCCAAAATTTTGGACGTGTCCACGTTGCGCTTTGGGGTGTTTCCTGTCGCCGGCGCTAGGCCTACCCACGCAAGTGAGGTATCATTTTAATCGGGAGACTTGGGGGAACGCTGGGTGGAAGGAAATTTGTGGCTCCTCTCAGATTCCAGAACTTTCTGCCACAGAAATGTGAGGAACATGTGTTTTTTTAGCCAAATTTTGAGGTTTACAAAGGATTCTGGGTAACAGAACCTGGTCCGAGCCCCGCAAGTCACCCCTCCTTGGATTCCCCTAGGTCTCTAGTTTTCAGAAATGCACAGGTTTGGTAGGTTTCCCTAGGTGCCGGCTGAGCTAGAGGCCAAAATCTACAGGTAGGCACTTCGCAAAAAACACCTCTGTTTTCTTCCAAAATTTTGGATGTGTCCACGTTGCGCTTTGGGGCGCTTCCTGTCGCGGGCGCTAGGCCTACCCACGCAAGTGAGGTATCATTTTTATCGGGAGACTTGGGGGAACGCTGGGTGGAAGGAAATTTGTGGCTCCTCTCAGATTCCAGAACTTTCTGCCACAGAAATGTGAGGAACATGTGTTTTTTTAGCCAAATTTTGAGGTTTACAAAGGATTCTGGGTAACAGAACCTGGTCCGAGCCCCGCAAGTCACCCCTCCTTGGATTCCCCTAGGTCTCTAGTTTTCAGAAATGCACAGGTTTGGTAGGTTTCCCTAGGTGCCGGCTGAGCTAGAGGCCAAAATCTACAGGTAGGCACTTCGCAAAAAACACCTCTGTTTTCTTCCATAATTTTGGATGTGTCCACGTTGCGCTTTGGGGTGTTTCCTGTCGCCGGCGCTAGGCCTACCCACGCAAGTGAGGTATAATTTTTATCGGGAGACTTGGGGGAACGCTGGGTGGAAGTAAATTTGTGGCTCCTCTCAGATTCCAGAACTTTCTGCCACAGAAATGGGAGGAACATGTGTTTTTTTAGCCAAATTTTGAGGTTTGCAAAGGATTCTGGGTAACAGAACCTGGTCCGAGCCCCGCAAGTCACCCCATCTTGGATTCCCCTAGGTCTCTAGTTTTCAGAAATGCACAGGTTTGGTAGGTTTCCCTAGGTGGCGGCTGAGCTAGAGGCCAAAATCTACAGGTAGGCACTTCGCAAAAAACACCTCTGTTTTCTTCCAAAATTTTGGACGTGTCCACGTTGCGCTTTGGGGTGTTTCCTGTCGCCGGCGCTAGGCCTACCCACGCAAGTGAGGTATCATTTTAATCGGGAGACTTGGGGGAACGCTGGGTGGAAGGAAATTTGTGGCTCCTCTCAGATTCCAGAACTTTCTGCCACAGAAATGTGAGGAACATGTGTTTTTTTAGCCAAATTTTGAGGTTTACAAAGGATTCTGGGTAACAGAACCTGGTCCGAGCCCCGCAAGTCACCCCTCCTTGGATTCCCCTAGGTCTCTAGTTTTCAGAAATGCACAGGTTTGGTAGGTTTCCCTAGGTGCCGGCTGAGCTAGAGGCCAAAATCTACAGGTAGGCACTTCGCAAAAAACACCTCTGTTTTCTTCCAAAATTTGGGATGTGTCCACGTTGCGCTTTGGGGCGCTTCCTGTCGCGGGCGCTAGGCCTACCCACGCAAGTGAGGTATCATTTTTATCGGGAGACTTGGGGGAACGCTGGGTGGAAGGAAATTCGTGGCTCCTCTCAGATTCCAGAACTTTCTGCCACAGAAATGTGAGGAACATGTGTTTTTTTAGCCAAATTTTGAGGTTTACAAAGGATTCTGGGTAACAGAACCTGGTCCGAGCCCCGCAAGTCACCCCTCCTTGGATTCCCCTAGGTCTCTAGTTTTCAGAAATGCACAGGTTTGGTAGGTTTCCCTAGGTGGCGGCTGAGCTAGAGGCCAAAATCTACAGGTAGGCACTTCGCAAAAAACACCTCTGTTTTCTTCCAAAATTTTGGACGTGTCCACGTTGCGCTTTGGGGTGTTTCCTGTCGCGGGCGCTAGGCCTACCCACGCAAGTGAGGTATCATTTTTATCGGGAGACTTGGGGGAACGCTGGGTGGAAGGAAATTCGTGGCTCCTCTCAGATTCCAGAACTTTCTGCCACAGAAATGGGAGGAACATGTGTTTTTTAGCCAAATTTTGAGGTTTACAAAGGATTCTGGGTAACAGAACCTGGTCCGAGCCCCGCAAGTCACCCCTCCTTGGATTCCCCTAGGTCTCTAGTTTTCAGAAATGCACAGGTTTGGTAGGTTTCCCTAGGTGCCGGCTGAGCTAGAGGCCAAAATCTACAGGTAGGCACTTCGCAAAAAACACCTCTGTTTTCTTCCAAAATTTTGGATGTGTCCACGTTGCGCTTTGGGGCGCTTCCTGTCGCGGGCGCTAGGCCTACCCACGCAAGTGAGGTATCATTTTTATCGGGAGACTTGGGGGAACGCTGGGTGGAAGGAAATTTGTGGCTCCTCTCAGATTCCAGAACTTTCTGCCACAGAAATGTGAGGAACATGTGTTTTTTTAGCCAAATTTTGAGGTTTACAAAGGATTCTGGGTAACAGAACCTGGTCCGAGCCCCGCAAGTCACCCCTCCTTGGATTCCCCTAGGTCTCTAGTTTTCAGAAATGCACAGGTTTGGTAGGTTTCCCTAGGTGCCGGCTGAGCTAGAGGCCAAAATCTACAGGTAGGCACTTCGCAAAAAACACCTCTGTTTTCTTCCATAATTTTGGATGTGTCCACGTTGCGCTTTGGGGTGTTTCCTGTCGCCGGCGCTAGGCCTACCCACGCAAGTGAGGTATAATTTTTATCGGGAGACTTGGGGGAACGCTGGGTGGAAGTAAATTTGTGGCTCCTCTCAGATTCCAGAACTTTCTGCCACAGAAATGGGAGGAACATGTGTTTTTTTAGCCAAATTTTGAGGTTTGCAAAGGATTCTGGGTAACAGAAACTGGTCCGAGCCCCGCAAGTCACCCCATCTTGGATTCCCCTAGGTCTCTAGTTTTCAGAAATGCACAGGTTTGGTAGGTTTCCCTAGGTGGCGGCTGAGCTAGAGGCCAAAATCTACAGGTAGGCACTTCGCAAAAAACACCTCTGTTTTCTTCCAAAATTTTGGACGTGTCCACGTTGCGCTTTGGGGTGTTTCCTGTCGCCGGCGCTAGGCCTACCCACGCAAGTGAGGTATCATTTTAATCGGGAGACTTGGGGGAACGCTGGGTGGAAGGAAATTTGTGGCTCCTCTCAGATTCCAGAACTTTCTGCCACAGAAATGTGAGGAACATGTGTTTTTTTAGCCAAATTTTGAGGTTTACAAAGGATTCTGGGTAACAGAACCTGGTCCGAGCCCCGCAAGTCACCCCTCCTTGGATTCCCCTAGGTCTCTAGTTTTCAGAAATGCACAGGTTTGGTAGGTTTCCCTAGGTGCCGGCTGAGCTAGAGGCCAAAATCTACAGGTAGGCACTTCGCAAAAAACACCTCTGTTTTCTTCCAAAATTTTGGATGTGTCCACGTTGCGCTTTGGGGCGCTTCCTGTCGCGGGCGCTAGGCCTACCCACGCAAGTGAGGTATCATTTTTATCGGGAGACTTGGGGGAACGCTGGGTGGAAGGAAATTCGTGGCTCCTCTCAGATTCCAGAACTTTCTGCCACAGAAATGTGAGGAACATGTGTTTTTTTAGCCAAATTTTGAGGTTTACAAAGGATTCTGGGTAACAGAACCTGGTCCGAGCCCCGCAAGTCACCCCTCCTTGCATTCCCCTAGGTCTCTAGTTTTCAGAAATGCACAGGTTCGGTAGGTTTCCCTAGGTGCCGGCTGAGCTAGAGGCCAAAATCTACAGGTAGGCACTTTGCAAAAAACTCCTCTGTTTTCTTCCATAATTTTGGATGTGTCCACGTTGCGCTTTGGGGTGTTTCCTGTCGCCGGCGCTAGGCCTACCCACGCAAGTGAGGTATAATTTTTATCGGGAGACTTGGGGGAACGCTGGGTGGAAGTAAATTTGTGGCTCCTCTCAGATTCCAGAACTTTCTGCCACAGAAATGGGAGGAACATGTGTTTTTTTAGCCAAATTTTGAGGTTTGCAAAGGATTCTGGGTAACAGAACCTGGTCCGAGCCCCGCAAGTCACCCCATCTTGGATTCCCCTAGGTCTCTAGTTTTCAGAAATGCACAGGTTTGGTAGGTTTCCCTAGGTGGCGGCTGAGCTAGAGGCCAAAATCTACAGGTAGGCACTTCGCAAAAAACACCTCTGTTTTCTTCCAAAATTTTGGACGTGTCCAAGTTGCGCTTTGGGGTGTTTCCTGTCGCCGGCGCTAGGCCTACCCACGCAAGTGAGGTATCATTTTAATCGGGAGACTTGGGGGAACGCTGGGTGGAAGGAAATTTGTGGCTCCTCTCAGATTCCAGAACTTTCTGCCACAGAAATGTGAGGAACATGTGTTTTTTTAGCCAAATTTTGAGGTTTACAAAGGATTCTGGGTAACAGAACCTTGTCCGAGCCCTGCAAGTCACCCCTCCTTGGATTCCCCTAGGTCTCTAGTTTTCAGAAATGCACAGGTTTGGTAGGTTTCCCTAGGTGCCGGCTGAGCTAGAAGCCAAAATCTACAGGTAGGCACTTCGCAAAAAACACCTCTGTTTTCTTCCATAATTTTGGATGTGTCCACGTTGCGCTTTGGGGTGTCTCCTGTCGCCGGCGCTAGGCCTACCCACGCAAGTGAGGTATAATTTTTATCGGGAGACTTGGGGGAATGCTGGGTGGAAGTAAATTTGTGGCTCCTCTCAGATTCCAGAACTTTCTGCCACAGAAATGGGAGGAACATGTGTTTTTTTAGCCAAATTTTGAGGTTTGCAAAGGATTCTGGGTAACAGAACCTGGTCCGAGCCCCGCAAGTCACCCCATCTTGGATTCCCCTAGGTCTCTAGTTTTCAGAAATGCACAGGTTTGGTAGGTTTCCCTAGGTGGCGGCTGAGCTAGAGGCCAAAATCTACAGGTAGGCACTTCGCAAAAAACACCTCTGTTTTCTTCCAAAATTTTGGACGTGTCCACGTTGCGCTTTGGGGTGTTTCCTGTCGCCGGCGCTAGGCCTACCCACGCAAGTGAGGTATCATTTTAATCGGGAGACTTGGGGGAACGCTGGGTGGAAGGAAATTTGTGGCTCCTCTCAGATTCCAGAACTTTCTGCCACAGAAATGTGAGGAACATGTGTTTTTTTAGCCAAATTTTGAGGTTTACAAAGGATTCTGGGTAACAGAACCTTGTCCGAGCCCTGCAAGTCACCCCTCCTTGGATTCCCCTAGGTCTCTAGTTTTCAGAAATGCACAGGTTTGGTAGGTTTCCCTAGGTGCCGGCTGAGCTAGAAGCCAAAATCTACAGGTAGGCACTTCGCAAAAAACACCTCTGTTTTCTTCCATAATTTTGGATGTGTCCACGTTGCGCTTTGGGGTGTTTCCTGTCGCCGGCGCTAGGCCTACCCACGCAAGTGAGGTATCATTTTTATCGGGAGACTTGGGGGAATGCTGGGTGGAAGGAAATTTGTGGCTCCTCTCAGATTCCAGAACTTTCTGCCACAGAAATGTGAGGAACATGTGTTTTTTTAGCCAAATTTTGAGGTTTGCAAAGGATTCTGGGTAACAGAACCGGGTCCGAGCCCCGCAAGTCACCCCATCTTGGATTCCCCTAGGTCTCTAGTTTTCAGAAATGCACAGGTTTGGTAGGTTTCCCTAGGTGGCGGCTGAGCTAGAGGCCAAAATCTACAGGTAGGCACTTCGCAAAAAACACCTCTGTTTTCTTCCAAAATTTTGGACGTGTCCACGTTGCGCTTTGGGGTGTTTCCTGTCGCCGGCGCTAGGCCTACCCACGCAAGTGAGGTATCATTTTAATCGGGAGACTTGGGGGAACGCTGGGTGGAAGGAAATTTGTGGCTCCTCTCAGATTCCAGAACTTTCTGCCACAGAAATGTGAGGAACATGTGTTTTTTTAGCCAAATTTTGAGGTTTGCAAAGGATTCTGGGTAACAGAACCTGGTCCGAGCCCCGCAAGTCACCCCTCCTTGGATTCCCTTAGGTCTCTAGTTTTCAGAAATGCACAGGTTTGGTAGGTTTCCCTAGGTGCCGGCTGAGCTAGAGGCCAAAATCTACAGGTAGGCACTTCGCAAAAAACACCTCTGTTTTCTTCCAAAATTTTGGATGTGTCCACGTTGCGCTTTGGGGCGCTTGCTATCGCGGGCGCTAGGCCTACCCACGCAAGTGAGGTATCATTTTTATCAGGAGACTTGGGGGAACGCTGGGTGGAAGGAAATTTGTGGCTCCTCTCAGATTCCAGAACTTTCTGCCACAGAAATGTGAGGAACATGTGTTTATTTACCCAAATTGTGAGGTTTGCAAAGGATTCTGGGTAACAGAACCTGGTCCGAGCCCCGCAAGTCACCCCATCTTGGATTCCCCTAGGTCTCTAGTTTTCAGAAATGCACAGGTTTGGTAGGTTTCCCTAGGTGCCGGCTGAGCTAGAGGCCAAAATCTACAGGTAGGCACTTCGCAAAAAAACACCTCTGTTTTCTTCCAAAATTTTGGACGTGTCCACGTTGTGCTTTGGGGTGTTTCCTATCGCCGGCGCTAGGCCTACCCACGCAAGTGAGGTATCATTTTTATCGGGAGACTTGGGGGAACGCTGGGTGGAAGGAAATTTGTGGCTCCTCTCAGATTCCAGAACTTTCTGTCACAGAAATGTGAGGAACATGTGTTTTTTTAGCCAAATTTTGAGGTTTGCAAAGGATTCTGGGTAACAGAACCTGGTCCGAGCCCCGCAAGTCACCCCTCCTTGGATTCCCCTAGGTCTCTAGTTTTCAGAAATGCACAGGTTTGGTAGGTTTCCATAGGTGCCGGCTGAGCTAGAGGCCAAAATCTACAGGTAGGCACTTCGCAAAAAACACCTCTGTTTTCTTCCAAAATTTTGGATGTGTCCACGTTGCGCTTTGGGGCGTTTCCTGTCGCGGGCGCTAGGCCTACCCACGCAAGTGAGGTATCATTTTTATCGGGAGACTTGGGGGAACGCTGGGTGGAAGGAAATTTGTGGCTCCTCTCAGATTCCAGAACTTTCTGCCACAGAAATGTGAGGAACATGTGTTTTTTTAGCCAAATTTTGAGGTTTGCAAAGGATTCTGGGTAACAGAACCTGGTCCGAGCCCCGCAAGTCACCCCATCTTGGATTCCCCTAGGTCTCTAGTTTTCAGAAATGCACAGGTTTGGTAGGTTTCCCTAGGTGCCGGCTGAGCTAGAGGCCAAAATCTACAGGTAGGCACTTCGCAAAAAACACCTCTGTTTTCTTCAAAAAATTTGGATGTGTCCACGTTGCGCTTTGGGGTGTTTCCTGTCGCGGGCGCTAGGCCTACCCACACAAGTGAGGTATCATTTTTATCGGGAGACTTGGGGAACATAGATTAGCAAAACAAGTTTTATTGCCCCTTGTCTTTCTCTACATTTTTTCCTTCCAAATATAGGAGAGTGTGTAAAAAAGACATCTATTTGAGAAATGCCCTGTAATTCACATGCTAGTTTGGTCACCCCGGAAGTCAGATATGTGCAAATAACCACTGCTCCTCAACACCTTATCTTGTGCCCTTTTTGGAAATACAAAGGTTTTCTTGATAGCAATTTTTTACTCTTTATATTTCAGCAAATGAATTGCTGTATACCCGGTATAGAATGAAAACGCACTGCAGGGTGCAGCTCATTTATTGGCTCTAGGTTCCTTGGGTTATTGATGAACCTACAAGCCCTATATATCCCGCAACCAGAGGAGTCCAGCAGACGTAACGGTATATTGCTTTCGATAATCTGACATTGCAGGGAAAAGTTACAGAGTAAAACGTAGAGAAATATTTATGTTTTTTTCACCTCAATTTCAATATTTTTCTTTTCAGTTGTTATTTTCTGTAGGAAACCCTTGTAGGATCTACACAAATGACCCCTTGCTGAATTCAGAATTTTGTCTACTTTTCAGAAATGTTTAGGTTTCTGGGATCCAGCATTGGTTTCATGCCCATTTCTGTCACTGACTGGAAGGAGGCTGAAAGCACAAAAAATTGCAAAAATGGGGTATGTCCCAGTAAAATGCCAAAATTGTGTTGAAAAATTGGGTTTTCTGATTCAAGTCTGCCTGTTTCTGAAAGCTGGGAAGCTGCTGAGTTTAGCACCGCAAACCCTTTGTTGATGCCATTTTCAGGGGAAAAACCACAAGCCTTCTTCTGCAGCCACTTTTCCCAATTTTTTTGAAAAAAACAAAATTTTCACTGTATTTTGGCCACTTTCTTGGCCTCCTTTAAGGGAACCCACAAAGTCTGGGTACCTCTAGAATCCCTAGGATGTTGTAAAAAAAGGACGCAAATTTGGCTTGGTTAGCTTATGTGGACAAAAAGATATGAGGGCCTAAGCGCGAACTGCCCCAAATAGGCAAAAAAAGGCCTGGCGCAGGAGGGGGAAAAGGCCTGGCAGCGAAGGGGTTAATAAGTCGACTTTCCAACATATGTTTTCCGCCTCTGATAGAAGTCCTCTTTAATGTCGTTTAGAATGTTTCCATATTCTATGTCAGAGGCTTGACACATTGGCCCTCATTGCAACATTAGCGGTGAAATCCGCTTACCGCCGTGCAGAAGACCGCCAACACACCGCCGCGGCCGCGGAAATCTGCCACAGCTATTATGACCCACAGCACGGAATCCGCCAAAATTCAGACACCCACACAAGTCCGCCACACCAAAGGTCAGTGATAAACTGGCGAAAACAAATCCTCCACCGTCACACCAACAGAAATACGCCCACACTATCACGACACACGAATCCATGCGGCGGTCTTTCAACCGCGGTATTCCATTGGCGGTACACACCGCTGCGCACACATTTACAAAGCACAGCCACATTGGACAATTCAAAATACACACACCTGATACACATACACACACCACTCCCACACACCCAATACAATATAAAACACACACCCAGATCACCCACAAACCCCTACGACAAAAACACTGAAAGAAGGCCAGAGAGAGATACTACAAACTACTACCAAGCACCCACAGGCACACCAGACCATCACCCACATAACTTCCACGCACCTCACACAACACACCACTACATAGCAGCACACTTATCACCACACACACCACCCCACACATCACCCACACCACCCAATGGCACGGCAAAGACACCCCAGGTTCTCGGAGGAGGAGCTCAGGGTCATGGTGGAGGAAATCGTCCGGGTAGAGCCACAGCTATTCGGATCACAGGTGCAGCACACTTCCATTGCTAGGAAGATGGAGCTATGGCGAAGAATAGTGGACAGGGTCAACGCAGTGGGACAGCACCCAAGAAATCGGGATGACATCAGGAAGAGGTGGAACGACCTACAGGGGAAGATGCGTTCCTTGGTCTCAAGACACCACCTGGCGGTTCAGCGGACTGGCGGCAGACCCCCGCCTACTCCCCCACAACTAACAACATGGGAGGAGCAGGTCTTGGTGATTCTGCATCCTGAGGGCCTCACAGGGGTAGATGGCGGAATGGACTCTGGTAAGTCAAATCTTAACTATTACATTCCCCACCCTACCTGCATGCCATCACATACCCCCACCCTCACCCCCATCACTCCAACTCCTCACAAATGTTCCAACATCACAAACCACACATCCCAACACCAAGCCCTGCATGCAACACCAAAGCATGGACACCCATCACCAAAGCATGCCCACTGCACATACCCATACACCCCCCTAAACCATCATCACACAAGGTCCCACACAGGAATACAAGCACTGGGGTACACGGTCACCCACCCATTGCACACCATGGCACATACAGATGTAATAAACATCCTTTTATACCCCTGCAGGACCCCTACCCAACGTCACCGCACAGGAGGGTCCACACATGTCCACACCACCAACAGAAGAGGCCCACAGTGATGACAGCAGCTTTGTCCAACTGGATCTAGATGACCAGCCCGGCCCATCTGGGACCTCGGGACAGTCGGTTCCCATCACACAGTCATAGGCCACTACAGAGCTTCCCCCCTCTGGAAACACCAGCACAGCACCCACCCAGCGGGCCCATACCTCTGTCCCCAGGACATGTCAATCAGCAGTGTGTCCACCACTACAGGGAACCCAGGCTAACCCACCACCCCAACAACAACAGGGACCTGGGGGCAGTGGTAGTGGGCACACGGTCCATGGGACGGAGGCCCAGGAACACAGGGGAACTGGGAGTGCTGCTGTGCGACAGGGGAAGGACAGGCCAAGGGAACCCACTCTCCACGAGGCCCTCTCCTCCATCATGGGAGCCTACCACCACTCCCAGGAGACGATGGCAACGGTACTGGCCAAGTTTCAGGAGGCCCAGCGCCTGCAGTGGGAACAGTATATGGGCTTCAGGGAGGAACTCAGAGCCATCAGTTCCACCCTGGGCACCATCAGAGGGGTGCTGAAGGAAGTCCTCAACACCAGGAGGGACACTGTCGCACAACAAGGGGCCCCTGACACTAGCATGGATGATGACCTGCCCACCACCTCCGCCGGCGCTAGTGGACAGGAGGCACCGCCACAGGACCACCACACCAGCACCCCACCCCCTGCAGAGATGGAACCACCCCGCAAATGGTCCCTGAGATCCAGGACAAAGACAGAGAACGATGCCAAGACCCCCGCCAAGAAATGAGACCACCCTGAATGTCATCCTTTTGTCCCACCTTGTCACCCTGTCCATCCTCAAACTGCCCCAGCTCCACTTCCTATGCCAATTTGGGCAATGCACCTGTGAGACTAATAGACTGGACTCTGCCATGGACATTCCTCCACCATCACCCCTCACCATTTTACAACCCCCTCCAATATTGAGCCCTTAAATAAACACCCTTGAAGCACAAAACAATCTGGAGTCAGTCTGTGATTTCGAAATAGTGTATTAGCAATTACAGTGACAAAATGCTCTTTCAATTGTAATGTCAACATACCTATGTCACACAGCTCTAGTCCATGAGGAAACACAGCAGATGTCACACAGTGGGACCCACATCTGTGAAATCGTAAGGGAAAGTGACAACTCAGTGACCATACACTGGGTGAAAACGACAGACAGTAGAGAGGTAGTAGTGTCAAAATACATGTAGTAGGCAGGTCTGTACCCTTACCTGTGTCTCACTGGAAATATTGCAGGATCCCCGAGTTCCTGTTGTCCATTTCCTCTTCTTCAGCTTCCTCGTCTTCACTGTCCACAGGTTCCACAGCTGCAACAACACCGCCATCTGGACCATCCTCCTGCAGAAAAGGCACTTGTCTTCGCAAAGCTAAGTTGTGAAGCATACAGCAGGCCACGATGATCTGGCACACCTTCTTTGGTGAGTAGAATAGGGATCCACCTGTCATATGGAGGCACCTGAACCTGGCCTTCAGGAGGCCGAAGGTCCGTTCGATAATCCTCCTAGTTCGCCCATGGGCCTCTTTGTAGCGTTCCTCTGCCCTTGTCCTGGGATTCCTCACTGGGGTCAGTACCCACGACAGGTTGGGGTAACCAGAGTCACCTGCAAATGGCGAGAGACAACTGTTAGACACACACTAACCTGTAGGGACAACCCCAGACCCAGACAACCATTACCACTGTCTTGCTTCCAGGTGCTCACCTATTAGCCACACACAGTGCCTCTGGAGTTGACCCATCACATAAGGGATGCTGCTATTCCGCAGGATGTAGGCGTCATGCACTGAGCCAGGGAACTTGGCATTCACATGGGAGATGTACTGGTCTGCCAAACACACCATCTGCACATTCATGGAATGATAACTCTTCTGGTTTCTGTACACCTGTTCACTCCTGTGGGGGGGACCAAAGCCACATGGGTCCCATCAATGGCACCTATGATGTTGGGGATATGTCCCAGGGCATAGAAATCACCTTTCACTGTAGGCAAATCCTCCACCTGAGGGAAAACGATGTAGCTCCGCATGTGTTTCAGCAGGGCAGACAACACGTTGGAAAACATAGGCTGGGACATCCCTGATGCTATGGCCACTGTTGTTTGAAATGACCCACTTGCAAGGAAATGGAGCACTGACAGCACCTGTACTTGAGGGTGGGATTCCTGTGCACCGCTGAACAGGGCACCACCGCTACAAGCACTGCTGAACAAGTCACTGCTGCCTCAAGCACCGCTGAACAGGGCACCACCGCTACAAGCACCGCTGAACAGGGCACCGTCGCCTCAAGCACCGCTGAACATGGCACCGCCGCTACAAGCACCGCTGAACAGGGCACCGCCGCCTCAAGCACCGCTGAACAGGGCACCGCCGTTACAAGCACCGCTGAACAGGGCACCGCCGCCTCAAGCACCGCTGAACAGGGCACCGCCACTACAAGCACCGCTGAACAGGGCACCGCCGCCTCAAGCACCGCTGAACAGGGCACCGCCGCCACAAGCACTGCTGGCCCATGAGCGCCAAGGGCACTGACGCTACTGAGTCCGTCACGAGCAGGATGAAGCACTCTGGGTACAGAGCCCCCTTCAGAACCAGTGGAGAGATACATCCACTACCTCTGTCCTTAGCAGAATGAAGCACTCTGTGCACCAAGCCCCCTCCAGAACCAGTGGAGACTGTCATCCACTACCTCTGTCCTTAGCAGGATGAAGCACTCTGGGCATCATGCCCCCTCCAGAACCAGTGGAGACTGTCATCCACTACCTCTGTCCTTAGCAGGATGAAGCACTCTAGGCACCATGCCCCCTCCAGAACCAGTGGAGACTGTCATCCACTTGAGAGGCTGTGGCTTTGCACTCCCCAGGATGGAACGGTGGGCAACCCACCCACTGTATAGACTTGAGAGACCGTGGCTTTGCACTCCCCAGGATGAAACAGTGGGCAACCCACCCACCCACTGTAGAGACTTGAGAGACTGTGGCTTTGCACTCCCCAGGATTGAACACTGGGCAACCCACCCACTGTAGAGACTTGAGAGACTGTGGCTTTGCACTCCCCAGGATGGAACAGTGGGCAACCCACCCACTGTAGAGACTTGAGAGACTGTGGCTTTGCACTCCCAGGATTGAACAGTGGGCAACCCACCCACTGTAGAGACTTGAGAGACTGTGGCTTTGCACTCCCCAGGATGGAACAGTGGGCAAGCCACCCACTGTAGAGGCTTGAGAGACTGTGGCTTTGAACTCCCCAGGATTGAACAGTGGGCATGTGGCCCTCTCGTGGATTTGGCGTCGTGCACTCAACCGGCTGAGGTGCCCCCCCTTTCCCTCCCCCTGAGGTGCCTGTTTTCTTGCTCTCTGATGCCCCTGCAGTGTTCTCTCCATCATGGTCGGGGATCTTGTGTGGGCCTCGCCCATACCGTGTGGGCCCAGTGTTCCACGGACTTCATTGGAGCACTACCTGGACTACTACTACTACTACTAGCTTGGTGTATATTTTGTTTATGGTGTATATATATATATATTTTTGCGTACTTGATTTTAATATATTACAATGGTAACACTCATTTCCTTTTGTCTTTGCATTCTTCCGGGGGGGGTTGGGGGTGTAACTATAATGTATAAATATGTATTAGTGTGTGTGTTGTCGTGGGTAGGGGTGGGGGTGTTGCGTGTTGAGTGTGTGTGTCCCTGTTTTTCCCTCCCCCCTCCCCTGTGTCGTAGGTGCAGTACTCACCGTTGTCTTCGCCGCAGGCGTTCGTGCTCCTGGTAGAGGAGCAAAAAGATGAGAGCTGGCAGGATGTGCAGCTCTGGTTCCATGGCGTCCGGATTCCTCGTGGGGTGTGTAGAGGTGAGCGTTTTCCCTTCGAGATCCTGTTTCAGCCATGTTTTGTCCACGGTGAATCCACCCCGGAAAAGGTGGCGGATTGGTAGGTTGTGATACTGTGGGCGGTACTTTGTCTTCCGCCTGTCTGTTGGCGGTGACCGCCAAGCTGTTTGTCTGTACCGCCGTGGTGGTCGGAGTGTTAAAGTGGCTGTCTTTGTTGGCGGTTTCAGCCACGGTCGTAATTCCAATTCTTTTACCGCCGGCCTGTTGGCGGTCTTACTGCCGCTTTCACACCGTCCGCCAGGGTTGTAATGACCACCATATTTTTTAGCAAGTTCCTTGTATTTGAAAAACACTGCCACATGTTTACATATTGTCAATACATCCCAAAGAGTTCCAAGTTTCTTCATGTGAAAGAGTTTTGAAAACAGGCTGTCCTTCAACAGTAGTCAGTTGTTGTAGGTCACCCAAAACAATTAAATGCTTTCCGCCAAACAAGATGCCATATTCAGTTTTTAGAATCTGGTACATTCTCATGTGAACACAGGGAAGCATTAGATTTAAAATTATGCTTACCTCATCAATAATTGAAAGCTTCAATTTCTTCAAAGCCCTTGCCACCTCATGACAATCTTCATCAGATAACTTCTGGTATTCTTTGTGGTTCAAACTCTGTTAGGTACTGAATTTCTGGGAAAGACTTTAGCACTCTGTTTTGTGTACTAGCTAGACCAAGACCTACCCAAACTATGGTTTTTGATTTTGAGAACAAACTTACCAAACTCAATCTGTCACAAGCTTCATAAGATACCATTTCCCTTTGAGAAAGCATTTTCGAGCTGAAAATTCTAGTTAAGTGTTTTCTCTGCCGAAATCTCCTTCCATATCTCCTTCATCTCTGTCTTTTTAGATTTTGCAATGCATGATGAGACACATAGAGCCACAGCGATGGAGGTGTCTGTAATACATCATATATCCATATTAGCAATCCACATTTTTAAAATCACAGGGTTTTAGTTATTAATATATTTGGAAGCCCCTGTTCTTCTTAAGTTATATATGTTCTTTGGTGATTTCTGTGTCAGTGTATGCCTGACAGAAAACAAGAATCTGTTTACTCTTCCTTTTAAAATGACAGGTTTGGAAATCCAAATTGACATCTTGTATAAAAATGTCCTTGGATCTGTATTTATGTTGACACTTCTTCCCACATCTATGTGTTTGGAAATGCAAAACTTGTTCTCTGAGACCTCTTTCACTAGTGGGTTTTGGTATGGTACATATCACATACTGTTCTGTGAAAGACAGTACAGACTCATCAGTGTCTGCTTCAAATTTGGGTGTGTATTTTTTCAATAGCAGCATATGAATATGAGGAGCACCTCTTGCCTGGTACTCTTTCTGCCAAAAGAAATAAGTTACTTCTCCAAGAGGAGGATTGGTTTGTTACAGATAAAAACAAGCATAGGTTTGAAACTGTGGTTAAAATACCTCCAAACTTTAGCAGGCTCTTATGAGAAAAGTTCTCCAGCTGTCTTTACATTGATGTCTTTTAGGTTTGAGTTTGACTCCTGCATCCCACACATACTTAGCACAACTGAGTGTCAGAAACCAGTTTGTGCACCCAGGTTTCTCAGCATACATTTCAGTTCTCCATCACAACGGAACCAATATTCGTGGTGACCAAGTTGGCACGGCATTAAATTAATTAAGTTTTCGTCCTTTTCTTGAACTTTGATAGCAAAATCTCTTTCAGAGAGATTTTGAAGATTAGCTCCTGTTTTTAGGTGGTCAAAATGGTGGCCGGAGCGGACGTGTGATCCGAGCTCCGCTCGCGGCCCACCATTGATTAGCACACTTCCACCATCCCTGCGGTCACTCGGACACCTGGCTCGGCTGCGCGGAGACATCGGGAGTCTCCGGCGCCCACTGATATCCTGCACAAGGTTCGGGGCGGTCTGTGCAGACTGCACAACGCTCTGCTCGGGGCCAGACGCAAGGGGAGAGGCCTTCCCCTTCCGACGGAGGCTAAGGAGCTCGCCGGAACAAGCAGACACGGGCCCTGAAGTGGCCGTGCAGGGTCGGGATGAGGAGGTGAGGCGGCAGCCAAGACAGGCGTTGACCCCCACGGGACCTGCCGGGTACCGGTGATGGTCCTCGCGCACAGGTGCTGAGGGAGCGCGGTTTCCCGGACCGCAGACGAAGCGGTGAAGCAGGAAGACGAGAGGAGATCCCACTGGCACAACCCCTCCCCCGTGTGAGCGGAACCTAGACAATGGGGAGTAAAGGAACGGAAGAGGAGGAGGAAGAAAGAAGGGGGAAGTGGGGAAGAGAAAGAGAAGTAAACAAAGGGAAAAGCTGAGAGAAGTGCACACATAAGAGACAAGCGTGACTGGGGCTGATATTAGGGAAAACCACGCAAGAGCCACAAAGAAGAGGCGAGTGGAGGGAGAACCCCCCCCCCGGATGGGCCACTGAGACTCCCTTTTTTTTGTTTTAAGGGAGAAGAAGGAATATGGCGAAAGAGAGAAAAGAAGGAAAGAGGAGAAGAAAGGGGAAAGGGAGTAAAGGGCAGAACAGTGAAGCCCAGAGAACCCCAACGTCAAGACAAGACGAGTATATCAACCTCCCTGGAAATCGCCGGCTACTAACGTCTACATAATCACCCAAGATCTCCCCAAACGATCAACAGCACCATAGACCAGCATATAAAGGGCCCCACCAGAGTAAGGGACGTGAGTGAGAAGGAAGAGGAAAGAAAAAAATGAAAGGGAAAACTGGAGGAAGTGGAAAAGAAGTGGGGGGTGGGCTCCCGAAGAGAACTCTGTGTCTCGCTACGACAATCAAACGAAACACAATACACGGCGAGACCCAGACAACTGACGTTTTACCCAATAAATAACACAATCACGGAGAGAGCAATCATGGGTAAACCAAAACTACAGAAGACACACACTAATACAGAAGCTGGGACCCCCCTCCATGAAGGAGAGATAGGATTCCAAACTGACGCTCTGCAAAAGATGTCTGAAACCCTGGCTACTCACTTAGCGCAATTCGATAAAGTGCTGCAAGCAGTACTGGACACTAAGACCTCATTAGAAGGGAAAATAAACTCAGTGGTGTTGGAAGTCAATCTCCTCCGCCCTGATCATCGGAAACTGACAGAAAGAGTTACCATCACTGAATCGGAACTTGAAACGACCCAACCGGAAATATCCGAGATGAAGGCTCAAATTCAGCAAATGGAAAGTGAAATATCATCACTACAACGCAGAGCTGAAGATGCTGAGGGCCGCTCACGCAGGAATAATATAAGGTTCCTGGGGGTCCCAGAACGAATGGAGCTCCCCAATGCTGAACACTTCTTGGAGCAATGGCTCAAGGACACAGTGCTACTTCAGGCCACACCACAGACGCTGGTAATAGAATGAGCACGTAGAGTCCCGGGCGGGCCACCTCGACCCGGTGCCCCACCCCACCCACTGATAGCAAGATTCCTAAATTACCGAGACCGGGACCAAGTGTTGCAAGGCTTCCGAAATAAATGCCCTGTCCGCATGGAGAACACCGAGATAACAGCATACCCTGATTACACGATGGAAGTCCAGCGCAAGCGTGCCACTTACATTAGAGTGAAACAGATACTTCGAGACAAGAACATCGCTTACTCTCTCCTGTTCCCGGCCCGACTGAGAGTGATAGATGGCGACAGGACTCTTTTCTTCCCGTCCGCAGAAGATGCATGGACATGGTTACACACTAAGGGACTGGTAGACCCAGTGACGGAACCCGATGGACACGGAGAATGGCTGAAACAACGCCCTAGACGGAAAAAGAAAATCAACGCCAGGATCAAAACTTGACCATCAAAGTCTCAGGCCGCAGACGCGCAGGCACAGGTCCTTAAAGTGGCAACCATATTCGCGATGGCACAAACATTGGCCAGAAGCGAGACTAGGGATACAGACTCAAATTCTTCACGTGGCTGCCCAAGCCCCCCCTCGCCACTTATGTTCGGCCCCGCCCTGACTCCACGCGCGGCTGACAACATATGAAACCGAGCAGGCAGACTTGGAAATACTAAGACACTACATCTACAGAGGCACAAAAGAACAACACAAGACATAACCGATCCAGGGCAGCCTAGGGCTGACACAAATAAATAAATATTCAAGACATGCTACACCCTCCCAGAAGAGAGGACAGCAGATAAACACTCGGACTAGCAGAGGGAATAGACTCATATTTTAAAGCAAACACTAACACGGCGTTGTCGAGGGCAGTGGAATGGGACGGGCACAAGGTGGTGATAAGGGGTCTATGTATGTCGACGTCAGGCGGAGTCCGTAAGACATTACATAAGGAGTTATGCGACATTGAGAGGGGGCTAAGGGAGGCAGAGAGGGTGGCGGGTCTGAACGGGGAGGGCGAGGGGAATATGATTGAGCTGAAAAAACAATGGGTTGAAACCAATGCGCGCTTACGAAAATTTGATTACTGACACTACACAGCGCGATTATATGCCGAAGGTGACCGATCCAGTAGGTTGTTGTCCTGGCTGATAAAAGGCGAACAATAACACTCCACCATAAATGCCATTCGTACAGATGAAGGCAACATAGCTAATACACAGTTGGAGATCAATGAGGCCTTTAAACAATATTACGCTACTCTTTACAAGGCGGGACCCCCCGCCCGAACAGCAAATAAGAGAATTCTTCCAGATACCCCAATTAACCAGGTTGATGGAAGAACAGTTGTCAGACCTAGAGAAACTCATTGCACTGGCCGAGATTCAACAGGCGCTAAAACAAATGGCAAACAATAAAGCCCGGGGGGGGCGGGCTTCCGGCGGAGTACTGCCAGGTTTTTGCAACGCAAACATCAGCACCCTATCTAGAAATGCTACAAGAAGCATTTGAAAAAGGCCACCCCCCAGAATCACAGCGCAAGGAAATTATAGTGGTTCTCCACAAAAAAGGGCACGATCCACTAGATGTCCGGTCCTACCGACCCCTGTCTTTGTTAAATTCTGACTGTAAATTGCTAGGGAAGGTACTGGCAAATCGTCTTCTCCCATTGATGCCAATATTAATTCACCTGGATCAGTCCGGTTTCATACCTGGCCGCAGCATACACACTAATATCAGATGCTTCTTACGGTTAATAGCCAAGACCCCAAAGTCGGACTACACACGAACAGCGGTCTCATTGGATATAGAAAAGGCATTCGACACACTGGGCTGGCCATACCTGATGAGATCCCTCAAATGTATGGGTTTCGGCAATACATTCATAAGATGGATAAAAACATTATATGCAGTTCTGAAAGCAAGGGTGAAGACAGGCGGTATGGTATCGGAGAGATTTGAAATAGGCAGAGGCACCAGACAGGGTTGCCCCCTGTCACCTTTACTGTTCGCACTGGCAATTGAACCACTCGCAGCACGATTGCGACATGAAGCAACTAACTGGGGTATTCTCAACGGAGATGTACACAAGGTTACCTCTCTATATGCAGATGACGCGCTGATGTACTTGCTAACCGTTCGGAATCTCGACCAGACCTATTACACCTGCTAAATACATTTGGGGATATATCAGGCCTACTAGTAAACTGGACAAAGTCATGTTTGTTCCCGATGCAACTAACACCAAACCCCCAAAGAGAAATATTTTCCACACACAAGTTACAATGGTGCTACACCACTTTCAAGTATCTGGGGGTGCAAATATATCACGATGAACAGGACCTCAGAGAAGGTAATTTAGACCGAACGATCAGGTCCATAAAAAGCTTGATGCCCTTCTGGTGCTCACTCCCACTTTCGCCTCTAGAGAGAGTAGCAGTAGCTAAAATGATTGTATTACCACGAATCTTGTACTATTTCAAGCTCCCCAAGAATTACTTTGCACCCCTAGCTAGCCTGTTGACAGACTTGACGTGGAACACAGGTCGCCGCCGAGTAGCCCTAGCCAAGATTTACCTGCCACTGGAAAGGGGAGGGATGGGTGCACCCCAGTTCGAATTATACTACGCAGCGGCACAAATACACTGGGTCATGGACTGGATATGCAACCCAAATGGCTCAGAGGGGCAAATGGTGAGCACTTTGCTGGGACAATCGAACATGATAAACTGGCTCGTTGGCGAGATAAACCAGTACATAACAGCAATATTTTGCTGGGAGTGGCGGACTGGATATGGCGTTGATGCGTGGCGACGACGGGACGTACACCACCGTACTCACCCAGAATTCCATTACTAGCTACTCCGGGACTAAACAACATAACACGACAATTTAAACTAGCAACTTGGGTCGCTAAAGGTGTTAACACAATTGGAGACATATTCGAAGAGGGATACTTCCTATCATATGAAGCATTAGCGGACAGGTTCAACCTGGGCAGGGGTGAATTCCTCACACACAGGGTGCTACAACAAGTGGTGCGCAATACCTGGGGAAATGGTAACAATGAACCTCATACCTCACCAGTACTTCATGAATTACTGCTAGGGGTAGGCATGCAAACAGCCATGTCCTGGATATACAAGATACTACAGAATTACCCAGTAGAGGCTCAAACACAAGCAAAAAATAGATGGGGGGTTCTGCTCGCACCTCTGCCCACACAAAAATGGAACACAGCACTTACAAACACAAGGGAGGTATTGCGTAATGCCCGTTTCCGATACACGCAATTCAATTATCTGCACCAGACATATCTCACTCCAGCTAGAATAAAGCGTATGTTCCCACAGTCTAACCCGGAATGCCCGAGATGCGGGCTGCCGGAAGCAGTTTTTTTTACATATGACGTGGAGTTGCCCACCGGTACACCGCATATGGCAGGAAGCAACAACACAAACAGCTAGCTGGTCAAGATTACCCCTACTCCCTTCCCCGTAGTCCTGACTGCTAGGGGTGCGCACACGGCAGGGGGAAGACAAACGAAAACACAGGTGCGCTGACCTCGCGTTCATCTTACTCAAACGCTTAATAGCCATACAGTGGAAATCACCCAGCGCCCCAGACATACACCGTTGGACACTGGAGATGCTACACTGGACTAAAGCAGAAACACAAGTGCTACACACACTGCGCGACAGAGGAGTGTAGGTCAAAGGGGCAGATATATGGAATTCCATCATAGAGCAGCTGGAACAAAAAGATGATACCCGACCCCCCTGAACTAGAGCTATGGCTACCTCATGAGTAGATATACCCTTGTGCCATTCCTCATTATTGCTAAGATAGCATCGAAATGGATAACTCACCTTCTCAATTGATCTCGGGTCACGCGCACTCCCTCGCCCGTGCCCCCACTTGACTACCGCGCTCCCCCCCTCTCTTTCTCGTTCTATACCTCGTCTCCACCTCTCCTCTCCTCCCTCCTCCCTCCTCCCCCGCCTCTCCCTCACCTACCACCTTCTTCTATCCGCTCTCACCCACGCCATCCCTCTGGGCTATTTCTCCCCACATCACTGGACACAGGCTGAAACCATACATGAGCAATTCAATTTACTTATGGCGTTTATTGTTATTGTTAACTTTTTCTTCCTTTTTTATTTTTATTTGGATATAGACTGAGTGATCTGTTGATACATCATGTAACCTGTAGAGACATACCAACTGTAAGATAACTCGATATAATAATTTGGTGATATGCTCAGCTTACTGTAAACAATGATAAAAATGAATAAACAGATTAAAAAAAAATAAAAAAAATAACTCCTGTTGTTAGAATGTGAGTTACTGCATACGGAAGTCCAGACAAGTCACTCTCAAATAGAAGGTGAAATATGTATGGAATACACTATCTGAATCTTCAATCCTATGAAAATAAGCTTGTTGCTTGCTATTCATCTGCTGGTATTTGTATGGGCCGGTCATCATAGCAACCACCTACTCCAGTGGGAAACAATTGGGAAAAACAACGAGCCTCTAAACTTTTTTCCCACACACTCATGGGAGATCCTTTTGCTTGTTTAATTTGAAACAGCTCAATAGCATCACCAATGACCTCTTTGGAATGTAACAGGGAGATGCTTTAGTTTTCATAGATTTGTTCTGATTGTGATCAATCCACTTTTTCTATTTGTCCACTTGCTGGCATCTTTAACAATTGATGTATCAGGTTCAACATCAACATTTTTATAATAAACATTATTTTTTACCACATATAGGCCCTCATTATGACATTGGCGGTAAATCCCACTTACCGCCACGCTGACTGCCGCCAACGTACCGCCGCGGCAGCGGATATCAGTTCACCATATTATGACACACACACACACCAATCCATCACTATTCAGCCTCAGACACAATTCCGCCACACCAAAGGTCAGTGATAAACTGGCGGTATCAAAACACACACCGTTACGCCAACAGAACAACGCCCACCACATTATGACCCACGAACCACCGCGGAGGACATTCAACGGCAGTAAACCATTGGCGGTACATACTGCAGCGCTCAAAATACACACACTTAAACAAAACAACACCACATTGGTCAATTTAAATAACACACACCTGACACCCATACACACACCACACCCATGCACCAACATCAATATAAAACACACACCCACATTACCCACGGCCCAATTCCTCGGGATCTGCGCATCGCTAATCAAGGGCCCACCTGCAGGCAGCACCAACTCAGATGCCTTAATGGTGCTGAAGATTGGAGAGGCCAGGCGGGGGGAAGGGAAAGCAGCAAAGAACAGCCAGGAGGGAGATCTGAAAAGGAATTTGTTAAGTACAAAGAAAAACAACAGTAACAATAATCATATGTATAAACGTCATGCAAGAAAACACTCTTGCTCGTAATGTGGAATTAACAAATTGGCTGCAGAATTTTTTTTCCTAAAAAAACCAAACAGATTAAACCCAGATCATGGCACTCCAGACCAAAACAACTGCTGTGAACTATTGTTACTGAAATCCTTCCAGAGTGCGTATGCCAGAAGCTCAAGAAGGAACACTACAATCCTTTATTTAACATTTAGTATTAAGCAATCAAAATTGTTAACAAATAACACTCTGATTTAGAGTTGTTCACGATCTCCTCAAAACGCATAAAATAGAACATTCACTCAAAATAAGTAGCGGTATTGTTTTTTCCTAGTAACACCCAAATAACATCTCAACATGATATGAGTCCATTAACACATAAATAGCATTTCCACATTGTACGAGTTTGTTTCTCCTATAATCAAGAATCTCAATACTGTATCGAGATTCAGAGAGGAATGCCAGCTGAAGAAACTTAAACAACCCCAGTAATTATAGCAACTGTCAAAGCCGCTCGCCTCCGAGAATCAAGGGAGGAGCGGAAACAAAGTAGCAAGTTTCGCAAGAAAGAATTGCAAAGGCCGGCGGGGGAGGCCCCGTCAGAACGAACTCACCAGAAGCGAGTCCGTCCACTCGCTTTAAGAGAATCCCTTGTCAGACGACAGGAGGAAACAGCGAAGGTCTTACCCACAGGGAGGTTCCAGAATAATAAGCGCTGGAAATCGGGTGTGGCTGGTATTTATAGACCAGCCACACCCCAACATGGCCGCCCGTGAAGGTTGCTGGGAATTGAAGTCCCATCTGAAAGTGCAGACCCAGAATGGAAATAGGAGCACCGTATCCACCATCTAGCACTGCTTCCAGGCAGATGTGATTTGCCACAAGGATGACATGGAAGGCGTGGCCTGCTGCAAGAGAGAAGGTAGCAGGCACGCACATTAGCAGGAAGGTCGCCGCAGGGGGTCTGTGAGAGGCCGCGCTGCCTGTGAATCCTGACAGTACACCCCCTCCCCGGATGTGGTCGTGGACCGGGCTTAGTTGGGTGAAGGAGGTGGAAACGCCTTACCAAGCAAGGAGCGTGAATGTGTAATGCGGGTTCCCAAGAATTATCCTCAGCTCCATATCCCTTCCATGCCACTAAATACCATAAGGAGGAACCATGAAGACAGGAGCCCAGGATGACTCGTACCTCATATTCCTTTTGCCCTTGGATCAAAAGCGGGGCCGGACGAGGCACACTGAAGGAAGCGGCAGGTTTAAGCAAAGATGTGTGAAAAACTGGGTGCATTCGCAAGGAGGAGGGTAATTTCAATTTATACGTTACTGGATTGATCTGGCAAAGGATTTCGTCCGGCCCTATGAACTTAGGGTGAAACATGTTCCTGTCCTTAAACGTGAAATTCTTTGTAGAAAGCCAAACCATATCCTTTTCTTTGTATATAGGGCCAGTCTGATGTCTCTTATCATATTGTATTTTGTACTTTGTTTTAGCCTGTTGTAAGTTCCGTTGTAACCGTGAATGTATTTTTTGCATATGAGATAACATGTCTTGGACTGCAGGCAGTTTTTGTGTTGCAACTGGTAATGTAACAGGTAGAATGTGTGGGTGTTGACCATACAAACCATAGAAAGGAATATTTTTTGTTGATGAGTGACAAGAATTATTGTCTGCCAATTCAGCGAGCCAGAGAAGATCGGGCCATGTCGTTGGAGTGTCAGAAGCATAACACTGTAAATATTGCTTTAATGTTTGATTTAACCTCTCGGTTTGACCGTCTGTCTGTGGATGGTAATTGGTGGACAGTGTAGAGTCAATATGCAAGGCCCGGCACCACTTTTGCCAAAAACAAGCAGAGAATTGCGTCCCTCTGTCGGAAAGGATAGCTGTTGGGAGCCCATGAGGGCGGACAATGTTTTGAAGAATAATTTTGGCTAAAGCACTAGCTGTTGGGAGAACTTTACAAGCAATAAAGTGTGCATACTTGGTGAGGCTGTCTACTACCACCAGAATTGTGTTCAAATTACGTATTTTAGGAAGTCCAGAAATGAAGTCCATGGAGATGTGTTCCCATGGCTGACTTGGGGTTGGCAGGGGAATTAATAAACCCTTTGGCTTGCTGTATGAGCTTTCACACCGAGCACAGGTTTCGCACGACCTAAGTAATTGTTTGATGTCTTTGGAGAAAGTGGACCACCAGAAATATCTTTTCATGAGTTCTATGGTTTTCTGGGGGCCTGGATGCCCCGCCAAAGGGTGGGTGTGTAGCCAATGGAAAGCTGTTAGTCTTAAGTCAGTGGTTGGTAAGAAGACTCGGGATTCGTATAAAGGCAGATCCTGCTGGATGGAATGTTTGGAACTCCAAAAGGTATGAAAAGGTATGTACCACTTTTGTTACATGTTCTTTGTGGACCTCTTCCAAATTGGAATAAATCAGGATGTCATTGATGTAGAAAATCACATAAATATTGAGATATTCCCTTAGAACATCAGTAAGAAAGTACTGAAAGGCAGCTGGAGCGTTGCACAGTCCGAATGGCATTACATGGTACTCAAATAACCCATAGATGCTTTTAAATGCTGTTTTCCATTCATCTCCTTCACGTATCCGGACTAAGTGATGGACTCCACGAAGATCAAGCTTGGTATATATAACTGCGTTTTTTACTTGATCTAACAGTACTGGGATTAATGGCAATGGGTATTTGTTCTTGACTGTGATTTTATTAATCGCTCTGTAGTCTATACAAGGTCTTAACTCACCGTGTGCCTTAGGTACAAAGAACAATGGAGAGGCAGCTGGGGAGCGTGATGGACGAATTAAGTTGTTTGCTAAACATTGGTCGTGGTACTCGCGCAGATACAGGTTCTCTTTTTCAGATAGGGCATAAATTCTGCAGTTAGGTATATTAGCACCAGGTAGAAGGTCTATTTGACAGTCGTATGGTCTATGAGGAGGCAAGGTACTTGCTGCTTGCTCACTAAAGACATCGGCATATTCAGCATAGATTGCAGGCAAAGTAATCGCTTTTTCTGCTGCAGTAGCTATATGTTGATGGGGCCTTTCCTTTTCAAAGTGTAAACAGTTCTTCTGACAGTATGCTGAGGAAACTTTTTCAGTTTGTTTTTGCCAGGCTACGTGTGGATTATGCAGCATTAACCAAGGCATGACCAATATGAAGCCGTATTGGGGTGCCCGGATGATATCAAAGAGTAGTCTCTCTTGGTGTTCATGACCGTCGACATCCTGACATTTCATGTGAGTCTGTGAGGTACATGTGGCGACTGGACCTCCGGATAACTCATTACCATCCACTCCTCGCACAATTTCTGGTAACTTCTTTTTGACACACATGAGTTGTAATGTTCTGACAGTTTGTGAGTCAACAAAGTTTCCAGTTGCACCAGAATCTATTAAGGCTTGGACTTTTTGTAATTTTCCTAGGACCATAATTTGCATGAAAAGTCAAAGGTGTCTACAATGTTGAACTGAGTTAAAACGTAATGAAGGGATCATTAATTTACGCAAGAGGTCCCCTTCCTTGTTTCTTGGGCTTTCTAGGTTTCCTCAGGGTTCTCAAGCATGGCTACTTGTTTCTTTGGAGTGGTAGTAGAGTCTGTCTTGTTTTTAGGGTTGGCTAAACAATCTCTCACAAAATGTCCTTTCTTCCCGCAGTACAAGCATTGACCTTTACGACGTCATAGGTCTTTTTCTTCTTTGGTTAAGGGCTGTCGAAGAATTCCTATTTCCATGGGTTCACCAGCAGTTTCTGAGGAAACAGGGGGTAAGGGATTTCGATATCTATCCAGGTGCCAATTTCCACGCTCAGGGCGCTTTTTGTCTCCTTTTCTTTCAGTAAGCCTGTGATCAAGTCGCAATGTTAGATTTATCAAGTCTGTACAGGTTTTGGGTTGGGGATCAATTTGCGCCAGAATGTCCTTCAATTCTTCTTTGAACCCCTGATAGAAGAGTGCAGATCTTTTCTCCTCGGGCCAAGATGTTTCTACCACCAATCGGTTAAAGTGAGACAAAAAAGAGATGAGGTCTTTATTGTCTTGTCGTAGCTCTAAAAGTTCCCTATCAGCTGACATGGTGACAGTACGTCGATCAAAGACCTTTTTGAAATCTTCTACAAACAGGCGCCAATTGTACAGCAACCGGCTGTCCTGAAGTACCAAAGGGACTGCCCAAGTAGCAGCATCACCAGTCAGATACGAGATAAGAAAGGCGATTCTAGATTGTGGATCCAGAAAAGCAGCTGGACGACATGTGAAGTGCAATTCCACCTGAGTAAGAAAGATTTGCACCTTAGAGGGGTCTCCTGAAAACCTCTCGGGAGCTGCGAGGGGAATCTGCGTAGGGATATTCATGGAAATATTGCTGGGAAGAGAGGGTAAAGGTGGCTGGAGAGCAGCTCCTTGAGGTGTGGTTCCTGTGCCGTCTACTTTAGTTTGTAACTACGTCACTTTCGTGACTAAAGCCGCCGTAGCGGTTTTGGATTCCAGTAATTCCTTTTGTAATTGTGTAAGAGCTTGCATTACAGTATCCAAGGTGGCCATCTTGACCAGCACCCACACAGACCAAAAGTAATGTAACTCTTGTGGGCTTATTATTCTGTCACAGCCCAATTCCTCAGGATCTGCACGTCGCTAATCAAGGGCCCACCTCCAGGCAGCACCAACTCAGATGCCGTAATGGTGCTGAAGGTTGGAGAGGCCAGGCGGGGGGATGGGAAAACAGGAAAGGAACAGCCAAGAGGGAGATCTGAAAAGGAATTTGTTAAGTACAAAGAAAAACAACAGTAACAATAATCGTATGTATAAATGTCATGCAGGAAAACACTCTTGCTCGTAATGTGGAATTAACAAATTGGCTGCAGAATTTTTTTTCCTAAAAAAACCAAACAGATTAAACCCAGATCATGGCACTCCAGACCAAAACAACTGCTGTGAACTACTGTCACTGAAATCCTTCCAGAGAGCATCTGCCAGGAGCTCAAGAAGGAACACTACAATCCTTTATATAACATTTAGTATTAAGCAATCAAACTTTTTAACAAATAACACTCTGACTTAGAGTTGTTCACCCTCAAAACGCATAAAATAGAACATTCACTCGAAATAAGTAGCGGTATTGTTTTTTCCTAATAACACCCAAATAACATCTCAACATGATATGAGTCCGTTAACACATAAATAGCATTTCCACAATGTACGAGTTTGTTTCTCCTATAATCAAGAATCTCAATACTGTAACAAGATTCAGAGAGGAATGCCAGCTGAAGAAAATTAAACAAAACCGGTAATTATAGCAACTGTCAAAGCCGCTCGCCTCCGAGTATCAAGGGAGGAGCGGAAACAAAGTAGCAAGGTTCACAAGAAAGAAATGCAAAGGCCGGTGGGGGAGGCCCCGTCGGAACGAACTTACCAGAAGCGAGTCCGTCCACTCGCTTTAAGAGAATCCCTTGTCAGACGACAGGAGGAAACAGAGAAGGTCTTACCCACAGGGAGGTTCCAGAATAATAAGCGCTGGAAACCGGGTGTGGCTGGTATTTATAGACCAGTCACACCACAACATGGCCGCCCGTGAAGGTTGCTGGGAATTGAAGTCCCATCTGAAAGTGCAGGCCCAGAATGGAAATGGGAGCACCGTATCCACCATCTAGCACTGCCTCCAGGCAGATGTGATTTGCCACAAGGATGGCATGGAAGGCGTGGCCTGATGCAAGAGAGAAGGTAGCAGACATGCACATTAGCAGGAAGGTCACTGTAGGGGGTCTGTGAGAGGCCACGCCGCCTGTGAATCCTTACACACCCACGCACCTTACATCACACACCCCAACACATCACCCTACACACCCTCACCCACACCACTCACACAACACCCATGACACCACAACAACACCCCAAAATCTCTGAGGAGGAGCTAAGGGTCATGGTGGAGGAAATAATCTGGGTAGAGCCACAGCTATTTGGAGCACAGGTGCAGCAAATATCCATTTCTAGGAAGATGGAGCTATGGCGGAGGATTGTGAACAGGGTCAATGCTGTGGGACAGCACCCAAGAACCAGGGATGACATTAGGAAGAGGTTAAACGACCTACGGGCAAGGTTCGTTCCACTGCAGCAAGATACCAACTCGCTGTACAGAGGACTGGCGGTGCGCCCCCACCTCCTCTCCCACAACTAACAACATGGGAGGAGCAAGTCTTGGCAATCATGCGTCCTGAGGGCCTGGCAGGAGTAGCTGGAGGACTGGACTCTGGTAAGTCAACTCTATACTACTATACTACTATCACCCCCCTATCTGCATGCCATCACATATCCCTACCCTCACTCCCATCACATCACCACTTCCCACACCCCCACCCCCCACCATCACATCCCATTCATCCCAATGCCAAGCTCTGCATGCCATACCAATGCATAGACACCACTCATAGACATGCATGGACACCTATCACCAAAGCATGCACACTAGAGAGAATCAGCTCCTCCATCATCACCCCAACCCATTGCACTACCCCTTTTTCTACATAGCACTTCAATAAACACAATTTGAAAAAATACAAGTATGGTGTATGTCAAATGATTTAAGTATTATTATTCGTTTAGCAAGGTTCAAACATTGCAAATCAACAGTAAAGTGCACATAGAATAGACCTGTAGTTGGCTGCCGTGAACACACCATGAGCGATAGTGGGGCACCAACATCTGCAAAAAGAGTATTCAAAAGGGTACAGCGAGTGGGCATAGAAGTGGGCAATCACAGCCTGCCAGTGACAATGTGAAACAAACAAATGACATTGAAATGTGAAGTTACACTGTCTTACCTGTGTGTCATTGGAAGTATTGTTGAATCCCTGCAGTTCTGTTGTCCTCATCCTTATCCTCTATCTCCTCATCCTCACTGTTCACAGGGTCCACTGCTGCCACACGGCCATTTCGAGCCTCCTCCTCCTGCAGAAAAGGCACATGGCGTCATAAAGCAAGGTTATGCAACTTGAAGAATGCCACGATTATCTGGAAGACCTTCTTGGGTGATTAGCACAGGGATCCACCTGTTAGATGGAGGCACCGAAACCTGGCCTTCAGGAGGCCAAAGGTACGTTCAATAATCCTTCTTGTATGCCCATGTGCCTCATTGTAACGTTCCTCTGCCCTTGCCCTGGGATTCCTCACAGGGGTCAGTGGCCATGATAGGTTTGGGTAATCTGAGTCACCTGCAAATATTGAGGGGCAACATTTAGCAATACACAATCCTATATGGCCCACACCATACCCAGACACCAATATCCACGGGGTGGGAGCCAGGGCTCACCTATTAGCCACACCCTGTGCCTCTGCAGTTGAGCCATCACATTTGGGATGCTGCTATTCCTCAGGATAAAGGCATCATGCACAGACCCAGGATACTTAGCATTGATGTAGGAGATGTACTGGTTGGCCAGGCACACTATCTGGACATTCATTGAGTGAAAATTCTTTCAATTTCTGAACACCTGTTCATTTTGCCGTGGGGGAACAAATGCAATACGTGTGCCATCAATTGCCCCAATGATGTTGGGGATATGTCCTATTGCATATGTCAACCTTCACTGTGGCCAAATTCTCCACCTGGGGGAAAACAATGTAGCTGCACATGTGTTTAATCAGGGCATCCAGCACTCTTGTCAGCACTATTGAGAGCATTGGTTGTGACATTCCTGCTGCCAAGCCCACTGTCACTTGGAAAGAACTAGTTGCCAAGAAATGGAGCACAGATAAGATTTGCACAAGAGGGGGGATCCCAGTGGGGTGATGGATTGCTGATATCAGGTGATGCTCAAATTGGGCTCTGTGATTGTGGCCCTGTCAAGTCCATAGGTGAGGATAATATGCCTGTCCTCCATTGTTGCCAAGTCCACCAGGAGTCTGTACACAGGGGCATGTCTACATCTCCCATTCATCCGCAGCGGTAGCAATCTATGGGGCAAAAGAGTGAGGAGCCGGTCACAAACTGAACATCGTAGCCACAACAGTACAATGCAAGAAGTTAATTTGAAATGTATAAGTGGCATCTGTCCTATATGTACAATTGTGAACTGTGACGCAGTTATAATACAGGGCCTGCCCACCCCTGAAATGGTGTTCACCTGTCCTGTATGGAGGGACAGGTGAAAATGAGGTAATTCTGCTGATGCTGTGCGCCGTTGCGGGAGGCGGTCTGAACCGACGTGCAACACTGTGTAATGCCTCCATTGGATAATATTGGGCCCTATGGGGTACAGTGGCCAATGGTGGTGTACGCCGGCAGAGACGGTATGCACCGCCACAGACGTCACTGCCATTTTCTATTTGCTCACTCACTTGCTACCTGACCTTCAATCGGAGAGGACCTACACTGCATTTGCTGCTGTGACCTGTGTCTGGAACCTACCATGGCGCGTGTGACTGGGAAAAGGGTCCCTGCCTTCTCCTCGGCGGAATTGGAGAGACTAGTGGATGGGGCTCCAGACCAAAAGGTGAGTACACTGTGAGCATGATGCATGGGGCATGAATGCATGGAGTGGTGTGTGTGAAGGCCTCGTGTAGGAGGGGGTTGGTGGATGTCCCCTGGGCGGCGTGCTGCTTGTGTACTGGGCCAGGTCTGTGTAAATGGGGATTGGAAAGGGTATGGTGGGCCATGAGTGTAACAGGCAGGACGGTCTGACTAATCCCTTTCCCTGTGTATATTTCCTCTGCAGGTCAGCACCCATCAAAAGAAGAGTATATGGCATGCCATCACCAAGGATGTGCGGACCCTGGGGGTCTACGGCAGGCAGAGCTCCCACTTTCGGAAACGGTGGGAGGACCTGAGATGCTGGGCTTGGAAGATGGCGGAGACCCAGCTGGGGATGGCCTCCCAACAAAGAAGGGGTGGCTGTCGAACCCTGACCCCCCCCTGATGGTCCGCATACTGGCGGGGGCCTAGCTGGATGGGCGCTTGAGGGCATCACAGCAGCCACAAGGGGGTGAGTACAGTTCCCATCATTACTACTTACCCCTGGTGGGGTGGTATCCAGGTGGGGGATGTGTGTCTGTGGGTGCCCCTAGGCCAGGCCTGACATTGCAGAGTAGGTCCCATGTTGGGCAGGGTTCTGATGTGAAATTCCTCCAACCTAGCTAGTAGGCATCCACTACTGGGCAGGGGTGTGTGGGTCCCAGGTATGCTGCAATTGACGGTATGTGTCCCTCCCCATGCCCTGGTGACTATCATTGTTGTTGGTAGATAATTGCCTAGTGCGTAGGGCTGTTCCCTGTGTGTACGTGTGTTGTGTACGCCAACTGTGGTGTTGGTGCAGCAATTGCCAAGTGAATCCTTTGTCTCTCCCCCCACCATTTGTTTTGTCACCCTGTCCTTATGGGCACTAGCATCATCTGGTGGAGGGACAGAGGCACCGGTGATGGAGGGAGGTGCATCCCTCAGGACCGAGGAGGCAGAGTCCACCGACGGTGAGGACAGAGGGTAAGGGGAGCACAACGGCGGAGACTGGACGGGGACAGTTCAGACACAGATACCTCCTCCGATGGAAGCTCCCTGGTGGTGGTAGACACATCTGTGACCACCCCATCTACAGGTACATTCGCCACCCCCGTACCAGCACTGCCCTCCCAGCAGCCCCTCATCGAGTTGCCCGAGCCCGCTCAGCCAGGAGGGTGGGCAACTCCTTCACCCCAGGCACCTCAGGCCCTGCCCCAGTTAGCCCTGCTGCACTGAGTGAGGAGGCTATTGACCTCCTGCGATCCATCTCTGTTGGGCAGTCAACCATTGTGAATGCCATCCAGGGGCTGGCAGACCAAATGCAACAGACCAATGCATTCCTGGAGGGCATTCACACTGGCTTGGGGGCCCAACAGAGATCAATCCAGGCTCTGGCTTGCTCTCTGATGGCAGCCATTTTCCCTGTTTCCAACCTCCCCCCTCCAACTTCCTCTACCCAATCCCATTCCCCTCAACCCCAACCTTTCCCAAGCACACAGGCAGATGAGCATGCACACAAGACAACACACAAGAGTGGCACAGGCAAACACAAGCACCACACATCATTCCACAGCACTCACACAAACACCATCCAGATGCAGACATACCAACATCCACTGCCTCCACTGTGTCCCCCTCCTCCTCCTTCTCCACCTCCCTCCCAGTTGCGTCAACACTCACACCTGCATGCACTACATCCACATCCACTACCGCCATCACCAGCACAGCTAGCAGAACACACACCTCACTGGCAGTCACCACGACAACAGCCATGCACATGTTCCCTGAGTCCTCTCCCACTGTGCCTGTCCCCCCCTCCCAAGGTACACAAACGCAAGCGCTCAGACACCCAACAGCCATCCACCCCACAACAGCAATCAGCCCATGCACCTACACCCAAACACAGCAGAAAGATACCTCCCACAACCACTCCCTCTACCTCTACTCCCAATCCTTCTCCCTCTCCCCACCCCAATGTCCCTAAGCAGCTTTTCCTCTCCACCATTGACCTCTTCCCTACCCCTACCCCTGTCCTTCACAACTGGTCAGGGTGGCTAAAACTCAGGCAAGCACCTCAGCCACCCAGTCCACGGGCCCAGTAGTGTTCACACCCACTCTTGGTGGGAAAGGATCCAGAGCACTAGGCTGCCTCACGGAAAGGGTGCCTGCCCCAAGTGCTGCCAGGTAGGGCAAGGAGCCATCCCCAGCTGTTGCCAGGAAGGGCAAGGAGCCAGCCCCAGCTGCTGCAAGGAAGGGCAAGGAGCCATCCCCGGCTGCTGTCCTTAAGGACAAGGAGCCAGCCCCAGCTGCTGCCAGGAAGAGCAAGGAGCCAGCCACAGCTGCTGCCAGGAAGGGAAAGGGGCCATCCCCAGCTGCTTCCAGGAAGGGCAAGGGGCCTGCACCAGCAGGCAGGAAGGAGAAGGGGCCGGGTGCTAGGACTCAGTCGGAGCCCCCACCACCAACCATGGTTGAGCAGCCATCCGAGGCTGCAGGGGATGGGCAGGAGCTTCCCCCACAACCACCACCAGCAGCAGCACCACCATCACCAGCAGCAGTAGGCAGCCATCCGAGGCTGCAGGGGATGGGCAGGAGCTACCCCTACAACCACCAGCAGCAGCACCACCACCACCAGCTATGGGCAGCCGTCTGAGGCTGCAGGGGATGGGCAGGAGCTTCACCCCACAACCACCACCACCAGCAGCACCATCAGTAGCAGTGGGCAGCCGTCTGAGGCTGCAGGGGATGGGCAGGAGCTTCCTCCCACAACCACCACCAGCAGCACCACCACCAGCAGCAGTGGGCAGCCATCCGAGGCTGCAGGGGATGGGCAGGAGCTTCCCCCCACAACCAGCAGCAGCACCACCACCACTGCCACCACTGAGCAGCTGTCACCGTCAGCAGACATTCTGTACACTTGCCTCAATGGGCTGTTGTGAGGCCTGCCCCCTGCAAATCCTGTGGGAATGACACCCACTTGAGAGACTGTGATCTTGCCTTCCCCAAGATCTGCATCACAGGGCAGGATGCCCCCTCCAGAACCGATGGGGTAGCCACCCACTCACCCAATCCTCCCCAGGATGAAGATCACAGGGCACGATGCCCCCTCCAGAACCAGTGGGGAAGCCACCCACTCACCCCATCCATCGAAGGATGAAGATCACAGGGCACAATGCCCCCTCCAGAACCAGTGGGGAAGCCACCCACTCACCCCATCCCCAACAGGAACAAGAGCACAGGGCATGATGCCACCTCCAGAACCAGTGGGTATGGCGCTCACTCACCCCATCCTCTGCAGGAACAAGAGCACAGGGCATGTTGCCCCCTCCAGAGCATGTGGGCAAGTCACCCACTTGGGAGACTGTGTCCTTGCACCCCCCAGGACCAAGCACAGGGCATGTTGCCCCCTCCAGAGCATGTGGGCAAGTCACCCACTTGAGAGACTGTGGCCTTGCACTCCCCAAGACAGAGCAATGGGCATGTTGCCCCTTCCAGAGCATGTGGGCAAGTCGCCCACTTGAGAGACTGGGGCCTTGCACTACCCAGGACAGAGCAATGGACATGTTGCCCCCTCCAGGACCAGTGGATTTGTTCCTTCTGCCGGCTGAGGTGCCCCCCCCCATTCCCCATCCCCCTGAGGTGCCTGCCTATTTTCCAACTGATGCCCCTGCAGTGGTCTCTCCATGTTGTGGAAGGAGGCAAGTGGGGCCTTGGACTTTGTCATGTGGCCCTGTGCCCACGTACATTGACGAAAGGGCAGTGCCCCTTGAATTGTACATATGTATATACTTTTAGATTGGATGTACGTATTTGTACTGTATTTATATTATTACACTAACTTCCATCCATTCCTGTAGTCCTTGCATTATTCCTGAGGGGTACGGGTTAAATATGTTTTCTTACTGCATCTGATTGTGTGCATGGTGTTGGGGTGGGGGTGTGTGTTGTGCGTGTGTGTGTCACTCTCTTTTTCCTCACTCCCTCCCCTGTGTGCTAGGCGGATGTACTCACCTTGGTCGTCTTCGCCGTCGTTGGTGTTCGTGGTGGAGCAGAACGTAAAAAATCATCGGAAATATTTGCAGCTCGGGCTCCCTGGCCGCGTGGTTGTTGCCTGTGTCTCCAATGGTGAGTCCTTTCCCTTCTGTGCAGTGTTTCGTCCAGGCTTTTGATGTCGTTGGTACCGCCCCATAAAAGGTAGCGGGTTGGACTGT